>NC_069688.1:60803430-61116712 GCF_023699985.2 Odocoileus virginianus
GCAGCATTTAAAGGCGAAGAGCCACGAGGTCTGCTCCCTACATTAGGACGGTTTTGCAAAAGGGCATGGACGTGGCTGTGAACAAGACGGAGCACACACACGTGTGCCGTGTGACCGTTTGATAAATCCAGGTGAAGGATACACTGCTATACATTTCAGGGTTCTTTCCAGGATCTTAAAAATAAGGCAGAGGGCCTTCCCTGGGGGCCCAGAGGTGAACAATCCACCTGCCAATGCAGGAGTCAGGTTCAGTCCCTGGAGCATCCCACAGCCCTTGGGGCAACTAAGCCCGTGAGTGCCGCGACCACTGAACCGCACGCCTGGAGCCCTCGGTCCACAAGAGGAGCCAGCAATATGAGAAGCCGGACACCACACGAGAGCAGAGCCCACGCGCTGCAACCGGAGCGAGCCCGTGGGCAGCGGCAAGGACCCAGCTGGGCCGAAAGCAAGTAAGTAAAGAAAACCACTAAGCATAGCAGCCCTTCTCATTAAAAAACAGAAATGAGCATGCTGGCCTTGTGTCTCTGGCAGTTATATACGTCTGAATTCAGATGAATATTTTTTAAAAATACATAAATTTTTAAAATTCAGAGTACCACAACCCCAAAGGAAACTTCAACACTACTTTTCAAGTTCAGATATTCACCTCCGTTCGATGAACCATTAGCCAGTTTCCATCAGATGTCTGCTTGTGGAATTCTAGGTAAGGATCTGACTTCCCAAATAGATCCTACGTTAAAATAAAAAGCAAAGCAATTATTCTCCTCCTAAAACATGTGAAACACTTTATACATGTTACATGTCTGTAGTACCTGAAGTTTAATTCTATTCTACAGAGAAACATATATATATATATACACATAGTACAATACAGCAGTAAATACAAATCCCAATACATTCCTCACAAACATAAACTTGCTGAAGTCTACAAGGAGAACTTTTAAGGCATTCCTGATAAATGCTCACTATCCTTACACCCTTACATCTCAAAAAACATGATGGCTTTAAAATACAGTGACCAACAGAACCCATTATCAACACAGGATGCTTTTAGCTTCTTTTCATTATTAACAGCATTCACTCATTCACACAGCACCAAGTAGTTTTATATAAATGATCCCATACATTAGTCGTACTAGCTCTGTGAGAGACAGGACACAGTGGATTCAGAGGAGTTAAATGACTTTGCCAAAATCACACATCTGATGAATTGATGGATCTGAGCCTTGATTTCACATCCTACCCTTCGATGTCCAATACCCGTTCAGCAGCCCCACACGTTTCTTTACACAAACACAGGGGAGCCCAGACAAGCAGATACGTGAAGTGCACGACAGAAGTGCTTGGGGGTCACAAGATGCACCCCCCATCTCCCCCGCAATTCACCATGGCACAGCTCTCCTGTACAATGCCCAGGTACAGAGTGTCCAAACGTCCCCTCAAGGCCATCTTACACACGTACACACACAGACACTCTTCCACAGGGAGACAGAATTCTGGAAAGATGTACAAGGGTAAAACTCAGATAGTAAGATTGTGGATGACTTTACTTTCTCATTTTTATTTATCTTCATTTTGAAATTTCTATCCTCCTTAGCATACATTACTTATTATTTGTGAAAGTGAAAGGACATCTACTAAGCCCAGAGGAATGTAAGCAGATATATTCCTAAACTGAAGATTTTTTTTCAATCCTGAATTTACTTCAATATTAAATTAAGAACTAAGATAATTTTATTTCCCTCCTTAGCATAGTTTAATGTTAAGAAAGGAACACATCCCTCATAATCAAAAATAAAAACACAAAGACTACACAGAACTTTTAAATTTAACCTTCTCTCTAAGAAGAATTTAAGCAATGTAATAAGCCTCCCTGTGCTCCATTTTATAAAACTAAGAACAATATAGTATACACAGAGAAGTTAACTTTCCCAAAAGCATATGAACATCCCTGTCTCTTTTATCGTAGAAATAATCTTTTGAGAAAGGCAGAATATCATTATTACCATATTGAAGGTCAAAAAACATACCTTGTTTGACTGTTGATTAAGCTGTCAACAGTAGAACTAAAATAAGAAGTAAAAGTCCCTGACTCTGATCTCTGGGATAAGTTAAGTCAAAAAAGCAAGGCAGAGAAATGCATGTGTAATATTAATATATTATGCTACATTTAATCAAAGACTGGGGCTGGGCTGGGGTATGGAAATATAAATATATACATACACATGCATGAACACTCATACCTGTCTATATGACCTATGCATGCATATCTATCTGTTTGTATGTTTATATACACACAGAGATACACACAAGAGACGTACGTGTACATACACACAAAATACATAATACATACACACACACACAAAAAACCTTCTTTTTTTGGAAAATGAAGGATTAAGCCATTAAATATAAATTTTACAAAAGTATAAAATATAGCAAGAGAAAAAAATGTAGCGTGGACAGGGAAAGAAGCTACATTTCTTGAATATAGTTTGTTTTCTGTTGGCTTTGGAACCATCTTATACATGACTATAAAGCAAAATTAAACCAAACAAATTTTAAAGCAATCTCTAAATATCAAAAGCAAAATCTGATTATGTGCTAATGTTACAGCGTAACCATCAGAGAAGAATTACTCCTTTAAAACACAGGAATTAAATCCGTATAATTCAAGTGGAATATATGACCCTAAAGGCAAAAGGAACTCCAAAGAAAGGTCAAACTATTTTCAGGAAAAAATTTTTTATTATAACATGTATATTTGTATTCTTAAACTGTTAGATATTACATAGGGCAAAACATAAGCAATTACGTTAGTTTCCTTAGGAATCAACATTTTGACATAAGTGAAAAAAGGTGTAACTATAGAATTAAAGAAATAACAGCCTTGTAATTCTACATTTGAATTGGAATTTGTTATATAAGTTTACGATTTAGTTTTCCTTAAAAAAGAAAAGACTTTCCTACAGCTATCTACTGAAGAGTCCTAGAAAGAATGAGCAACAACAACCAATAAACATTAAGCACCCCTAGTTCCTGGACTCCCTAGATCCTGGACTCCCCGTAGCAAGGCTCCCTTTAACCTGCCAATCTGGGGCAGAAATTAGATAAAATAAGCCTGGAACATGCGTCATGCCACAGAGCAAGAAGCTAGCCAAAGACTTCTGAGACCATGCCAAATGGTCTCAGGGACAAACTTAAATAGGTTCCCTCCCATAGGTCAAACTTGGGATACTTTAAGTATCAATAAGAATTAATAGAGTTCCTAGAAATACTAAAAAAAAAAACAAAACAATTTTTTAAGTTCTTCTGTAAAAGTCACATTTATAGAAATTTATTATTCTAAAAGATAGTAAATATGAAAAAAATCAAACACTTCAACTTGTCTTTTCTGGACTATCTTGGAATAAACTATCTGGGAATAAATAAAGATCTAATGTGAAGAAAGATACTTCTCTCGAGAGAAGAATTCCTGCTAATAAAAGAAGCAGCAATAACAGCATGAGATTAACACTATTTTAAGACTCAATAAAATAATATATCTAGGTAGTCATCATCAACGGTCACTAATACCCCAAAAACCAGAACTGGACAATGTGAGCCTCCTGATGGAATTAATGCCACCACCTATGAAACTCATACCGATTCAAAACGCCACTAGATCATACCTCTAGATTCAATTTCAGCTGATAGAAATCAGGAAATAAAATACGGAGAGACGAACATATTACATGACATCACAGGGATTTAATTAGTGTATACTGTCCTGTATACTTCTACAGGACAAAGGAGTCAGTTTACTGAATAAATTCATGGATGGATAGGTAGGACGGAGGGAAAGAGAGAGAGGGGGAACAAGAGAGCCGTACAGAGAGGAAGGGAAGGAGAAAAGGGGAGGGGAGAACTTGAAGATTAAAAAAGTGTAAGAGACGCATTAACCAACTGTATTATTTAAAAAGTCCTTAGAGATACATTTACACCGACAGATGAAATGATATGATGTCTGGGAGGAGGGAAAGTAGATAGGAGTAGGGATGAGATAAAATTGGTCATGAGTTTTAACATTTTTAAAGCTAGGTGGTAGGAATGCAGAATTTTTTAGAAATACTATTCTATTTTTGTGTATGTTTAAATTTTTCCAAAATATTTTTTAAAAGATAACTGTCTACTAGTCTAGGATATTTGCAAACTGAATTGTAAGCTAAATGAAAATGATGAAGAATATTGATTGCATTATAGAATTACATACAAAAGTCACTCAAAGAATAATTCCAATCCAGGGTATACATTATACTTAAGTGTTCTCATTAGTACTCATCCTAAATTTTGAATGCAAAGAGGAAAGTGAAAGTGACAGTTGCTCAGTCGTGTACGACTCTCTGCAACCCTGTGGACTATAGAGTCCATGGAATTCTCCAGGCCAGAATACTGGAGTGGGTAGCCTTTCCCTTCTCCAAAAAAGAAAAGGCTTTGCTAATTTTTGATTCAATATCTGTGCTCTAATCATGTCCAACACTTTGAGACTCTGTGGACTGAAGCCTGCCAGGCTCCTTTGTCCACAGGATTCTCCAGGCAAGAATACTGGAGTGGTTGCCAAGCCCTCCTCCAGGGGATCTTCCAGACCCAGGGATCGAACCCACAGCTCTTATGTCTCCTGCACTGGCAGGCAGGTTCTTTACCACTAGCACCATCTGAGAAGCCCCAAAGAGGAAAATCTAATCAATAAAGCATGGAATTTTCGCTTTTTTCCTTAAGTAATTCAAATACACTCTAAAATATCTCTTACAATAACGTTAATGTTTGTACTAACTCTTCTTTTAAGCTATACAAACTCTTTGGTTACATCCAAAGGAAAGAGGTAAAGAGAAATATCTTCTGCTTAAACACACATCCACATACAAAATAGAATTTGGAAATAACACTCTAAGTGATGCTTTAGACAACAGAGTTCATAATATTAATTGCATTATTATTTTCTCAAAAAGTAATCAATGTGAGGGGAAAAAAAGATGATATCCTTATTGAAATCTGCATCACCCACCTACCTTATTATCCAGTTTTCTTGCTTCCATTTCAAACAAGACAATTCTGTTATCCTTTATTTCTTCAGCTGAAATCTATGAGTAGACAAGGTAAAGTAAAAGAAAACGTTTGGGGGATTCTGATACAGTCATGAAGTACCAATTTATCCTGTTATCTAATACAAAGTCTACACTAACATAGTATAGTCTAAAATAAGTAACAAAATGGTACCATTAAGAAAGATTTGTCATTATTTCCTTTATGCATGTGAAATAAATATATTTCCAAAATACGCCTAATTTACATTATGCAACTTTCTTTTTAATGTTGTTGCCCAAACTGGATCTTCCTTCTTCCAATGGAAAAAATCAAAGTCCTGCATAAGAAGCTAGCGAGAGCTCTCCAGAGACGGAGAAGCATGAGTAAGTTACACCTAGAGAACACTACACGCTCAAATAACAGCTCGGTACTTTCAGCCAAGGTAACTGAAAGACTTACTCTACTCAAAAGCAAATTCCAGGCTATGATGGTCCCAAAAGCCATAAAGCTAACTACTGGTAATGATCTCTGTCCCCCACATAGACGTCAACACCCCCAACAGACTGGACATGCTTGTGCTTCAGGCACCTAAACTAGAGCAAACAACTACTCAGAGAAATGCGTTCGATAGTTGTGGTAATCCTCAAACACGACTCTCCCAGGGAGTCAGCCTCCCATTCCCAGGCAGAGCTAAAGTTAAGACAGCTGTCTCTTCAGGAACTGCTTACCTGGACCGCAACTCTAGAACATAGAACATTTAAAAGCATGGCACTATATAATTTGAAATCTAAAATAAGATAATGCATATATTCACTTGCCCAGGTCCAGCATTCAGCAAGGAAACATTTAGGTAAGAGGATGGATAGCAAAGTGCACACACGCACACACACACACACAAAATACGGTTAAGAGCTGAGCGGTTCAATGGCCTTGTCATAATACAGGATCATTTGGGAATCAAAACAATTATGGAAAGTTTCTGTCATGTCGATGGGACTATTTTTGATCTGCTGAGAGCCAAATTGATCCAGTCACATTATTAAGTAATTTCTTCCTAATCTGAGAATTGATGCTTCCATTAGGAAGAGGCAAGCATTACCAAGATGCATGTGACTTTCTTTTGGGAACAACACAGTTTCCATCTGTGGTCGCTCTAAGGCAAGTCAAGGGTGAGGGGAGGGCAACATTCAGGATCAAACGATAAAGCTGCTATAGAATGTCTGTCTGATATACACAGTCTCAGCTTGTCCTCTCGTGCTAATCTCAGGAGGCAAAAGACAAGTATTTCAAAGGATCTTATTTTACCGTAATGCTCCCTTTCCCTGCAGGTCTGCCATTTTTAAGCACCAGTGGTCGAGTTAGCTTCTTACTGGAAACAATCTGTTAAAATGGGAAAGTGATACAAAGAGCTATTTCACTTCAACATGTGAATGCTTCAACTAAACAGTTTTCAAAAGACTGTTGAGAAAAAAGTACACAAAGTTATTAGAAATGGAATAAGTCCATTCCTTAAAGATTTAGAGATTACAAAATGCATCTGCACCCAATGGAAAAGACTTCCAAGGAGCCAATCCTGGTGTATAAAATCTCCCCAAACCACTAGTTTCTTCATCAACCACTTCAAATTTTCCTTGTAAAGAAAAAAAAGGGCCAGATTCTCATCTCATATACAAATCACCAAGCTGAAACAAAACTCCTATAGGTAACAGGGGTCACCTGTCAATTTCTCAACTGACACATAACTTCAATGTATAATCCTCATAAGACATCATTTTGATTAAAATAATAGAGTAAGTGCAGATACTCTCACACAGGTATGTTTCTCCAATTTGCTATAATTTTAGATATACTGTGATTTTTTTCCAAAAAACAAATACTTTAATTTTCTTTTTGATACAACTATCAAAGTTTTAGAAATCTGATCAGCTCCACGTTGTCCTTGAGACACAGGAAATAGCATGATCTCCAAAAAAATTTCAACACTAAAAGATAAACTCGTTCAAGACAAATCTTAGATGTCAGCCACTGGAAAAAAATAACTCCTCCCCCTGAAAGTCCCATAAGCATGGTCACTGTCACTCCTTAGAAGTCAAACCGAGTTGGGAGCACAATGGGGAGCTCACAGACACACCCCTGCTCCGACCCAACCTGTGATATCCTAGAAAGACAGAAAATTGAGCAACTACAATAAAATATGGTGAACATTAAGCTAGAAGGAGTGGAGCAGACATGATGTGAGCACAGTGGGGTGAGCCAAACGACTCTAGGCTGTCAGAGAAGGCTTGGGAGGGGGAGCTGGGTTCACACCCAAGGCAAAAGGGGGAGCAAGCCAGGAACAGGGGCTGTGCTGGGCTATCCAGGGGTCAAGAGGCATCAGTCACACAAGTCGGAACGTCAGAGAAGTTGCCGTCACCTTGACAGCACGTATGACCTAAACGTGAGAACAACACTGTACTGAAATCTGTAAACGGACAAGCAGCTAGAGTAATGGTACTATTTATTGACACGGCAAATGGAACATCTTTAACTCATAAGAACTAATACGCTTTGCGAAAAACCCTCGGTCCCTACCCTCATAAAAACTAAGATAAATTCCATGATGTTCAAGGCAAACATCAGCTCAGTTGCTCAGTCATGTCTGACTCTTTGTGGCCCCATGGACTGCATCCCTCCGAGCTCCTCTGTCCATGGGATTTTCCAGGAAAGAACACCGGAGTGGCTTGCCACTTCCTATTCCAGGGGATCTTCCCAAGCCTGGGATCAAACCCAGTCTCTGAACTGGCAGGCAGATTCTTTACTACTAGCGTCACCTGGAAAGCCCAACAATTAAACTAAAGAGAATTTATCAAAAACACCTGATGCTTTGGTTCAACTTTAGAAAACATCTGTACTATTCATACTCACTTGTCCAAGGGTACATTCACATTCTCCTAAGAAGTCATCATCGCTCAGCTCGATGGTTTTGTTGTCGATGTCATAAATCCCAAATTTCAATTTCTGAACCACTTCAAAGTAGTAATCAATAATAAATGTCTTGGAGAATTTGGGATTCAAGCAATTCTTAATCCTTTCTGTGCGCTCGACCTATATTCACCCCACCAAGACAAAAAAAGTTTCTTCAGATCAAAGGGGCATTTGTTTATTATCTTTATATCCTATATGTGACTAAATATTGGCATGACAGCTAAAAGAAGTGTCTATATGTATACGAAATATTTCACAATCAAGGACTAATTTGCCTGAAAAACTGCACTAACAGATGAGATGCTTTTATTTTTAACTTTTTAAATAAACTCTTCATATTGTCAAAAAAGCAATTCAGGTGGCTTTTCAGCTGCAAGTTTTTAATATTACCTCATACCACTGTTGACCGCTGGTATTCAAAAATAACACACACAAAGGGTCTGACTTTGACCCTATGTCTTTATCCAAAAGATTGTCACAGGAAATATTCAGCTCCACCTTTGTGACGCACTGGGCAGCCATCTCTCGAGCTGTGAGAAAAACAAAGAAATGAGTAAGCCAGGGAAATGGTGCCTTTAACCAGCACACGCATTTCTTGGGAATTCCCTCCAGGTTCAGTGGCTAGGACTCTGAGCTTTCACTTCCGGACCTGGTTTGATCCTGGTCAAGGAACTAAGACCCCGAAAGCTATGTGAAGCAGCCAAAAAAGAACAAAGAAAAAGGCACAGGCATTCTTAGTGAAACACCTAAATCCTTCAGACACACAGTCAGAACAGGACGACAGAGTGAACTTGCTGGAATAAGACTGTCGTCTGCGTCTCCAGGGGACCCAGATGTCTCAGACGTCCCCCACGACAATCACACTGCTTCCGCCAGACTATCTTGCTGGGATAAAACTCATTTTACTGTGTGACAATAAAATGCAGCTTTCAAGATGGCAAATAAGATATATGAATCTTATCATTTCCCTGTACGTTTTACCCTTCAGAAAAAGTCCAAGTAAAACCGTGACCTTTCACTTAAAGGCAAACATAGCCTGCTGCTACACACGAGACAGATTAAACCTCAACCTTAGTTTTATCTTTGTTTATTTGACAAGATACTGAGTGAGATACTTGCTGTTTTCGAGGAATTTTGGCTAAGACCCAGACTGGAGAATAAGAGACCCTCACGCAGCCCTCCACGGCTCTCTGCAGTGGACCTCACGCCCGCCGCGCCTGGAATCGCCCGGGGCGCTTTCCGAGCCCCTGAGGCTGGAGGCCGCACAGAGATGTCATCTGGCTGGTTCAGGGCGCAGCCTGGGCGCCGCTCCTTGGGTAATCTCCATGTGCAGACAGGCTGACCAACTACCGTCTACCCAGCACGCTCTGCTGCTTCAGTCGTGTCCAGCGTTTCACGGCACTATGGACCGCAGTCCGCCCGGCTCCCCTGTCCGTGGGGTTCTTCAGGCAAGGACGCTGCGGACGGTTGTCCCTCCTCCTCCAGGGGATCTTCCCGACCCAGGGATCGAACCAGCGTCCCCAGTGTGTCCTTCGTGACGGTGTGTGTCCATCGCTCAGGCGTGTGTCCGACTCTTCGCGACCGGTGGACTGTAGCCCGCCAAGCTTCTCTGCCGGTGGGATTCTCCGGGCAAGGATACTAGGAGTGGGCTGCCATTTCCTTCTGCAGGGGGTCTTCCCCACCCGGCGCTCGATCCCAGGTCTCCCACATTGCAGGGAGTCCCTTTAGGGTTTGATCCACCAGGGGAGCCCGGGTCACCGCAGCCTGCATCACCGGTGGTTTCTTTACTGCTGAACCACTGGGGAAGCCCGAGCAGCAAACGAGCACGGCTTCCCTTTCCTCGAGACTTGCTGATAAACGCTAGAGCTGGCCTCACGTTCACTCACCCCTGCTTGCCCCCACTCCCCGTCAGGATACAGAGAGGACTGGAGAGCGGGCGCAGCGGTGGGCGCTGGCCCTGAGACGCAGCGAGGTTCAGGGCGATCCCTTTCCTCCCTGAGCCAGGGGAATGAAAGGTATCAGAAGAGGAGGCGGGCATTGCACCCCCCAGCTGGAAGTCTAAAGCAAAGTGAAGCTTTCGGGTCCTGGCGGTAGAAAAGCACCCCCTCCCTTAGAGCTGCTGGCAACGTCCTTAGAATGTGGAGTGGTTCGTGCCCTTTGCGCTCCACTTTGAGCTGAAATGCTGAGAACACAGTAGAACAAATCTACTCATCGTCTTGTTACAGTCGAACGATTTCGGGGCTGTACAAAATGCGTGATCAGGTCTGAAGCAATAAGGATTCCTATGAAAAGGGGCTTCCCCGGTGGCCCTGGTGGTCAGGAATCCGCCTGCCAGTGGAGGAGACAGGAGACGGGGGTCGGATCCCCGGCTCAGGAAGGTGGCCTGGAAGAGAAAGCGGCACTGGTGGGTGCTAAGCTGCCTCAGTCGTGTCCAGCTCTTTGCGACCCTGTGGACTCTCAGGAGTCTCCAGGCAGGAACACTGGAGTGGGCTGCCTTGCCCTCCTCCAGGGGATCTTCCCGACCCAGGGATCAAGCCCGCATCTCCTGCACTGCGGGTGGATTCTTCTACTGCTGAGCCACTGATAACACTTATATGTAAAGTCAGTCTCATAGGAAAGAGACATCACACATCAGAAGAGTGTTATTTTTCCCTTAACAATGCTCACACGAGAGAGACAAAAGGAACGTGCAAGGCCCACCTGATTATTCAGTATTAATAACCCGCTGACAGCTACACTACCGCAATGTAGCCAGGACATGAATCTCCTCCATTAGCAGCGCTCCTCGCCCCGCCTGAAAATGACTCCAAATGCAGCATCATTTTTATCTAGAAACCCATTATGACTGAGTGGCAAATGGAAGAAATTACATAAACACACCGGTCTGAAACATTCTGAAAGTTTAACATTCATGAAAATGTTATTTTCATTTCCTTTCTAAGTAATTATCAAGCACAGAATAATTTTTATTCAATTATATTACAATGTTCAGCTTTTTAAAGAGCAATAGGCATTCTTTCACAATGGAAGAAAATGAAGCAGCTGTTTTGTATCCTTTAGTACGGAAAACAGGAGACGTGGCTGGGATAAGTGGTCAGGCAGAGGAAGGCAGGTACAATTAACGAGCAGGTCTGTGTCTTTCACTCCTCAAAAGAGCAGGATGACAGAGAAGATAGAAAGGGTCCCCAGGATTAGACAACGGCTTCTCTGATGCTCCAGATTGCTTACTGGGGAGTCATCTGGTTTCTAAATCCAAATAGATTTAGGTTTCTCCTAGAAAGCATCTCAGTCATTCTCCAAGTCACCCGAACTTTCCTGAATCAACACTATATAACACAGATCAGTCAAAGGAATGGAAAATTAAGGCCTAATACCTTAAGTAGGACCTGAGGTGTGAGATTTAAGGCATACGGTTTTCCCCACGCTCCAGTCTTTCTGCTCCCTCCTTTCCATCTTCCCTCAGCAGCAGAGTCTGCCTCCAACAACCCCAAACCTCTCCAGGGCGGAGGCGCGGCACCTGCCTTCACCCACAGTCATGACTTCAGGTCTTCCGTAGCGCTCCTCTGCCTACTGGAATAGTCTCCTGAGAGTCTTCCCACCGCCATCTTCCCTCAACTCACATCACGATTTTATCAATTCTGATGAAAAAATAATAATAATAACCATTACTGGCTGCCCAGGGCGTGCCCGAGTCCACTCAGTTCTGCCTGGAATTCTCGGCCGTTTGCCGCTGTCGCATCCTACCCAAACAGCTGTTTCTGAGAGTCGTGGGTTTGTGGCATGCTCAGCATATATTAGACACACTACAAAGTGTAGCGATTATTATTTTATTAAGTCCTCAAGTATTTCAGTTGGCTGTCTCAGCATTGGTGGCTTATTATTAAATAGTAAGACATAAAGCACCTTTTTCATCCTTGCTTATAAAGAACTGCTTGGACTAATAATACGAGAACCTCTGGGATTTACACAAAATGAATTTGCCAAAGGAGTCAGCTTTGACGCCAGGGAACTGCTAATTTTCCTAAATCCCCTTGGTAGAGTTTATTTATCTGAGCGACTGCAATAGTTGCATGCGGACCAGTGACAATCACACTGTTTGCCCTAAAGCCATCAGGAGGGAGGAGCCGGTGTCCACCCCCCAGAGCCTTTAGCACGCTTCAGTCTCTGGCTACAAAATGAGGAGCGGGTGAAAGCAGCTCAGCGGGGTCGACTCTGCCACCCCACGGACTGTAGCCCCGCCAGGCGCCTCTGTCCATGGGAGTGTCCAGACAAGAATCCTGGCGAGGGTTGCCGTTTCCTTCCCCAACAAAAAGAGGACTCTGGCAATACTAAAATGTCCTCAAAGGTTTCTCCTGGTTCCAGCATCATGACTCACTAATTGATACCCACAGTATGTCCTGCACGACCTCCTCTGAAAGGGAACCGGGGCTGCCCCGGGGCGGCGGGAAGGAGGCCCAGCAGCATCAGCAGTGCATGCCTACACATGGGCTCTCAGACTGCGTGACTCACAACAGCAACTGGGATCCCTGCCAAACACAGCGGGGAAAGGGTCAGATGGCAGTAAGTCCCAGAGCTGCCACCCTACCTGGAAGCCCCAGGTCAAACCAACAGATGGATATATTACGAGGTTACTATGTACCTCCTGCTGCTGCTGCTGCCGCCAAGTCGCTTCAGTCGTGTCCGACTCTGTGCGACCGTAGACGGCAGCCCACCAGGCTCCTCTGTCCCTGGGATTCTCCAGGCAAGAAGACTGGAGTGGGTTGCCGTTCCCTTCTCCAACTATATGGCTATCACTGTACTAAGGACAGGGGGCTGGGGGAGGGGGTGCTACAACAACAGAAGATCTTGGAGCTCATTAGAAGAATACTGGGCGACCCAGTCACTCAACACAGTATCTCCCATGTGCTCTAAATGCAGAGGATGGAGGGATGCAAAAACAGGACAAAATAAATACCTGGCTCTCTCTGTATACAAAGATACACAAAACCGTGGTTCAGACAGAGCAACAGAACACCTCAGAGGCTTTTAATCCTCAAAACTGAGGATTAAAACTATATTCCACTATAAAAGTATTTGCATTCATGCTGTCACTTGTTACTGGATTATTTTACCCCCTTAAAGTAGAGACTGGGGGAGCGGAGAAGGGAAGGACAGAGGGAAAGGAAAGACAGTTAACAATTCCATTCATCTGGATAATTTACAAGTTTGCTTTTTGCAGTTTTCAAAGTGCTTCCAAATAATATATTTTATTCTGTGCTCTACCAAAAAAAACCCTAGTGAATTGGCCAGGACAAGGAGTGCTAGTCTATGGTAAGAGGTCAGGACATCATAGCTGTAACTATAACAGTAAGCCTGCAAATAACTAGATTGCCTCTGAATATGTTGGTAATTTTTAGCACATTGTTAAGTTTTCAAAACAATGCATAGTATCCATTTTAAAAAACAAACTAATCCAAAAAGGTTAATTACCCTAGATAAACAAGTTAATAAGTGGCAAGGCCAAAGAAAGCACTTAGATTATGCCCCCCTCTTGCCAGAACGCCCTGAGGGCACCAAAGCCTCTAATTAATCATTATTTAATACAGCAGCAATATTCTCTAATTAATTTCCTTATGACTTTAGTTAGCGTGTCAAATGTAATATTCAGCTTGACACAACTTAATGAATAGGATCATACAAAATTACAAGATTAATATTTACACTATAACTATTACTATACTCTGAAACAAATGTAAACAGAATAACAGTAGCTTGCCAAAGACTGGGAAGAGCTGAAAGGTTTATATTCACATCATAGTGGTTTCTCTTCAAAACAGCCCACAAGACTATAAACTACTTCAGGCTAAGAAAGCGTGTTCTCTGTAAAGTCCCCACTCACGCAGAGCTACGTGGGGTCATGGGATCCCAGTGATCTCGGAGGGCACTGCTGGGCCACTTACGGCGGCAAAACTATTCTCAGAACACGCTGCACTTAACAGCCGAGACTCAGATCAAAAGACCCACAGTAAAGAAAAGTACACCAAGTCTGCCCAGTATTCAGAACACAGGGATGCCTGCATCTTTATTTAATCCTTGCCGTGGGATACTACGCATGGGGGTAGGGAATTAAGTACAGAAGCATAAAAACAGAGATAAGGGCACATGTTCCTTTCAGGGTGCCAAAGGAACCAAGAGGAGCTCGCCGGGACGGCACTTTTGTGCCAGCCACCCCGCAGGAGGGCCAGCGCTGCAGTCAGTTTCTCGAGGCCTCGGGTTTCTTTCAGTCGTGAAAGCTAAGAGTCGAGTCAATCACTTTAATTCCTAAGGCTTCTTGTTAACGTTCTACGATCCTAATTTAATGACAGTGAATAAGGCACTTGTTTAGAAACTGGTACTAAAGGAGTACCAGTTTGCTCCTTGGAAGGAAAGTTATGACCAACCTAGACAGCATATTAAAAAGCAGAGACATTACTTTGCCAGCAAAGGTCCGTCTAGTCAAGGCTATGGTTTTTCCAGTGGTCATGTATGGATGTGAGAGTTGGACTATAAAGAAAGCTGAGCACAGAAGAATTGATGTTTTTGAACTGTGGTGTTGGAGAAGACTTTTGAGAGTCCCTTGGACTGAAAGGCGATCCAACCAGTCCATCCTGAAGGAGATCAGTCCTGGATGTTCATTGGAAGGACTGATGCTGAAGCTGAAACTCTAGTACTTTGGTCACCTGATGTGAAGAGATGATTCACTGGCAAAGACCTTGATGTTGGAAAAGATTGAGGGCAGGAGGAGAAGGGGATGACAGAGGATGAGATGGTTGGATGGCATCACCAACTCAATGGACATGAGTTTGAGTAAACTCCAGGAGTTGGTAATGGACAGGGAGGCCTGGCATGCTGCAGTCCATGGGGTCACAGAGAGTCGGACACGATTGAGTGACTGAACTGGACTAAATGAGTTCCTACTCCTTTAAAAATAATTTTTCTAAATTTTTTTGAAGGGGGAACAGAAAATTTTAAGAACCAAGAAGAGAAAAAAAAGAAAAAAGATACAGGTTTCCAAACTCCGTTTCCCACTACTGAAAAAGCTATATCTGAAAAAATGTATATATTTAGATACTTTCCCACTGAAGGAGGTACCTTCACTTAAAATTGTTACTCAATTCCCCATCCCAAGATGACCTGAAAAAATAATCCACATCAACAAACAAAACAGAGGGCTCAGTCTATTAGGTACATGCAGCATAGTAAGGAAGTGAATTTTACTACCATCTACAGAATCTCAGATTATTAAACTCCAGTTCATATCATGGCAAGAATGAAGGAACCAGCTTTTGGCCACTGCTTGTTTTTTTAATGAACTTCCAGATTCTTCAATTATCCTGAAGAAAATCTAAATCAACACTATTGCTGATACCTGGACATGCAGAACTGGGGTCAGCAGAAGTTAATATGAAAGAGCTGTCACGTGATGCCTCTTTCTTTAAACTCAAGGAGTAAGTGCAGTTTTACCCTATCCAACCCACCACAAAGTGAGGAATCAGTTAAGGCCCCTTCCTTGATTTCTCTGGAAAATTCCTAAGATACACTGGCCTGATCTATCATTCAGTTTATTTACCGTGTGCTTCAGGTTATACTGCTTTACTAATCCCCTGGTTGCTGTACGCACATTTTAGAAATGTCACTGATTATTATACTTTCAAGCATATCAAATGAACAGTTCACCCTAAGTAGTGAGTGAAGTGTTAATAAAAGAAGTAATGATAACATCATATTGACTCAACCCTATAAAACATGCATCTTGGCAAAGTTAGCTACAGAGTATACATACCTTTCCCTACCTCCAGTGGATCTTCCTGATAGTTCGGTTAGTAAAGAATCCACCTGCAGTGCAGGAGACCCTGGTTTGATTCCTGGGTCAGGAAGATCCCCTGGAGAAGGGATAGGCTACCCACCACAGTATACTTGGGCTTCCCTTGTGGCTCAGCTGGTAAAGAATCCGCCTGCAATGCGGGAGACGTGGGTTTGATCCCTGGGTTGGGAAGATCCCCTGGAGAAGGGAAAGGCTACCCACTCCAGTATTCTGGCCTGGAGAATTCCACAGACTGTATAGTCCATGGGGTCACAAAGAGTCGGACTCAACTGAGCGACTTTCACTTTCACTTATACATACCTTACCTACTAAGTGAATCACCTTTTACCAAAACTGCTTTGATAAAAATCAGATCTGCATCACCTGGCAGAAAATTCCTGGATGCTCAACCGAAAATTTAAGGTCCCCTGGTAACTCCATGGTAAAGAGTCCGCCTGCTAATGCAGGAGATGTGAGTTTGATCCCTGGGTTGGGAAGATCCCCTGGAGAAGGAAATGACAACCCATTCCAATATTCTTACCTGGAGAATCCATGGACAGCGGAACCTGGCCGGCTACAGTCCAAGGGGTTGCAAAAGAGTCAGACACAACTTAGCAACTAAAAAGCAACAAAGACTCAGTAAAGCTGCTGGCCAGATATTCAGCACTCCTTGGATGTTATATTAAGGCACAGCAACCTACTGGAGTTCCTTGGGGTTCTCACTTCCCTCAGAGCATTTTAAAAACTGCCTACCTTCTTCAATCTCCCAGAGGCTGGACCAGCCATCAGAAGGTCTCACCCTTCATTTTACCCAATGATGCCCAATTCTGAAACCATGCTTTCTAAAACCTGGCTCCCTCATTTCTCCTCTTAGCTGGGCACGTGTACTATTTAATTAAGCAAGACACGTGTTTTCACACTTTAACACTACATGCTCCTCTCTCGTTCATGGTGAACAGTGATGATGAAAATTCTTTCCTCTTAGAGCTGCAACAACTACAGAGTTTAAAACCTTCATTGGTCCTCAAGGTTTAAAAGTTTGTAATGTTGAGAAAGGACTTGGGATGTTATACATTTCCTGATTTCAACAATATTCGTTTTCTGGATGCCAAGCACACACATTTCATCGGGTTTTAACTTTCTGGCCTACCACTTTCTATTTGCCAATCATGAAGAGTTTAATAGTGCTGTTCATTCACTCCACAGTCATTCAACAAATACAGACGCCTGTGTGTCAGACACTATTCTAAGGGATTAGGAGACAACAATGAACAAAGCAAAGATCCCTCCTCTCATGTGATTACGCTGTAGGGAGATATCCAGTGTGCTAGGTGAAGGTAAGTGCTAAAGACAGAAATAAAGCACAGAAGGGGAACAAGATTGCAGATGGGTGTAATATTTATATGTTTATCAACTTATTTTGACAACACCATTGAAAAAAACTTTTTAAATTTTTCCTTCTTTTTAAGAAAATCCTGATTGTACACTGTTTTTTTCGTTAAAGGTTTTTAGGGAAGATAACACCTTAAACTTGGAGTGTGGATGTTAGGTTGTAACTAACAAGCAGTGCGCTAGGAAAGGGTGTGATAAAGGTCCTGCCGGTGAAATAACACAAGAAGAGCTGGAGACCTGGGTTACTTCCCACACGGCTCGCTCAAAGGGTGTTCTTCTCTTGGACCTGGGATGCAGTCTCTGAAGAAACACTTTGTTCTTACAAGGTAATTTCCATATTTGCTTTCTGTTGAAATAACTGGAAATGTTAAACCTAACAGTTGTTTTTGTCTTATATAGCATCATATATATTTAGGTTGTATATTTTTATTGCTGTTGTTGTTTAGTTACTAAGTCACGTCCGACTCTTTGGTGAGCTCATGGACTGTAGCCCGCCAGGCTCCTCCATCCAGGGGATTTCTCAGGCAAGAACACTGGAGTGGATTGCCATTCCTTTGCCAGGGGATCTTCGCAACCCAGGGATCAAAGCCGCATCTCCTGTATTGACAGGTATATTTTTTTAAGCACTGAGTCACCAGGGAAGCCTGCTTTTTTTTTTTTTAATATAAAATAAGTCAAATACCAAGAAAGGTGGTGAGGGAGGGAAGACAGGTTTCTCCTTACAGTTTCAGATATCTATTTTAACATGTCCCATCTATCACCTTAGGGTCTAGAGATATCTATTTTAACATGTCCCATCTATCACCTTAGGGTCTAGAGATATCTATTTTAACATGTCCCATCTATCACCTTAGGGTATAGAGACACGGTAAACTAAATTCTCAGAATATTGAAGTAGCCTGGTGACAACACATATCGCAACCACACTTTTGCTTTGGTAATTTTCACAGGAACAAGACATAATACATCCACTTGGTACATCCAAGTGTACCATCCATTTCAAAATTGAAATTACACACATTTCAAAATTATTTGCTAAAATGAATATGTAGTATTTCCTTCTCTTTTCATGGGGAAACTGTGTTAGTATGCTAGCCATCTAATTTATATTGGTAAATTTGACTATCACATAGACTAATTTTAACATCTTTTTAAAAATTATGACTAAAATTACTAGAGCTAATCAATGAATACAGTAAAGTTGCAGGATATAAAATTAACACACAGAAATCTCTTGCATTCCTATACACTAACAATGAGAAAACAGAAAGAGAAATTAAGGAAATAAAAATTATGACTGCATACTCACGAGCTGTTCTATATTAAAAGAGTAAACAGTCTCTCCAAAAGAATCCCATTCTCTCCCCATTTCAGCTTCCAAATAGATTTAAATGAGAATAACTGGCTTAAATGTAGGTATAATCTTACTTAAATATATATAGTGGTGATCATTTTATAATGTAATGTATAAAAATATTGAATCACCGGTGCACCTAAAATTAACATAGTACTGTAGGTCAATTATACTTCAATTAAATAAATAAAATGTATATATGTCTGCCTTTGATCGTCATATTAGAAACTCAAATAATATAGTCAAATCAAATCTATGATACTTTACTTTTAGGTGTTAATTTAAACCTTCTTGGGCAACCTTTTACTAAACCTTCTACCAAATATTCTACTTAATTGTCTGGACTTTAACCAATTAGCAATCCTTATAAGGTAAGAAAGAACTGGAAGGGAAAATATTGGTGCGAAGGAAGCTGGCCTATAGGGTGAAGGTAATAATGGGTAAATTAAAGGAAAGGCCAGATTTGGACTCTTCAACTTGTTGAATGCCACCAACAGAAGTAGTATTAATCCTTGCTAAGAGATCTACCTAAAAGATCATGCTTTTGAGGCGCAATAGTAGCTAATCACAATTCCTTAAAGGTCAAGTGTTATTTAATCCAATTTCACATCATACACTAACTTTCCAGGTTTTGCTGACAGGCATATTTTCCAGTATAGTAAATCACTGGTTAAATAAAGTTTTGAAAAAAGAAAGAGAAAAGTAAATTATAATAATAACAGGGGGAAAAAAGATCACGGGACTCACCAGAAACAAAAGAGGGCAAGTAAACTATGCCTAAAGCGACACCAAGAACTGACAGGAGCTAGGCTGCAGTGTGAACTGGGTGCAGTATGAACCCACGCTACAGAGGAAATACTCAGGGGAATAGTGCTAGCGCGGTAAAGAGGATATACAAATTTGCAACACTTAGGCAGCCTTAAATTTAAGTGGAAATGAAGATCATTGTCTATAAAGTGTCCACAGCTATAGGTAAAATTAGGAGAGGTGTCCACTCATTTATCAACACTTAAAAGGCAAAAAGATGCTTTGTTTTCCCCAACCTAAACTCTCCTGTCCTTCTCCTTTCTTCAGGCGCTGGATCTGAGAGAAGAAATCCTGAAGGAGAACCGCACAGTTGACGGGGAGGTCGTGCCAGGCCCTGTCAAAATGCGCTCGCCCTCACAAGCGGGGAGCCTCAGCACGGCCCCGTCCCAGACACCCCTCAGAATGTTTGCAGCCCAGAGTGAGATGTGCTTTTCCAATTCATCAGCTATAATGAACTGCCTTTTAAAAACTTCTCATGAAAGCAAAAGAGCGGCCCTCGGCACCACAGATGAATCCATCGGCGTGCCCACACCTGCCAGCATCCGCGCCATCTGTCCTGGTTTCCGTTCTCATTCTTTTCTGCCCCCTCCACCTGTGCTCTCGGTCCACTCAAGTTGTGTCAGGCCCGGCTGGCAGCGCTCAGAGGTGCAGTTTGCTGTCCACAATTAATAACAGCAGGATATATGTTGCTATATATAGCTCACCACTATG
Source organism: Odocoileus virginianus (assembly GCF_023699985.2). Lineage (NCBI taxonomy): Eukaryota > Metazoa > Chordata > Mammalia > Artiodactyla > Cervidae > Odocoileus > Odocoileus virginianus. The sequence continues at coordinate 60,823,542 of NC_069688.1, forward strand.
TGCCAGACACTTTGCTAAGTGTGGTCCAAAAATGATCTTATTCAATCTTCATAACAACCTTATGACATAGGAGGTATTTTATCTCTATTTTACAAGTGCACAGACAGGCCCTAAAAGGCTAAGCAACCCGCCCAAGGTCATACAGCTAACAATTCTCAAAGAATAGATCTCAAACCTAGGTATCTATCTTACCCCAAAGAGTAATAATATTCTTCGTTGTTGTTTAGTCGCAAAGTCGTGTCTGACTCTTTTACGACCCCATGGACTGTAGCTAGCCAGGCTCCTCTGTCCATTGGATTTTTCCTAGCAAGAACACTGGAGTAGGTTGCCATTTCCTTTTTCAGAGGATCTTCCCAACCCAGGGATCGAACCCTTCTCTCCTGCATTAGCAAGCAGGATTCTCTACCACTGAGCCATCAGGAAACCCCAATAACGTTTTTTAACATTAAGCCATAAAGCCTGGGTGCAGAAATCATACAGATCTGAATTTCAGCTCTAATGCTACTACCACTTAACACTTGTGCAATTTTGGAAATGTATGCAATCTGAGTTTCCTCGAGTATGAAATGAAATAGCAGTACTACTTAAGCTGATGGCTTCGAGCACTACATGAGCTAACACACACGAAAGTTGTCCAGCAGGGTTTGTGCCGTCCTGTAAGCAGTACTCGGAGCACTCAATGCCGCTCTTCCTCCTACCTGATTAGCAGTTACAGAGGCAGCCACGAAAACATAATCCCGAGGATAAACAGAAAGTGTGGATCACAGGCAACGTCAGTGATAGGTTTGCTCGGTCTCCCAGAGGTTCTGGTAATGCAAAACAAACCTAACCGCACTTCCTCCACGCCCTCGGTGAGCCCAAAACACTAAACATCAGAAATTCGAAGCTGGAGCCGGAACTGGAGCCGCTAGGATACGCCTTCCCGCAGCCTCCTGCGTTACCCTCAGACGGAGTCACTTTTGTCCACCCCACGATCTGGAAGCTCCCCTAGGGTCCTCCGTTACCCAGGCGCGCCCCGCTCCCCCCGGTACTCAGGCAGCGCAGAGCCGGCCGCGAGTCGGCGTCTCTCCCCGGGCCGCAAGCCCACCACCCCGCCGGGGGAGGCTGGGGGGTCCCGGGCAACCGACGCTAAGCGCAGGCGGCGCCTCGCGGCCAGGAGGTGAGTCCGGAGCTCCGGCTGCCCCGGGAGACGCTGGGCAACTCTGGGCCTGGGCCGGTCTCCGACCGCGCGTCCAACGGCTGCAAAGGCCCCAGGCGCCCGGCCGAGCCAGGGCCGCGCGGAGCCCAGGATGCGCCCGCAGGGCGAGGACGGCCCGGCCCAGTCGCGCGGAGCCCGCGGGCCCGGCTCTCCCGACCTGGCCCCTTCTCCTCCCCCGGGGACCGCTGGGTTCCAGGTGCCCCGCCACGCCGGGCCCGAAGCAGAGGAGAGTCCGCACTCACCGCTCGGCCACAGGGATGGGAGTCACTCCGTAAGGACCGGGCAGGCGGATACCGCAGTCTCCCCGCCGCGGTGAGTCTAAGGAAACCCTGGGGATCGGCTGAGGGGCGGGGCGAGAAAGGGCGGGGCTGGTGGGTGGGCGGGGCCGGGGCAGGCCGGGGCGGGATTGAGGGGCGAGGCGAGGCTGGGGCCGGCCGAGGGAAGATGCGGGGATGGGGGGCGGGGCCCTGACAAGGGGTAGGGCGGGACTGAGGGGCGGGGCGGGGCGGGGCTGGGGGGCGGGGCGGGGTTGAGTCCGGCTCCGCCCACCCCGGCCATTACCTGCCCGGAACTCTGATTGGTTTCTTACTGAAAACCCCTGTCGACTTCAGGCCTTTAAAAGTAAGTTATCCGGTACACCAAAATAAATTCCTGAAAATATAAGGATTTACATTTGAGAAAATTTAGACCGCATGTGAGCCAGGAAAGAATAAGGTTCAGCATGAAAGTAGAAAAGTGCTAACTCCTAACCTCTATTGCGTTGAGAAGACTCTTGAGAGTCCCTTGGACTGAAAGGAGATCAAGCCAGTCCATCCTAAAGGAAATCAGTCCTGAATATTCATTGGACGGACCGATGCTGAAGCTGAAACTCCAATCTTTGGTCACCTGAGGCAAAGAATTGACTCATTGGAAAAGACCCTGATGCTGGGAAAGATTGAAGGCAGGAGGAGAAGGAGACGACAGGGGATAAGATGGTTGGATGACATCACCGACTCAGTGGACATGAGTTTGAGTGAACTCCGGGAGTTGGTGATGGACAGGGAGGCCTGGCATGCTGCAGTCCATGGGGTTGCAAAGAGTTGGGCACGACTGAGTGACTGAACTGAACTGAACCACTGTTAGTTAGAGTGCTTTCAATGTGCACACTATCGGAATTATTTGATATTCTTAATTTCATTCAGTCCTCACAGTTTTGTGACATATTTAGTGCCATTATCCCCATTTTGCAAATGAGAAAAATACGACTAACTTGAGATTTGATAGCTAAGTAATTGGCCTACTGCCCGAATTCACAGATTCAAAGTAATCTCTAAGCACACCACCTGACTGTGACTTGATGATGCCTGAGATAAAACAAATTATCAGTATTATGGAAAACATTGCTACATTTGACTACTTGAAATTTGAACTTCCGCCCAAGAAAAACGGGGCCAAGATCAATAGGCAAACATGAGAAAAAATATTTGCTACAAACCTAACTTTCAAAGAAAGGGCTAGTATCTTAAGTATAAATTGCTTTCAAAGAAATAGAAAAATGGGCAAAGAATAATTTTTTTAATTACAGAAGACACGGGAAAGTAAATGAAGAAGTACAGATTTCTAAACCAAGCTTTTCTTTTAATCCAAAAATATGCAAAGTAAGCACTTCAAAATAATTGTACCAAAGCAAGTGAAGATTCCTTCATTTATTCAACACCTCCAGGTCCTTGTTATGTGCCAAGCATTGTTCTATAGAGACCTGATGAACTAGTGACAAACAGAAGCTTCTATTCTAGAGGGAGAGCAAATAATGTTATTAAAAAAAAAACAAAATAATTTCAGATAACCGTAAGTGCTGTGAAAGAAAAATCAAAATGGAGTCAGTGTTGCTAAAAGAGCTTCCTAAAATGGAGCCAGGAACCCTTGAGGGAGTGAGACATGCACATCACAGCTGAGGTGGACTCTTAGTAGGATCATCCAGACTATCTGCCCAAAGTCCATGAGACTCAAGTTATTTATATGACCCTAGTGATAGCTCCCCATTAAGAACAAATATCTTCTTTTCTGCATCAGAATCAGCCATAATTCTCACCAGACAACTTTAACAACCTCGTAGTATCTGCCTTTATAAGCCCCTGACTCTTTCTCTCCAGAAGCACTCTTCTGGTTTTTACCCAAATCCCTGTCTCCCAAATTGCAATTCCTAAGGCCCTTGAGTAAAGCTCTTTGTTGCAAACTTGACATGGATTATTGTTCAGAGTATTATAAGGAAAATAATACAGGGTAATGTGATAGAAGCTATGACAAACCTAGACAGTGTGTTGAAAAGCAGAAACATTACTCTGCTGACAAAGTTCCATATAGTCAAGGCTCTGGTCTTCCCAGTGGTCATGTACAGTTGTGAGAGCTGAACCGTAAACAAGGCAGAATGCCAAATAAAGGATGCCTTCGAACTGTAATGCTGGAGAAGATTCATGAGAGTCCCTTGGACAGCAAGGCAATCAAACCAGTCAGTCTTAAGGGAAATCAACCCTGATTTCCTTCCTTGGAAGGAAACTGATGCTGAAGATGAAGCGCCGGTATTTTGGTCACCTGATGTGAAGAGCCGTCTCATTGGAAAAGTCCCTGATGCTGGAAAGAAATTGAGGGCAGGAGGTAAAGAGGGCTTCAGAGGATCAGATGGCTGGATGACATCACCAGATGCAATGGACATGAACTTGGGCAAACTCCAGGAAATGGTGAGAGACAGGGAGCCCTGGCGTGCTGCAGTCCATGGGGTCACAAAGATTCAGACACAACTGGGTGAATAAACAACACCACAATGTGATAGAAAGGGGCTGGGGGATAATGAGAGCCTATTCAGACAGGGAAGGTCTCTCAAAGGTTATGAAGGAAAGAGAAGTGTCTTATTTTGATTTTACTAAAAGATTGGTAAAAACAACCTTTCTGTTTTGGTTTTTATTCTGTTTTTACAGTAAAGTGAAGGTCCTCTGGTACCATTAATTTTGTTGCAAGTTTCAAAATTTCCAGAATACGTAATATCAATACCGAACTTTCATGATCTTTGTCTCCACTAACATTGGGAGCAGAGACAATGAAATGGTTTCGTACTTTTAGTACCCAGTAAGCATTCTCTCATTTAAATGGACAGTGCCATAGCTGATTAACTTATTTATTCTTCTCAACCTATAGTCTTAATTCCATTCTACTTTTGTACTTCTTTATGTGCTCATTTATTCAACATGTATTGAATGATTATTATGTATCAGGCATAACAAGTTTCTAGAAGCAGAACAAATAGACATGGGACTAAAGGGATGAAAAGGGATGCTAAAATGAATAAGAAATACAAAAAATACATATATTCTTTTGGTGTTCTTCTACTTCACTGGTTATCCCTTCTTATATCCTTTGGTTTTTTGATCCTCCTATTCCCACTTCTTACACTGGACTGCCCCAGGGTTTAGATCTTGACTTCTTTTTTCTATCTTCATCCACACCTTTAGCTATCTCATCTAGCCTTACAGTTTTGGAATTCATCTGCATTCTTTTAAAAAATTATTTATTTGTTATGTATTCTGTGTGCATAAGCTTTCTCTAGTCACCGTGAGAGGGTGCAACTCTTCGTTGTAGAGGGTGGGCTTCTCATCACGGTGACTTCTCTTATTGCAGAGCACCGGCTCTAGGGCACGAGCTTCAGTGGTTGTAGCTCTCTGCTCAATAGTTGAGATTTTCAGGATCTAGAATGAGTGTTTAATAGTTGTGGCAAATGGGCTTAGTTGCTTCAAGGCTTGTGGGGTTGAACCCAAGTCCACTGTGTTGGCAGGCAGATTCTTAACCACTGGGCCGCCAGGGAGGTCCTCCATCTATATTGTGGAGGTTACCAAACTTCCAACTCCTGAAACTCTAGATTCCAGCTTTCTACTTTGGGCTGTTTTAGTTATCTACTACTCCATAACGGATTACACCAAATTTAGGGGCTTGCAATTAAGTAGTCATTTACCCTTGGCATATAACCCTGAGAAAACCAAAACCATAATTGAAAAAGATACATGTACTCCAGTGTTCATGGAAGTATTACTTTTAATGGTCAGGACATAGAAGCAACCTAACTGTCCATCAATAGATGAATGGGTAAAGAAGATATGATATATACATACAATGGAATATTACTCGGCTATAAAAAGGAATGAAAGTAGGTCATTTGTCATGATGTGGATGAACCCAGACTCTGTCATACAAAATGAAGTAAGTCATAAAAAGAAAAACAAATATCATATATTAATGTATATATATGTATATATATATATATATATATATATGGAATCTAGAAAAATAGTACTGATGACCCTATTTGCAGGGCAGGAATAGAGATGCAGACATAGAGCAAGGACTTGTGGACACAGAGAGGGGAGGAGAGGGTAAAATGAACTGAGAGAGTAGCATTGGGGTATACACCCTATCGTGTGTAAAACAGATTGTTGTATAGCACAGAAGCTCAGCTTGGTGCTTTGTGATACCAGGAGGGGTGGGATGGGCAGGAAGGAGCAAGGAAGGTCTGAGCGGGAAAGGATGTATGTATCCATATAGCTGATTCCCTTTGTTGTACAGCACAAGTTAACACAACATTCTAAAGCAATTATACTCCAATAAAAATTAAATTCAATGAGATACCACAAAGAAAAGAAAAAAGTTATGACCAACCCAGACAGCATATTAAAAAATAGAGACATTACTTTGCCAACAAAGGTCCATTTAATCAAAGCTATGGTTTTTCCAGTGGTCATGTATGGATGTGAGAGTTGGACTATAAAGATAGCTGAGTGCAGAAGAATTGATGCTTTTGAACTGTGGTGTTGGAGAAGACTCTTGAGAGTCACTTGGACAGCAAGGAGATCCAACCAGACCATCCTAAAGGAAATCAGTCCTGGGTATTCATTGGATGGACTGATTTTGAAGCTGAAACTCCAATACTTTGGCCACCTGATGTGAAGAGCAGACTCATTGGCAAAGACCCTGATGCTGGGAAGGATTGAAGGCAGGAGGAGAAGGGAAAGACAGAGGATGAGATGTCTGGATGGCATCACCAACTCAATGGACATGAGTTTGACTAAACTCCGGGAGTTGGTGATGGACAGAAAGGCCTGGCGTGCTGCGGTCCATGGGGTTGGAAAGAGTTAGACACGACTGAGCGACTGACTGAACTGACTGATGACTTATTTTAGTAGTATTTACTTTAAGTAGTCGTCTATTACATAGATTCTGTGTCTCAGGAATTTCAGAGTGGCTTAGCTCTGTGGTTCTGTCTCATTTCTCATGAGAATTGCAGGCAGGTATTCTTCAGGGTTGCAGCCATCTTCTGGGGCTGGAGGATCCACTTCCCAGATGGATGGCTTAGGTGTAACAGTGGTGCACTTTGTTGGTGGGACACCTCAGTTCCTTTCCAACAGGCACCTCTCAATAGGGCTGCTTGAGGATCCTAAGGCTGCTGGCTTGCCCCAGGGCGAACAATCTAAAAGACCACAACAGAAGCTTAATGAGTTCTACGATTTAGCCTCAGGAGTCATATACAATCACTTTTTCCATATTCCAGTGGTCAAATAAACTAGTCTGTACCTAGTGTGAGAGGGAATCCCACAAACGAGTAAATTCAGGAGGTAAGAACCATTACAGGCCATCTTGAAGACTGGCTAACACAGATGTCTAATAATCATTTCAAATCTAAATGTACAGGTATATCCTCCCAATCTTCCTTCCCAAATCTGTATCTCCCAGAGTCTTCTCTATCTCAAGTAATGTCAAAGTTTCCTTCCAGCTGTTTGGGCCAAAACATTTGGAGAAATCTTTGCCTCTCTCAGATCCCATCTTATCTGGTCAGGGTGTTGGCTAATTCTATCAACTCTGCCTTTAAAATACGTCTGGCTTCTGACTATTTTCCAGCCTAGTCCAAGTCACCACCATTACAATAACATCCTAGTAACTGCTTCCTTACCAGCTCCCCCAAGTCTGTTTTCAAAACTGTTAGAAGAACAGTTAAATTAAAATGTAAATTAGACTGTGTTGTGTGTGTGTCTGTGTGTGTCTGTGTCTGCGTGTGCTCAGTCATGTCCAACTCTTTGCAACCCAATGAACTGTAGCCCACAAGGGGTCCTCCGTCCATGGAATTTTCCAGGCGATAATACTGGAGCAGGTTGCCATTTCCTACTCCAGGGGATCTTCCTGACCCAGAGGTAGAACCTGCATTTTCCCCATTGTCAAAACAGGTTCTTTATCACTGAGTCACCTGGGAAGCCTGTGTCACATACAATCATACAAAGAAAGAAAGGCGAAGCCCTTACAGTGGTTTACGAGGCCCTACATTACCTGATCCCCATCTTCTCTCTGACCTTATCTCTTCTTAATACTCTCCTCCTTGCTCACTCAACTTAGAGCGCTAGTTGGTTAGTTTTAATCACACGGTCATGTCGACTCTTTGGGACTCCTGGACTCTACCCCACCAGGCTCCTCTGTCATGGAATTCTCCCAGTAAGAATACTCAGTGGGTTGTCAATTCCTCCTCCAGGGGAGCTTCTTGACCCAGGGATCAAACCTGGGTCTCCTGCATTGCAGGCAGATTCTTTACCACCTGAGCCACCAGGGGAGCACTTATGTTCAGAGAAAATGTCACTTGACTTCCAAATTCAGGCCTCTGCACTTTCACTTTCCCCCACATGATATGCTCTGCCCCCAGATATCTTCAGTGGCTCCTTCCCCCTTCTAACTCAGTGATTTCTTCTGTGGCCACCACCCTATTAAAAACTGTAATGCCTACAAAGAAGTATACTCTACACCCCTTCCTGCTTTATCTTCCTTTTCAGCATTTAGCACTGTCTCTTATATCTTTGGAGAAGGCAATGGCCACCCACTCCAGTTTTCTTGCCTGGAGAATCCCATGGCCAGAGGAGCCAGGTGGGCTACAGTCCATGGGGTTGCAAAGAGTCAGACACGACTGAGTGACTAACACACTCATTATATCTTTTATTATCTGTCATATCATTTATCTTGCTTATTATCTCTTTCCAGCTGGAATATATACTCCACTATGAATTATTCACTCGGTCTAGAAGAATATCAGGCATACTATAGAAAAGCAAAATATATTTGTTTAATGAGTGAAGAAATTGTGCCAGGCCCAGCTATAGGCAAAAATCTGACACATCATTGAGTTTACAATATAGTGAAGGCACATATTATTGATTCTTATCAATGCTATCTTTAAAATTTACTCCAGATTGACAAATAATCACAAATATATAAAAGAAATTATTAAATGTGCTTAGAGTCATAAAGAAAATGAAAATATACTAAGGGGAATCAAAAAAAATTTCTCTGAGGAAGTAACATTTGTACTGAGAGTTGAAAGATGAATATGAATTACATAGATAAGGAATAGTGAATTGCGATCAGGGGAAAGGGGAGGGTGACAAGGAAGTAAGTGAAATGGGAAGGAATCTTGACAGAAAAAAATCACAGAGAGAAATCTGAGGCTCACAGGAGGCAAGAAAAGATACTGTCCCTGGAGCCAAGAGAGAAATATCACAGACTTAAGGAGACTAAAGAAACTGTTGTAGCCACTTGTTCCAGGAAACAAACTCACTCAGGACAATGCAGATAGTGGAGTGCAGTTTATTACATCGGCAGCCCCAAGGCAGAGTCTCCTCTTAGCCAAAGACCCTGACCAGCATTTGTGAAAATCTTTTATACCCCATGTGTATGTGTCCAAACCCACCACCCCCAATTCTTTGAGACTTACGTAAATAAAGGAAGGGTAAATACAATCCCAATAGCCCCATCATTCATGTGCCATGTGCTTAGACAGTTAAACAATTAGCCAATAATCAATAAGCCGAGGTTACACTCCAATAGGTACAGAAAATTTATGGCCTGTCTGGAGGAAGGGGTGATTAGTGTATGTGTTCTCTTAGGTGAGGAGTAACCTGGATACGATCTTCAAGGTTCCCCTGTCTGGAGGGGGTCTTATCCTTCTGTTGTTTCCATAGGCACTAAACACAGAGTTCAGAGTTCACTGGAGAGGTGGCCGAGCCCGATCAGCATGGACAGGCCTGAGATGGAGTCCAGGTCTTATGAATTCCTTCTTCATAACAAGACAACTAAATTCAACATGTAATCAGGATTTGATCTGAGTTGGGAAAAAATTGTTACTATGATGGACAGCATTGGGACAATAAGCAGATCTTGTACATTAAATAATAATATTCTGTCAACTTTAATTTCCTGAATTTGATAATTGTACTGGGACTAAACTGCAGTGCAGGAGACCCCGGTTTGATTCCTGGGTTGGATCTGTTGGAGAAGAGATAGGGGCTACCCACTCCAGTATTCTTGGGCTTCCCTTGTGGCTAAGTTAGTAAGGAATCTGCCTGCTATGTGGGAGACCTAGGTTTGATCCCTGGGTTGGGAAGATCCCCTGGAGAAGGGAAAGGCTACCGACTCCAGTATTCTGGCCTGGAGAATTCCATGGACTGTATGCAATTCCATGGAGTTGCAAACAGTCAGACATGACTGAGCAACTTTCACCTCAGTAGGACTAAATAATAGAATGTCCTTGTTTCTGGGCTTGAAGAGTCATGATATGTATAATCTACTCTTAACAAGTTCAACAAAAGAAAATAATAACAGGAATATAATATGCATGTTATATGTAATATATTTAAACAAAGATAAAGAAAATGTGAGAAAATGTTAATAATGGATGAATTTAAGTGAAGAAAATATGGGATTTCTTGCAACTTTCCTAAGGATCTAAAAATAATGGATGAATCTAGGTGAAGAATATATGAGATTTCTTGCAACTTTTCTAAGTATCTAAATTTTTTTTTTCAAAATAAAAATTTTAATTAAAAATTTAATTCTGGTTTAAATATCAGAAAGTCAATCTCAGCATTATGATGGCATCCAGTGGTAAAAACATATTATTTGGCAATACTGAGAAAACTACCAGTAGAATTTTTTTTTAAAAAAAGAGAAAGTAAATTGTGAAGAGGATCTATATATCTTTCACAAAATATTTTAAAAGTAAACACAATAGGGATATCACTGATATAATCCTGAAAAAATGTGATTGATCAAACGGTGGAAGGAGAAATCACATAGAACAGGCTTTGAACTTGTTGTTAGAAGAAATGAATTCTACTCTTCTATCAATATTTACTGGTCTTTCCTGATGGCTCTGTGATAAAGAATCCGCCTGCCAATGCAGGAGACACAGGAGATGTGAGTTCCATCCCTGGGTTGGGAAGATCCCCTAGAGGGGGGAAATGGCAGCCCACTCCAGTATTCCTGCCTGAAAAATCTCAAGGATAGAGGAGCCTGACAGGCTACAGTCTATGGTGTTACAAAGAGTCAGACACAACTGAGCAATGACCAACCAATACTTACCAGCTATGTATCCTTGAGTAATAAAACGCTTTAAGATATAGTTCACTTGTTTATTAATTTTGGATACCACTTCTCAACATAGTTGGGAAGATCAAATGAAATAAAAGTGTGTGTTAATTCACCACGTAGTAGTAAGAGTACTATATAAGTGTAACCTAATTAAAAAAAAAAAACACAAAACTATAACTATCTTCCCTTATTGCCCATAAATTTTTTTCATATAGTCTATATAATAGGTTTTCAGCCTGTATTTTCTTCCACATCAACTCTGAAGCATGTTCAAAACCTCTTCTTTCCCTCCGAAAGAATTCTAGTGCAGTGAGAAGGCCCACAGTAGTGAATATTTTGAGGGGAACCGAGGGTTTCATACCACACAACGGAAAGCATACCACAGCCAGCAACCTTCTGTCCAAAGGCTTCCTCTCTCTAGTCCTTCTTACTGGATCAGTGTGGGCGGGTCATTCTTTATTTGGCTGTGCCCCTTGTAGGTGCAGATTGTGGACTCTTAGGTGCAACATGTGGGATCAGTTCCCTGACCAGGGATGGAACCCAGGCCCCCTAAGTTGCAAGTATGGAGTCTTAGCCCCTAGCCCACCAGGGAAGTCCCTAGGCTGGTCATTCTTTGTCTCTGGCTTCTCCCTGACAACCTCCTCCTCCTTCATTCCTTCCCGTACATAGAACAGTTTAATCCTCCCAAGCATTTATTTCCTTAAGGGACCCTCCAGTACCAGCATTCTCCCCACCTCTAAAGGCAGCAGAGAATTTTTTTTTTAAGCGTTTTTTATTTGCATACATAAATTATGGAATGCTTATCTGCCCTTGTGCCAAAGCCAAGACAGACCCCTAGGACGGGTAGAAGTCTGAAGCCAGAAAGGCGCTATCTTCCGGGCCCCACTCCAGCGCGCGCAGGGGCTGGAAGCCCACTACGTCCCACCCAATAGGGCATTTCCCACCCGCGGACACCGCGCGCCGGAAGCTGCCGCGCGGAACCGGAAGCGGGCGTGAAACCGGAAGTGGTCAGACGCGACCCCCTCTGGAAAGACGGAACGCCCTTAGCTCCGCCCCGCTCCTTGCGGTGGAAGAGGTGAAAGGTCAGCCCTGTGAGTTATACAACATGGCGCTAGCCGTGCGCCTCTGGCGCCTATTTCTTGTGGGACGTAGCGCCGCCCGGGGACTTCGACTTCCGGCAGGTGCTGCCGGCAGCCGGGGGCAGCGTGTTCCTTGGGGACTCGCCGCCTCTGAGGTACCTTCGCTGTCCCGGCTCTCCCACTTTCCTCCTCCAACGACCGTTCTCCGGCGGCGCCTTCCTTCTTGAGGCCCGGGGGCCCCGCGTCGCCTTAGGGTGTGTGGGGAGCTGAGGAAGGACCTCGGGGCCGTGCACCTGGAGCAGTCCCGTTACCGCGAGGGATGTAGGCCCTCCCCCTTTGCGCAAGCCTGCTTTCCCCTCTGAAAACCTGGCTCGGAGGAGGAGCGAGGGCCCCGGGGAACCTGCTCCTGCCTGTCTCTCCTGTGTGAATACCTGGGGGGCCGTGGGGAGAAAGCCCTTGACCGCCGTGAGGTGCTTTTGCCTTTCAGTGATGGTCCGATACAGTGACAGCACCTGAGGCTGTCAGTCTGTCGGACCTGGGAAAGCTTGAGGTGTCATCCTGAAAATTCCTGCGACTCAGACTTCCGTGCTGCTGCTGCTAAGTCGCTCAGTCGTGTCCGACTCTGTGCGACCCCATAGACGGCAGCCCACCAGGCTCCCCCGTCCCTGGGATTCTCCAGGCAAGAACACTGGAGTGGGTTGCCATTGCCTTCTCCAATGCATGAAAGTGAAAAGTGAAAGTGAAGTTGCTCTGTCGTGTCTGCCTCTTAGCAACCCCATGGACTGCGGCCTACTAGGCTCCTCCGTCCATGGGATTTTCCAGGCAAGAGTACTGGAGTGGGGTGCCATTGCTTTCTCCGGACTTTTGTGCTATTTAGGTTTAAAAATTATTTTCGAGTTTCTTGCTTCATCGGCCTAATGTTAAGGAAGGATGTTGGGATGCATTGTCATCCCAGTTTTGGCATTTCTGTTAGACTGATTGGTCTTGGTTTGTGTAATCTCTGAAACAGGTTGGAAGGGTGAGGGTGCGCTTTGGGTATGTATCCTTTGAACTAGAGGCTTCATTATTTTTGACTGCCTGCTTTGTTAAGAGTTCTGGGGTGAGGGAGGGATGAATGACAGTAAGGATGGATCCCTTTCCTTGGAAGAGCTTATAGCCAAATGGGTTGATGTTTCATGATGTGGGCAGAGGAATGGAAGGAGTATTAAGTATGACATTAGCCTCAAGTTTCCAGATGAGTGCTGTGGTGAGTTAAAAATTCCATTTTAGTGAAATGATCATTGTTTAGATAGTAATAGCTAACATTTGTTGAACTATTACTATAACCAGGCATTATATGTTAAACATTAACCTGATTTGTTTACTGAAATGTTTCCCTGCACCCTATGAATTAGGAACTGCTTATGTCATATCTTTTTGATAATAACCATTCTAACAGGTGTGAGGTGAGATTTCATTATGGTTTTAATCTGCTTCCGCCCGGTGATTAGTGATGTCGAGTACCTTTTCATGTGCCTGTTGGCTGTGTGTAAATCTTTGGAAAAATGTCTCTTCAGATCCTCTGCTGTGTTTTTTTTTTTTTAATGGATGATTTTTTGTTTTATTTTGCTGTTGCATTGTATGAGTTCTTAATATATTTTAGTTACTAACCCCTTATCAGGTATATGATTTGCAAATTTTTTTTCCCTTTCACTAACTTGCCTTTTCATTTTGTTCATTGTTTGCTTTGCTGTGCAGAAGTTTTTTTAGCTTGATGAAACCCCACTTTTTTTTTTTTTTTTTTTTTTTGCTTTTGTTGTCTTTGTTTTTGGTGTCAAATTCAAAGTCATAGCCAAAATCAGTGTCGTGGAGCTTATCTTTATATTTCTTTCTAGGAGTTTCATGGTTTCACGTCTTAAAATGAAGTCTTTAATTCATTTTGAGCTTTTTTCTGTGTATGGAGTAAGGTAGTGGTCCAGTTTCATTCTTTTGCATGTGGTTGTCCAGTTTTCCCAACACCATGGAGACTGTCCTTTCCCCATTATATATTCTTGACAGTAATTAACTGTTAACATAGGCATCAGGTTATTTCCAGGCTCTCAATTCTGTTTCATTGATCTGTCTGTTTTTTAAGTGCATACCATAGTAGTTTGATCACTAATTTAGTTTGAAATCAGGGAGCATGATGCCTTCGGTTTGCCCTTTTTTCCTCTAGATTGTTTTGGCTATTTGGGGTCTTTTATAATTCCATACAAACTTTAGGGTTGTTTCTTCTATTTCTGTGAAAAACACCATTGAAATTTTGATTGGGGTTTTATTAAACCTGCAGATTGCTTTGGGTGGTATGGGCCTTTTAATGATATTAATTCCTCTAACCCATGAACATGGATTGTCTTTCCATTGTGCTGTCTTCAGTTTCTTTCATCAGTGTCTTAGAGTTTTCAGTGTACAGGTTTTTCACCTGTTTTGTTAAATTTATTCCTAGGTATTATTCTCTTTGGCGTAACCATAAATGGGATTGTTTTCTTAATTTCTCTTTTCGATAGTTTGTTATTAGTATATAAAAACAGCATATTCTTGTATATTGATTTTGTATGCTATGACTTTACTGAATTATATGTTATTTCTAATAGTTTTTTGGTGGAGTCTTTAGGGTTTTCTGTATGTACTATCATGTCATCTGCAGATACTGACAGTTTTACTTCTTTTTTTTTTTTTCTTGCCTAATTTTTCTGGCTGGAATGTTCAATACTGTACTGAATAAAAGTGGCAAGAGGAGGGTATCCTTGTCTTGTTTCTCATGTTAGAGGAAAAACTTCTGACTTTTTTACTATTCGCTGTAATGTTAGCTATAAACTTGTCATTTATGGCTTTTATTGTGTTGAAATACATTCCCTCTGTGCCCACTTTGTTCAGAATTTTATCTTAAATGTTGAATTTTGTCAAATGCTTTTTCTGCATCTATTGATGATCATATGAGTTTTGGCATTCATTTTGGTAATGTGGTATATCAGATTGATTTGCAGATGTTACCTTTCTTGTATCCTTAAAATAAATCCAACTTGATCTTGGCTTATGATTCTTTAAAGTATTGTTGAATTTCATTTCCTAATTTTGTTGAAGATTCTTGCATCTGTGTTCATCAGGAATATTGGCTTGTACTTTTTTTTTTCTTTTAATGTTCTTGTCTGCCTTTGGTATTATGGTAATGCTAGCCTCATAAAAAGTTTGACAGTTTTTCCTCTTCTACTTTTGAAAGAGTTTGAGAAGGATTGGTATTCATTCCTTAAATGTTTGATAGAATGCACCAGTGAATCCATCTAGTCCTAGGCTGTTCTTTTTGAGAGGCTTTTGATTACTGACTCAATTGCCTTAAATGGTCTGTTCAAAAAAAATTTTTTTTTTATGATACAGTCTTAGTAAGTTGTTTGCTAGTAGGAATTGATTTATTTCTTCTAGATTGTTCAAATTGTTGGTGTGTAATTTTTCATAGTAATCTCTTATGGCACATTGTACTTCTGTGGTATTGGTTGTGGTGTCTCCTCATTCATTTATAATTTTATTTATTTGAGTCATCTCTCTTTTACTTGGTGAATCTAGATAAATGTATGTCTATTTTGTGTACCTTAAAAAAAAAAAACCCCAAACCCATGTCTTTAGTTTATTGATCTTTTCTATTGTCTTGTTAATCTATTTCATTTGCTTGCCCTTGGATCTTAGTTTATTTTCTTCCATGAATTTTTGGTTTAGTTTTTTAATGTGGGCATTTATAAAATTTCTCTTGTTTTCTTCTTTTAAGCATTGGTTGTTCATTGGCATAATGTTTCATCCTCACATATATGTGAATTTTCTTCTTTTCTTGTAATTGATTTCCAGATTCATGCCTTTGTACTTAGAAAAAAATGATTGATATGATTTTAATCTTAAAATTATTAAGATTTATTTTGTGACCTAACATTATGATCTCTCCTGGAGAATGTTCCACGTGTGCTTGTATATTGTGTTGCTTTCGGATGGGATGTTTTATATATACCCATTATATTTGTTTGGTTAAACATGCTGTTTAAGTGCAACGTTTCCCTATTGATTTTCTTTCTGGATGATCTATCCAGTGATGAAAGTGGGGATATTGAAGTTCCTTACTATTATTGTACTTGCCATCTATTTCCCTCTTCAGGTTTGTTGATATTTGCTTTATATGTTTAGCTCCTCCTGTGTTGCTTACATAAATATTTACAAATGTTGTATTGTCTTGTTGATTTGAGCCCTTTATTTTTATATAATGACATTCTTTATTTCTTATTACAGTCTTTGTCTTAATGTCTATTTTGGCTGACATAAATATAGCTACCCTAACTTCCTTTTGGTTTCCATTTGCATGGAATATTTCTTCCATTCCTTTATTTTTAATTTTTGTGTGTCCTGAATTATTTAGGCATCATGTAGTTGAGCCTGTTTTGTTTGTTTGTTTGTTTGTTTTTATCTGTATTTGCCAAAAGTTTTATTTTTGTTTTAGGTTGGAAGGATTCATTAACAAAAGAAACCATTCATCACACACACAATGAACAACTTCAGTATTTAATAGAGGATTATTTGACTTAATTTCAATATGCAGTCCTTAAAAGAAGAGAAGTAGAAATAATAGAGAAAAGTAACAGCATATGCACCACCGTTGGACCAAACAATGTCCAGACTTAAAGAGTGCTGGGAAGTCCCTCTTTAACAGCAGTCTGGAGGTCCAGTTGGGAAAAGCTCCTGGGTGGTGCATCCATCCCGTGGGTGAGACTTCAGCTCGCTGCTTTGAGGACTCCTGTTTATAACCCCAGGCTGATGTTCGCATCAGTTTGCGCAATAGTGCAGCTTTTTTTTTTTTTTTTTTTAAACTTTTACAGTGCAGGTTTGTTTACTTTGTGAGTCTTAGGGTTTTGTTGGAACCCAGAGGGTTGGCCAGGCCTCCTTGGATGCAAGAATTCCGAGACCCACTCCCTTTCTTATCTAAAGTGCTGCCAACTTGCTGTGCTTGCTGGCAAGCATACAGTCCAGGCAGTGTCCAGGCAGGTCAGAAGCAGGTCAGAGGTCTGCTCTCCTGCTTCTGAAGCCAAAAGTAAAAAAATTCACAAGGTTAAAAAAAAAATTTTTTTCCCCTAACAATCTAGTCAGCTACTCTCTGTCTTTTGATTGGGGAATTTGGTCTATTTAATTTTAAACTAATTATTGATAGCTATGGCTCAGATGGGCTTCCCAGGTGGCGCTAGTGGTAAAGAACTTGCCTGCCAATTTAGGAGATATTAGAGGTATGGGTTCGATCCCTGGGTCAGGAAGATCCCCTGGAGGAAGGCATTGTTATAGCCATGCTTTCCGGGAAACAAACTCACTCAGAAGGACAATGCAGATAGTGGAGTGCACTTTATTACACCGGTGGGCCCAAGGCAGAGTCTCCTCTTAGCCAAGGACCCCAACCAGCATTTGTGAAAATCTTTTATACCCCATGTGTACCTGTCCAAACCCACCAGCCCAAATCCCTTGAGGCTTACAAAGGAAGGGTAAATACAATCACAGTAACCCCGTCATTCACGTGTTATGTGTTCAAACAGTTAATAACCAATAAGCCTGTGGTTACATTCCGATAGATACTGTCCGGAGGCAGGGGTGATTAGTGTCTGTTTTCTCTTAGGCAATGAGTAACCTGGATGTGATCTTCAAGATTCCCCATCCAGAGGGGGTCTTATCCTTTCATTGTCATTCCCACAGGTGCTAAGCACAGAGTTCAGAATCCACTGGAGAGGCGGCCTAGCAGGATCAGCATGGACAGGCCTGAGATGGAGTCCAGGCCCTATGAATTCCTTCTTCAACATGGCAACCCACTCCAGTATTTTTGCTTGCAGAATCCTCATTGACAGAGGAGTCTGGCAGGCTACAGTCCATACAGTCACATAGAGTTGGACATGACTGAAGTGAGTTAGCATGCACGCATGCATGGTTCAGACAGTAAAGAATCTGCCTACAATGCAGGAGACCTGGGTTTGATCCATGTGTTGGGAGGATCCCCTGGAGAAAGAAATGGCAACCCACTCCAGAATGCTTGCCTGGAGAGTCCTATGGACCAAATTCCAAACACATGGCATGTTCCAGTCTATGGGATTGTAAAGAGTCAAATGAAACTCAGTGACTAGCTCTTATTTATTGCCATTTTCTTAAATTTTTTTTTTAGTTGTTTTGTAATTCCTTTGTTTTTTCTTTTGTTGTCTTCCTTTGTGATTTATTTTTTGAAATAGAATGCTTATATTCCTTTATCTTTCTCTTTGGTGTATCTCTGTAGGTTTTTGCTTTGTGGTTACCATGAGGGTTACATAAAACGTCTTAGAGCTTTAACAGCCTATTTTAAGTTGATAGTAATTTAGGTTTGAATGGTTTCTAAAGCTGTGAGTTTTTGCTGCTCCCCCCTCCCACATTTTAAGCTTTTGGTATCGCAATATATTTCTTTTTATCTTTTGTGTTTGTTAACAAATTATTGTACTTATTGTTACTACTTTTGTCTTTTAAATTTCATATTAGCTTTATAAGTGATTAGCTCCCCTTCTTTACAACATTAGATTTTCTGAATTTTCGTGTATGCGAGATTTATACTTTCGTGTGTTTTCCTGTTAATCATCAGCACTTTTTCATTTCAAATTAAGTCCCTCTAAGGTTTCTTGTAAGACCATTCTGGTGATGATAAAACTGTGAATCTCTGCCTCAATTCTAAAGGGCAACTTTCTAGGTAGACTATTTGGCAGTTTTTCCCTCCAGCATTTTGAATGTTGTGTCTCCCTTTGGCCTGTAGAGTTTGTGCTGAAGTGTCTGCTGATAGACCTTGCGGGGCGGGCTGGGGAGCCCTCGTGTGTCACAGGCTGCTTCTCTCTTTTGCTGCTTTTACGCCCTCCTGCTGGTTGTGTCACTTCCGTTTCCTGTGTCTTGGTGAGGGTCTCTTTGGATTCCTTTTTTTGATTGCCTGGGCTTCCTGGATCTGGATACTTGTTTTCTTCTCTAGGTAAAGGAAGTTCTCACCACTATTTATTCAAATAAGTTTTATGCCCCTTTTTCTTCTCCTTCTGAGACACCTGTGATACAATGGTTGGTCTGCTTGATGTTGTCCGTTAAGTCCCTTAAGTTATCTTCACTCTTCTGTGTTCTTTTTCTTCTCTTTGTGCTTCTCTGATTAGATGAGTTCCATTGCCCTGCCTTTGAGTTCGCTAATACCTTCTTCCATTCTTCCAGTCTTCTGTTGAAGCCCTCCGTTGTATTTTTCAGTTTAGTTATTGTATTCTTCAGATCTGTGATTTCTGTTTGCTATTTTCTTATGTTTTCTTTTCCTTTGTTGAAATTCTGATGTCGTTCATCTGTTTTTCCCGTGAGCTCAGTGAGCATCTTTGTGGCTTATTTTGTACACTGTCAGATAATCCGTGATTTCCATTTCATTAAGGTCTTTTTCTGAGGTCTTATAGTTGGAGAGGATTACAGCTGGTCCTTATATGTGTGTTTAATTAGCGACCTTCCCTTTAGGCCTAGCTTTGAAGATAAATTAAGAGGCCTCTGTCACAGAAAGGCTGGAAGTGCGGTCTGTTTCCTCTGTACAGTAAATCCTTTGCGTATGAGCAGACTCCATTCTGAAAGCACATTCGTACGTCCAGTCTGTTTCTAAGTCCAACAGAGTTAGCCTAGGTATCTAAGTAGCACAGTGCTGTGCTGTGTTGGCTGTATAGTACTGTACTGTGATAGGTTTATAACACTTTTCATACAAATAATACATTAAAAATCATCAAAAAATAAAACATCTATAATCTTACATATTTTACCTTGAAAAGTACAGTAGCACAGAACCAAAGCTGGCATATGGGGGCTGGCATCGAGTGAACAGGCAAGAAGAGCCACTGACCAGAGGAGGGGGAAAAGGTAGGCGATAGTAGAGCTAATAGGCGCAGAAGATATTAAGAAGAGGTGGCAAAAACACACAGACGAACTATACAAGAAAGCTCTTAATTACATAGATAACCACAATGGTGTGATCACTCACCTAGAGCCAAACATTGTGGACTGTGAAGTCAAGTGGGCCTTAAGAAGCATCGCTGTGAACAAAGCTAGTGGAGGTGGTGGAATTCCAGCTGAGCTATTTCAAATCCTAAAAGATGATGCTTTTAAAGTGCTGCACTCAATATGCCAGCAAATTTGGAAAAGTCAGCAGCAACCATAGGACTGGAACAGGTAGTTTTCATTCCAGCCTTAAAGAAGGGCAGTGCCAAAGAATGTTCAAACTACTGTACAAATACACTCATTTCACATTCTAACAAGGTCATGCTCAAAATCCTTCAAGCCAGTCTTCAACAGTACATGAACCGAGAACTTCCAGATGTGCAAGCTGGATTTAGAAAAGGCAGAGGAATGAGAGATTGAATGGCCACCATCCATTGGATCATAGAAAAAGCAAGAGAGTGCAGAAAGACATCTACTTCTGCTTCATTGACTACACTAAAGACTTTGACTGTGTGGATCACAACAAACTGGAAAATTCTTAAAAGAGATGGGAATAACAGACCACGTTATCTGCCTCCTGAAAAACTTGTGTGCAGGGCAAGAAGCAACAGTTAGAACCTGACACGGAACAACAGACTGGTTCCAAATAGGAAAAGGAGCACGTCAAGGCTGTAGATTGTCACCCTGCCTATTTAACTCACAGGCAGAGTACAACATGGGGAACGCCAGGCTGGGTGAAGCACACGCTGGGGTCAAGACTGCCAGGAGAAGTATCAGTAACCTCAGCTATGCACATGACACCACCCTTATGGCGCAAAGCAAAGAGGAACTAAAGAGCCTCTTGATGGAGGTGACAGAAGAGAGTGAAAAGGCTGGCTTAAGACTCAACATTAATAAAATGAAGATCATGGCATCCAGTTCCATCACTTCATGTCAAATAGATGGGAAAACAATGGAAACCGTGACAGACTTTATTTTCCTGGACTGCAAAATCCCTGCAGATGGTGGCTGCAGCCATGAAATTAAAAGACACTTGCTCCTCGGAAGAAAAGATATGACAAACCCAGACAGCGTATGAAAAAGCAGAGACATTACTTTGCCGACAGAGATCCACATAATCAAAGCTATGGTTTTTCCAGTAGTCATGTATGGATGTGGGAGTTGGACCATAAAGAAGCCTGAGCACCAAAGAATTAATGCTTTTGAACTGTGGTGTTGGAGAAGACTCTTGAGTCCTTGGATTGCAAGGAGACCCAACCAGTCCATCCTAAGGGAAATTAATTCTGAATATTCATTGGAAGGAGTGATGCTGAAGCTCCAATACTTTGACCACCTATGCAGAGAGCTGACTCATTAGAAAAGACCCTGATGCAGGAAAGATTGAAGGCAGGAGAAGGGATGAGAGAGAATGAGATGGTTGGATGGCATCACTGACTCAGTGGACATGAACTTGAGCATGCTCTGGGAGATGATGGAGGACAGGGAAACCTGGCGTTCTGTGGTCCTTGGGTTCACAGAGTCGGACATGACTGAGTGACTGAACAGCCCAAGTAGAGCTGAAGGGTCATCAAGCAGAGGGGACGGAGGGCAAGTTGCGATATCACTCACACCTGATGTTGCTGGCATAGGTTCTGGTTCCTTGCTGGATTCTATTCTGTCTACCCTCTTGATAAAACGATCCAGTGCTGTCTGAGTAGTAGGTCATTTTTTTCTTATCAGAGATGACACGGTAGCACTGGACTGCATTCTGATGGCTCCTGCAACCTTTGTGCACCATTCTGCATTCAGAATGGTGCCTGTGCCTCAAAAACTGACACTGCCTCCTCAAACAAAGAAAATGCCCTTGCCGCTTCCTGCACCATGGCTCTCTTTGGTTCTTCAGTTACTTCTCTCTCTTGTCTCTCTTCACCCTTTCTTTGGGCCTCCAGTTCCATCAGATCATCATTAGTAAGCTCCTCACGTTGCACAGCCATGAGTTCAGTTAAGTCATCTTTTTGCAGATCTAGGTCCACCTTCTCACTGAGGGTCACTAAGTTGCCAAAGACCTCTTTGGATTCCTCATCCACTTTCTCAAATCCAAGAAAATTGTGAACAAATTGGGAAAATTGTGAACAGACTGTGGGCTTGTTCAAGCCTCATTCATGATGGTGGCCATAACCTCACACCAAGCAAAGTCAATGTTTTTTTATGGCCTTGTAGATGTTATAGTCCTTCTAAGATTGTTGCAAGGTTGTTCCTGATTCGATAAAGTATGACATGAATAATATTTCTTGAAAGTCACTCTTAACTGCCCGGCCTATGAGTTAGATGAGCAATGAAATATTTTGTGGCAGATGCAGTACATGGGATGAAAGTCGACCATGAATAGGGTGTGACATTGAGCGTTGTTGAGGGCAAAGCATTGTTGAATGGGGCATCCTTCTCCAAGCAGTATTTCTCTACCTCCAGGATAGAGTAGTGGAGAAACAAGTCCTGGAACATGGCCTGTGTAAACCAAGTTTTGGGGTTACTCTTCCATGCAATAGGAAGAAAGCCCTTGGCTATGTTTTCAAGGGCTCTTGGGCTCTCTGAATGATAAACTAAGGAAGGCTTCAGCTTCATGTAAACATTGCCACCGAACAACTGAGTTAGCCTGTCATTTGTTGCTGTATAGCCTGGCGTCACTTTTCCTCCACACTGATGTGACTTCAGCCTGGCATCCTCTCAAGTACAGGCTTGTCTCATCCACATTAAAAACCTGCTTGAGTAAATACATACCTTCATCAATAATTTCTCAAAGCATTTCAGGAAATTCCTGGAGTGCAGGAATTTTAGAGTAGAGTGCAGCTACTCTATCTGCACTCACTGCCTCGCCACTTATTTTTATGTTGTGAAATTTGGCTCTAGCCTTGAACTGATGAAGCCAACCATGGCTGGCATTAAGAGATGCGTCCTCTGATTCTTCGCTGTGTTTCTGCTTCAAGTCTTCATAAAGGCTTTTAGCTTTCTCTTGAATCGGCGTTAAGCTGAGTGGGACTCAAGGCTGATGCTGACCCTGCATCCACAAACCAAGCAGTTTCTCTGTCTTCTCCATCACTCTTCTGCACTTCTTTGGTGTTATTGTTGACGTCACTGATAGCAGACCTCACGTGTTCTGTGATCCTGTCCTTGTTCTTTAGAATCCTGCTGCTTCTTTAAAACCATGTTGAACGATTCATCTTTTAAGAACAAGTGATGTCTCCCATCTCTTCACCTTGCTCCCCTTTCTCAATTATTTTCACTCTTGTTTCCATCGTTACCGTTTCTTAGCAGTACCAGCTACATGACTGCCACTTTTATGCTTGCTTCCAAGCATCCTGGGCGTGAAATAAAGATACCGGACTCCTGTGCTCTGTATAGTGCATACTCAGTCACCAGTCGTGTCCGACTCACTGCGACCCCATGGACCACGGCCTGCCAGGCCCCTCTGTCCGTGGGATTCTACAGGCAGGAGACCTGGAGTGGGTTGCCATTCCCTCCTCCTGCTGTATGTAGTACTGGACAGTAAATGCACAAAAGCACACCCACTTACAGAGGATGCACGCAGGTGACCGTGTACACTAGACCCGTGAACTCACCTGGGTGATTAGCACGAGGATGCGTGTTCACGTCTCTGAACGTGTGCACAGGGTCTTGGGGGAGATACTGGTACCTGCGGCATGGCCAAGTGAGAGTGCTGTGACATGCCCGCCCTCTGAGTTCTCTGGAAGTGATTACTCTCGGCCCCTAGACATGGGTTACATTAGATGCCTGCTCCTCAGGCTGAAGTTTTGATGCAAGCCAATAAGCCTCTTGCACAGAAAGGCTGACTGCCGCCGTGCTGGGCTCCGGGGTGGGCGAGTCTGCGAGCCTGTGAGAGCTGCTTCTCAGCTCTCTGTGGCCTGTGCACGTCACAGAGCCAGGCTCCACTGGATTTCCAAGCGAGGTCCTCTGGGCGCTCCTTTCTCAGTGTAGGTCTCTTAAGTTGGGGTGCCCGTTGTGGGGTTCAGACCCTTTGTTCCTCAGGGAGAAGCTCAGGGCTGTGAGTTGCCTCTCTCCACACCAAAATTGTGGTTTGTGGGAAAATTTTGTCTCAGTCTCTCCTCCCTGTTTTGACGTGGGTTTTCACCCTTTGCCTGATATGGAGTCACTCAGTTAGTTGGGCGTCTCTGTCAGAGGAGGAGACCTTTTCTTTCTTTGCTGAATGTAGCTACAGGTTTGGCGTGTCTGTGTGGGAGGTGTGTTTAGCATCCTCCTAGGTTGTCGTTTTGAACGAGGACCCAGTGGGGACCATTTTCAAGGCTGCTTACCGCAACTAAATTCTGAAAACCTTGTAGACCATGTTAGGTATTTATTTTATTCTAAAGGTTATAGGAAACTAGGAAAGAGTTTTAAACAGAGGATTCATAAGCTCAGATTTGAATTAAAAAATAACTGTCCAGTGTCAAGAGTAGGTAGGCTAGTGTGGATGCTGGAGACTAAAGAAAAGATCACCTCTAGAGGGCGAGTACGCTGTGTGGTGGCCTGAACTTCAGTGGTAGCCGTGGAAGTGGAAATAAGTGGATGCCATAAAAGGGTGTCAGTAATGTAAACTTAGTGTGCCTGAAAGCTTTGGTGAGGGAGTTCAGAGGAAGAAGTCAAGGATGATTCTCCATGTTCTGTCTCCTCCAGTGGTGTGGACGGCCGTGCTGTTTCCTGGGACAGGACCAAAGAACAATATACGTGCAATGTTTTAAGAGGAGGAGGGGCTGGCAGGAAGTTAGGAGAAGAACCAGGAGATGATGGTGACACATTCTTTCCATCTAGTGATGGGTCTATAGTTTTTAATTCCTTCTGGCTTGAAAACAGTATAATCAGTGTTGAAGAAAAGACATGTCTAAAAGATAGCTGGCTTCTTTTGTTCAACATTTTTTTTTTTCAACACATATATTTTTCAGAATTCATTATGTGAAAGACATTGTGTTGAGTAATGGCTAATGTTCCAGGTGAAATGGCAAATTCTAGCTCAGACAGTGTCACAAGGTATTGTTTACTGAGCATTGTATCAGCAGGGACATCAGACAGCCTAAATGTATAGTTTCCCCAAGCTGTAATAATCTGTGCAGTCTTTTCTTCTGTGTGATACACCTGTCAGAACAACAGGTAAAACTAGGGGGCTCAATGAAAATAGTCAGCTAAAAGAATCAGAACTTAGTGACATCTCAGAGGTGTCACTAAATTCTGATTCTTTTAGTTGACTATTTGAGCTCTAGAAACATGATTTTTGTTTACTTTCCCAGAAGTGAGCAGAGAGCTCTTTCTCATTAACCAAACTGATGTCAAAGTTCCACTGGTCCACTGTCAGTTCTTTAAGGTAGAATAAGGAATAGAAATGCCAGCTGCCCAACAGCATCTTTTCTCCCCTCTAAGAAAGCCAGGGTATTGTTTACTGAGCATTGTATCAGCAGGGGCGTCACACACCCTAAATATATACTTTCCCCAAGCTGTAATAATCTGTGCAGTCTTTCTTCTGTGTAATACACCTGCCAGAACAACAGGTGAAACTCGGGGGCTCACTGAAAAGTTTTAGTCTTTTTCCTCTTCTCTCTGTACCACCGTCACCATCCATACCCCCTGCCCCCATCTCCGGTGCGCCTGCCGCATCTGGCTTCTCTTTGGCGACTGAGTGAACTCAGAACATCCAGTGTTAGAAATGTGACTGTGTCAGATTTGGTTTTACTGCTTTGCCATTGGTTTGTTTTGAATCCAGTTGTATTTGGTGTTTTGTATATTCAAGCTCAAGAAAAAGTAAATAAAGCACTCAGCAAACTGTAGTATGTTGGATTCCTCATTCTTACCCTAGATACTTATGAGAAGCTAAAATATGGTTCAGATTTGGGTTGTGAGAGAAAGTTTTGTTTCTTTTTTCGGCTTGAACAACCGTAAGCATAGAGTTGCTGTTTACCAAGAAGGGGAGACTGAGTGGCGTGAGTTTGGGGAAACAGTACGTGGCTGAGACTGAGACGCCTGTTAAACTTTCTGTGGGTGTAAGTGTTGTTTGGCAGCTGGGTATGTGGTTCAGAAGTTAAGAGGAGACCTCTTGGCTTTATTAAATGTGCATGTTTGGGGCATGTTGATGCCATTTAAAGCCATAAAACAAAATGAAATCACCGAAATGATAGGGGTAGAAAAACGAAGTTCTGGGATTTAGCACAGGACACAGTAAATTCAGGAAAGTAGTATTCTTAAAGCCAAGTGAAGAGCGTTTCAAGGGTGAGAGAACACAGCAAGGGCTGAAGGGAAGCGGGTGGATGAGTTAGACGTGAGGGGCCGTCCCTTCTGGGCCAGCGCTTAGGGACCCGCCTTCCATGCCGGGCACACGGGCTCGCTCCGGGCTGGGACTGAGACCCCACCTGCTGTCGGGCGGCTCAGCCTGTGGGCCGCAGCTCAGAGAAGCCTGGCGCCGCGGCAGAAGGACCCGGCGCAGCTCGGGAGGCTCAGGGAAGAAGCAGACGCGGGGAGGCTGGGGGACTGGCGCATTTGCTCATTACCTTGACTGTGGGATGGTTTCACGGGTGTGCAGATATCCTTCACACATGGTGCATGTTACACACGCGCAGTTTTTATATCGCTTATTTCTCAGTAAGTGAAGTCGCCCGTCGTGTCCGACTCTTTGCGACCCCATGGACTGTAGCCTACCAGGTTCCTCCGTCCATGGGATTTTTCCAGGCAAGGTTACAGGAGTGGGTTGCCATTTCCTTCTCCAGGGGATCTTCCCGACCCAGGGACTGAACCTGGGTCTCCCGCTACAATGCAGTAGATGCTTTACCGTCTGAGCCCCCAGGGAAGTCCAATTTCTCAATAAAGCAACATCTTAAACATTTCTTATATTAAATATTCATTTATAGTTTTTATTTTTTTAAGGAGGGAGTGAACAGCTGTCAAATGCTTTTGATAGATCAAGTAAGATGAGAATTTTCTAGGAAATACCATCCGTGGTTGCCTTACTGTCTGTGGAGTTGTGGGAATAAAAGTGTGATTTGTATGAATTCAAGAGAGAATGGAAAGAGAGGAAGTGGAGACAGAGCTCCAGACAGCTTTTTAAAAGAGTTTTGCTGAAAAGAGAATTTGAAAAATGAGATTGAAGGGAGATGTGAACTCAAAAGGAAGCTTTTTCTTTTGTTTTTAAGAAGGGAACAGTTAACACCTTACAAAGGTAGGTAGGATAGCTTATTTTTATATAGATGGGAATAAATTGACAGAAAGGAAAAATAGGTGCTATGTGAACGGAAAATTGTCATGGGAAAAGGGAAGAATTGCTAGAGTGATATCCATATATTCCTTTGCTTTTGATCTTGAGAATTCTGGCCATAATTATGACAATGAATTTCTAAATCTGTTTGGATATACTTTTTTATTTTATTCATTGTTTATTTTAAAACTTTATGGGTCACTTTTGAAGATAGCTTTATTTAAAACCATGTATGTTATTTATATGTAATTGCCATATTTGATATTCTTTGTCTCGTGTATTCTTAAGGTTCATACTGATTATATACTTGTTTGTCTTATTTTGTTTCAAGAAATTATAATATCCATGCTTCTTCAAATAGAATGTAGACCTTCCAATCCAGCATTTACCAGCATAACTGACATTGTTACATCAAGCTACCATTATTAGCTGCTAAGAGTCTTTTCTTAACAAGATATGCTCTCTGTATAAAGTAACTATGTGAAATAGTTTTACAGAAGAATTTGACAAAGTAAATTTTGCACTTCTAGCACTCTTAGGATTGATTGCTTTGAGGGTGGGGAAAAAATGATGTAATCTTTGCTTTTGGTAGCAGTTTCTTCAAATTTTCTGTTTGACAACCCTGACCATTAATTCTTTCCATAGGTAACGGGAAACTCAGGAACTTTCAAAAGAAGTTTTTTATTTTCTGCCCTGTCTTATTTGGGTTTTGAAACTTATCAAGTCATTTCCCAGGCTGTTGTGGTTCATGCCGCAGCCAAAGGTAAGCCTCAGCTAAACATCGGGAACACTTAGAGTTATTTGTATTTGTTATATTTTGATAATTACTTATTATGTTTGAATAGATAATGTAACTGACATGTTATAGGCTAGATTATTTTCTGCTTTTCTCTACTTGTCGGTCTGATATCTCTTTTTCTCTCTACTACACACACACACACACACACACACACACAAGATTATTTTCTGCTTTTCTCTACTTGTCGGTCTGATATCTCTTTTTCTCTCTACATACACACACACTCACACACACACACACACACACACACACACACACACACGTTCCCTGGTGGCTCAGATGGTAAAGAATCTGTCTGCAATGCAGGAGACCCCGGTTTGATCCCTGAATCAGGAAGCTCCCGTGGAGAAGAGAATGGCAACCCACTCCAGTATTCTTGACTGGGAAATTCCATGGACAGAGGAGCTGGCGGGCTACAGTCCATGGGGTTGCAAGGAACTGGACACAACTGAGCAACTAACAGTTTCACTTTTAACTTTATGTGTGTGTGTGTGTGTGTGTGTCTGTACACAGTAGAGCCTGAAGGAGGAAATGACACCCCACTCCAGTATTCTTGCCTGGAAAATTTCATGTGCAGAGGAGCCTGGTGGTCTGCAGTCCATGGTGTTGCAAAGAGCTGGACACGGCTGAGCAGCCGAGCACACACACAGTAGGGACACACAGACAAGCAGAGACAAGCGGAAAATAATCCAGCCTGTAATACGCCAGCTGTATTATGTATTCAAATGTGTGAATTATCTTCTTGCAGCTAGAGCTCCTGCAGTGAGAAATACTCTGTTCATACTTGAGAGTTTTGTAGGAACCTTGGGCTGGGAATGTTTTTCACATTTTTAAAGGGTTGAGGGGTTGTGGCAGGGTGGGAGGATATACCACAGATCAATCTGGCCCACAAAGCCTTAAAACATTTATTCTCTGAATCTTTACAGAACAAGCTTGCCAACCTCTACTGTATAATGATACAGTGATTCTGTTGTTTTCTTAATACCATGGTGGTGTATTCTTCTTGATGTAGTTAAGAAAGACCCAATTACTTTGAGATAAAAATATTTTATTTATAAACAGAATGCAACTTGGTACTAAATATCAAATAACTGGCTGAAAAATAGAAAAATGCCATCAAATTTTTTATTTAGCATATCATAGATATGTAAACATATATTAAGACTTGCCATATTTTAAAAATTAAATTTGGTTAAGCCAGTTGCGTATGTGGACAGAGCCAAAATTTGGACTATATCAGGGCTTCCCTGGTGGCGCGGTAGTAAAGAATCTGCCTACCAGGGCAGAAGTTGTGAGAGACTTGACATCGATCCCTGGGTCAGAAAGACCCCCTGGAGGAGGGGATGACAGCCCACGCCAGTGTTCCTGCCTGGAGAATCCCATGGACAGAGGAGCCTGGCGGGCTACAGTCCCTGGGGTCCCAAAAGTCGGACATGAGTGAAGGGGCTTAGCACCCCAGTGCAAGAGACACCGGCTTGATCCTAGTCTGGGGAGATCTCACATGTCTTGGAGCACCTGAGCCACAACCGTGGAGCCTGCGCTCCGGAGCTGGGAGCCGCGGCTGCTGAGGTCCGCGTCCTCAGCCAGAGACGCCGGCGCCCTGCGGGAGACCCCGCGCCCCACAGCCCGGGAAGAGCCCGCGCAGCAACAGAGACAGCACGGCCAAGGGAAGTAAACGGTCACGGAGACCAAAACCGGACCCAGCCCACTGGGGAAAAGCTCTTGTGATTTATGACTTAATGAGCCTGTTTGTGTTCCACAGCCCTCGCTTTTTAACCGTCACCAAGTTGATTAGGAAAGGAGATTTGATTTTGAATAGATGTTCTTATTAATGTTCTAGAAGATGAAGAATCTGAAATTGGCTAAAAATTACTAGTTATTTGTTGACTTCATTTGTCCATGATTGTTCTTATATTTTTTAAAAAAGCAGTTACTTGAATTGCTCTGTTTTTGTTTTTTCTTTCTTTTTTCAACATATCATTTTCATGAAAGACAAAGGGAGGAGTTGGTTTTGTCACTGGCTAATGACATATTTTGGAAGATACTTACAACTCAGCTTCTTAAAGCTCCCTAGACATTTTTTACTATTTAAAAAAAAATTTTAATCGGAGGATAATTTCTTTACAACATTGTGTTGGTTTTTCCTGTGCAACAACATCAATCAGCCAGAAATATACATATATCCCCTCCCTCTAAAGCCTGCCTCCCACATCCATCCTGCCCCTTTATTATTATTATTTTTCTGCCCCTCTAGATTGTCACAGAGCACCAGGCTGAATGACCCCGCAGTCCTGTTACTGGACATACACCCTGAGAGAACCAGAATTCAAAAAGACACATTACCCTGTTATTCACTGCAGCACTATTTACAATAGCCAGGACATGGAAGCAACCTAGATGTCCATTCGCAGGTGAATGGATAAAGAAGTCGTGGTGTGTCTCTGTGCGCATGCGTGCACATGCACACGTACATACTACAACATCACTCAGCCGTGAAAAGGGACGGATTTGAGTCAGTTGAGCTGAGGTGGATGAAGCTAGAGTTTGTTATACAGAGTGAAGTAAATCAGAGAGAAAAACAAATATCACACATTAACTTAACATAAAGCTCCCTAGACTTTTCATCATAGCTTCATCATAACAACCTTGCCAAGTAGTTAGGAGAAGCCATGTTTTCATGTTATAATATTAATGTTTTTAAAGTATCCTTGCGAGTTAGGCCTAGTGGTTGAACTTTAAAGATTTTTCTCTGTGCGTATGTCCCATTATATCAGTTTTTCAAAAGAAGCTCACAATATAAATTTCTTCAAAGTACCAGAGCAGAGATTAGCACTGTTACCCACTTCTTTTTGCATCTATCACTCTTAGTTTCAGCATGCTTTAGCAGTGCTTTGTTATAGAAATGAGGTCAAAGATTCTTCAGAATTTCTGATCTTCCTTTATAGGTGATTTCTGTTTCTAATTTCTTTTGCTTCTATGTAAAAGTGTTCATGTGTCTTAGAATATTGCCAACTGGCTTGGAAAGACTTACTTTAGTGTGTTTTTTTTCTTTTATAGTCTTCAAAATTGAAGAAATCCTTGAACAAGCAGACTACTTATATGAAAGTGGAGAAACAGAAAAACTTTACCAATTGCTAACTCAGTACAAGGAAAGGTGGGTTATGTATCATAGGCCCAGGTGTGCTGTTGACTGAAATTTTCTGTTATATAATGATTAAAATGATTCTCGGTGCTGGGAATTTTTATAGTTTTTAAAAGTTTTTACTTCAAAGTAATATTTCTTAGAGTTTAATTTATAGTATGATTTTTTTTCTTATGTTAAGTGACTCAGAAGTGCTACATATATTTCATTGATTTAGAAAAGATGGTTCTACGTACTCCTTCTAGGTAATGTTGACATAGTTTTTCCTTTTGTTACTTTACTTTGAATACAAGGTAGTCATTGAATAGATATTTATCTTCTTTATCTATGTCATGTATTTCTCATTTCTTCTGAGTTAATTTCTTACTTCTATAAGATTTAAATGAACTAGGA
The DNA here is from genome assembly GCF_023699985.2 of Odocoileus virginianus. NCBI lineage: Eukaryota > Metazoa > Chordata > Mammalia > Artiodactyla > Cervidae > Odocoileus > Odocoileus virginianus. The sequence continues at coordinate 60,854,796 of NC_069688.1, forward strand.
TTTTTTTGTCACCTTTGAATAATACCTATGTATCCCTGTAAAGCACAGTCTCAGAAACTAAAAATAGCTCCTTTTTCTGTTTTTAGTATTAGCTACATGCTTAGTCCAGCGCATTAATGTGTGCTCATTTTGTGGGGGAGAATGGAGATGGAAAGAGGGGATTCAGCCCAATAGAATAAATCAAATCAGACTAAATCGCATTTCCAGATCGTTGATCTACCTCATCTACTGAACTAAAAATATGAGCCATTTTAAACTGACTTTTCTTAGATTTCCCCAAACCAATTGTCCCCAAAAGACCCATCAGTCTACTCCCTAAGTATCTGTAGGATCCAGCTTTTCTTTTCCATCGTCCGCTCGGTACCTTGAGTGGTTGCCTTGGCATTTTGTGGTCACTCCAGTAATTGCGGTGCAAGCTGTAAGGTGGTGGTTCCGTGGCTCAGGCGTGTCCGACTCTTGCTGACCCCATGGACTGTAGCCCGCCGGCTCCTCTGTCCACAGGATTCTTCAGACAGCAGCCCTGGAGGGGGTTGCCGTTTCCTCCTCCAGGGGGTCTTTCCGACCCAGGGGTTGAGCCCACGTCTGCGGCACTGCAGGTGGATTCTTTACTACTGAGCTGCCTAGGAAGCGGTCAGGTGGTTATTTTATATTGACTGGGTTATAGATATGCTATTGCTGCATACCCTCCATTTCTCTTTTTAATGATTCTTCCTTTGCGTTTTATTTTGATTGATGTGTCCAGCAGTCTCTGGCTGGGCCGGCCTTCTGCGCTGCGTGTGGGCTGTCTCTGCTTGCTGAGAGGGGGCTGCTGTCTGTGGTGGCCCCTCCTGTTGAGGAGCACGGCCTGTGCGTGTGTGCGCTTCGCCGCTCCACGGCACGTGGGGTCTTCTGACACGGATCACATCCACGTGCCCTGCGTTGGCAGGTGGGCTCTTAGCCACTGGACCACCAGGGAAATCCCTACCTTCAGTTCCACTCAATTTTATGTGAGTACTGTTTTTGTTAAGAAAAATATAACGTAGTAGGTTTAAAGAGAAACATTTAATAAAAGGAATTTTTATTAAAATGGCTTCCCAGGTGGCACAGTGGTAAAAAATCCATCTGCCGATACAGGAGACACAAGAGACATGGGTTTGATCCCTGGGCCAGGAAGATCCCCTGGAGGAAGAAATGGCAACCCACTTGCCTGGAAAATTCCATGGACAGAGGAGCCTGGCAGACTATAGTTCATAGGGTTGCAAAGAGTTAGACATGACTGAGCAACTGAGCATGCACACACAATTTGTTTTATTTATTAGACAGTTCAGTCTTATATAATTGCATTTAAATTGCAGTTCTTCAAGGAGTCCAGAGCCCTTGCTTTAAATATTCCATGCATCATGGTATGGGTGACATATTCAAAGATGGGATTTATTTTGAGATTATATTATATTTAATCATCATTCATTAACAGGTATTTATGATATACATATATTTGTATGCCAGGTACTATATTTGCAGCTATGGATACAGCATTCTGTTTTATAGTGCCTAACCCTGTCTATAAATTAATGTATTTTATAGTACTGTCTGAGCCAGTTAGTGAGTTGTCTGAAGCACAGTGCCATTGAACTCAAATGTCAAGTTATATGTTGAATTTTGTAGGGAAATTGTTTAGAGAATTCAAATATAAAGATTTTTCTAAGGAAGTTAGTATTTTAGATATTACAGGTAAGTTAATGTTTGTATGTAATGTTGGATATTTTGGGGGAAGTTTTAGCACACACATAGATTTGTGTGATAAAAAATAATTAATTTAACATTATGTATAGTGGATTTCGATATTGTGTTGCTTGCTATATCCTCACTGACCTGAAAGAACGTATGTATTCATTAGTGATATGACCTTTAACCATGAAAATGTGAGCTAAAATGGTTGTTGCTTTATATTTATTTCACATTAGTGAAGATGCAGAGTTACTGTGGCGTTTGGCACGGGCATCACGTGATGTAGCTCAGCTTAGTGGAACCTCAGAAGAGGAGAAAAAGGTTTTGGTATATGAAGCCCTAGAGTATGCTAAAAGGGCACTTGAGAAAAATGAATCAAGTTTTGCGGCCCATAAGGTGAGGTGCTTACAGTAATGAAACTCTTACCTTGTATTGACATAGACATTGGTCTATCCTTATCTATTATATATAACTTACCTAGGAAAGAAATAGCACTCTTTTAAAAATTTACTTTTATAAACTTTTTTTCAAAAAGAAGTAGTATTTTCTTTGTATTCTTGAACATCTATTCTAGTTTCATTAGTGTACTTTTGTGAAGGCTTATTTTTAAACTGAAGCGTTAGTAGTTCCATCAGCTACGTCTGTCTTTAGTTCTAGTTGTAAAAACACTAGACAAACGTTTTCTCATTTTCCCCACATTCTATTTCTGTTTTATGTGGGGATAGGTAGCAGCTGGACAGCAGAGATCTAGTGTAACTTTTTACATGTGACTCCGCGAGCGTGTGGATTTCCTGACTGTTTAGAACACGCTTTTCAATGAACACAGTGGGGAGGCCAAGGGACATTATTGATATTTTGGATTAGAATCTTACTTTGCCATATCAGACTGTCCCCAGGGGAGCCCCCGAGTCATTGTGACAGCTGAATTGTCTTCACGCATTTGCAAATGCTCCCTTTAGGGCATGGTTCCATCTGCCCTGAGCCCCACCACCACCGTTTCTTGTTTATATTAAGAATAAAACATACAGACCCTTTAAATTTGTTGAGACTTGTTTTATGGCCCAGAATATGGTCCATGTTCGTAAATGTTCTTTTTGCACATGGAAGGTATATTTATCCAGCTGTTGTTGAGCATATGTCATACATGTCATTCCGGTCAAGTTGTTTCACACATGGTAGTGTGTGTGTGTTGATGTTGCTTTCTCTCTTCATCCCACTCTCTCCTTTCCCCACAGTGTCCATAAGTCCATTCTCTACATCTGCATCTCCATTCCTTCCCTGCAAATAGATTGATCACTACCAGTTTTCTAGATTCTGTATATATGGGTTAATATACTGTATTTGCTTTTCTCTTTCTGACTTACTGCACTCTGTATAACAGGTTTCAGGTTCATCCATCTCCCTAGAACTGACTCAGATTTGTTTTGTATGGTTGAATAATATTCCATTGTATATATGTACCATATATTTATCCATTTATCTGTTGCTGGACATCCGGGTTGCTTCCATGTCCTAGCTGTTGTAAATAGTGCTACTGTGAACATTGGGATACATGTGTCTTTTTCAGTTTTGGTTTCCTCAGGGTATATGCCCAGTAATGGGTTTGCTGGGTCATAACAGTCATTTTATTCCTAGTTTTTAAGGAAGCGCCATACTGTTCTCCATACTATCGTAGCTGTATCAATTTACATTCCCACCAACAGTGCAAGAGGCTTCCCTTTTCTCCACACCCTCTCCAGCATTTATTGTTTGTAGACTTTTTGATGATGGCCATTCTGACTGGTGTGAGGTGACATACCTCATTGTAGTTTTGATTTGCATTTCTCATCCCTGAATCTGTGACTTTCCACAGCACCTGGGTTTATGAAGCTTGGATATTTGGATTCAGTTCTTAGAGAAGAAACTCAGATTGTTTCAGTTTGGGTTTGTTGTCCAGCTATGGACATGAGGACAAAGTCACAATTGACAAATATGGCCATTATTACTATAGCAATGTGGGTGTGAAATAAGAAACAGTCCCCCCCCCCCCAAAAAAAGAAACAGTTCCCAGAAAATCGGTTGAGAAAATAAAATGATGATTACTAAATTGCACATTTTTCTAAATTTATATCCACACCATAAATATGAATCATTATATCCCCATTGTGTTGGTAACTTTCTTAGAAATTCACTAATCTCTGTCTTATAGTCCTCTATAAACATGTCCTAACTTAAATTCCTTAACGGCTGTGTCTACTTTTTCTTTGTATATTCTAGGGTATTTAATACAGGTTTTGTGCTCAGCTTTCTATTAAATGAGAATAACTACTGAGGAATTGCAACCTGGTATTGAATGGAATATTACTGAATGTTAGTATTCTTACACCTTTGTTTCTTCTGTTTTTAGTGGTATGCAATCTGTATTAGTGATGTTGGAGATTATGAAGGAATCAAGGCTAAAATTGCAAATGCCTACATTATCAAGGAGCATTTTGAGGTACTGATGGACTTCAAAAGTCGTTAGTTTTCTGAATAGATTTCTGTTTCACTTATTTCTTGCTGTATAGCAAACTACCTAAAGCTTAGTGGCCTAAAACAATGACAAATTATTTCTCAAAATTCTGTGGATTAACTGCACAGTGCTGCTTCCATTCTGCTCATTGTGGCTGAGGTCCTTTAAAGGGCTTCCTTCACCTGGACCCTCAGCTCGGACAGGAATGGACGAGATGCCCTCTCACATGTGACGTTTCTCTCTACTTTTCTTCTCATCATTTAGTAGTGTAGCCCACACTTGCCTATAGCACAGTCGCTGCTTCCAAGAGTGAGCGTGCCAGGGGGAAAGTTCCACTGTGCAGACTTTTATCAAGCATGTTTGCATCACACTTAGTAATAATCTTTCAACCGAAACAAGTCATTTGGCCAAGACCAGAGAAGGTGAGAGGGGTTATACAAAGTCCTGAGTGCCAGGAGGCATGGTCTCAGCAGTCTCATATAATCAACATACCACTTGCAGAGGTAATAGTGCTATATATGATCTCTGAGTTTTAATAATTCCCCCAGAGTTCAGTTACTTATTATTGTAAGCTCTTCCTTAGGTGCCAGAAATTCTCCCAGAATTTGTATATTTCTTGTTGTGCTTACACATTATTCTGTTGTCCAAAGACAATCAAAAAACCTGCAGCTAAAAACCCAGTCTATTTATCTTTGCTGTTATAGACCATCTCAAAAATATAAATTAAGAGAAAGTGATGAAAACAAACATGTTTATCGTTACTGATTCAATTCCTAGTTGTAATGAGTAGTGGAAAAGAGCATTGGACTAGGAGTCAGGAGACCTAGCTTCTTATTTGGGCATCGATATATACATGTATACATACACACACACACACACAAACGTACACATATACATTGATATACATACATATATATTTGAATTTAGTAATATAGATTTGTTTTAGTAATATAGATTTTCTATATAGTAATATAGATTTTTCACATTTTAAGACCTTTGAAATCAGATTGTGTTATTATAGTCAGCAGTGCTTTTTCCTTAGTGGTATATAAAATAATGATGTGTCATAACTTTTATGTTATCTTAGAGATTCAGTGAAATAGAATCTCAGTGGCATTAGATAAATCATTTAAATTATTTTGTGCCTTGGCATGTAGAAATACCTGACAAAAAACCAAGTGAATGATGAAATACTGCATACAATAAATTAATATATACTTAAGAGAAACTATGAAGACTATAGGTTATTTAAAAATAAGCAATGTTTTTAAGTGTGTATATTAACTATATTTTTTAAATGACAGTGTTTAGTATTTACATACTTAAAAGATCATTTAAACTACTTCTATTTCAGATTCCATTATTACATCTAAAGCCATAAGGAATTACTCTTTGTATTGTTTTTGAAGACACTTAAACTTACGACAGAAAGGATTATAAAAGAAAAGGTTTGCTTGAGTATAGCCCCTCTGAATACATCCCAAAAGTAAAATAAACTGTAATTCCCCAAGGCATCAGCTGTATGTGATGAGTTAGCTTCTTTCCTTTGCATCCAAATGGACTAGCTCTTTACCATTCTTGGCAGAATGGAAAATATAGTAACTTGTATAATATTTTGTAGGGCTTAATTTTCTAGTGGAACTCTGATTTGGAAAGGCTGCTTAGAATATGAGCTGTATATACTTTAAAATATATTCTGCTGTGTAAAGCAGAATATACTTTAAAATATATTCTGCTGTGTAAAGCATGTAACTTTATTTATAGAAAAACCAAAATTAGGTCAATGCTGATTCCTACCCATATTATTGGTAACAAGATTTCCCCAAGTCATACGTGATTAGCCTTATTTTAGCTATTCTCTCTCCCATTACTAACATTATAATCAGTGTTCATAATAAAGGGTCTGAAACTGACAAAAAAGTAAAAATGATGATTCTGATGATAGAAAATATTACTGTGTTAAGCACCTCCTGTTAATTTGCTCATTTAATTTTTACCACAACCGTATAAGTTAAGTGTACTGCTTTCCTGATTCTGTACAAGAGCAAACTCAGGCTTGGAAAGAATACAGAACTTGCTAAGGTCATAAAGTTAGAGGTCATTGAACTGTGATTTGAACCCTATTAGTCTGGCTTCAGAGTCACTCTAGTAACCAGTACAGATACTTAAAAATGTATGTTTCACACATTATCAACTGAAAGTGAAAATGTGTTTTTGCAGAAAAGTGTACGCTAGGAAGTCTTAATTTTTTTAAAAAGGGTTTTTTTTTTTTAAATCTTTAATAGGGTTAATATTAATCTGTGAGATTTCCTTAGTGGTTTTCAACAAAATAATGAAAAATAGAGGAGTAATTTCTTTAAAGTTATTCTGTAGTTTATGCTTTACATTAATTCACATAGGACTTCCACATAGTAAATAGAAATTAGGGAGACTATCAATATATTTTATATTATACATACTTATTCTATTAATGAATTCTTTGAATAAATAGTGTTGATTCTCCCTTGGTTAAATATAGATGTGGAAGTTAAACCAAATTTGCACATAGGAAGAGACTTTCTAAAATTATCTTTTCTTTTTCTAACAAAGAATAATTTTACTTAACAGTCATATAGGACTTGCCACAAAGAACTTTACTATTTAGTTTTCCTTTAATCTAGAAGATATAACAGAGCTATATATTGTTACTGTTTTGCTTTCTTTCCTCTTGCTACATCCTACTGTCAGTTTCTGAATCTTATAAAATAGTAACCTATGTATAAGTAATTAATAGTGTGCTGAAATATATTTAATTAAAGAGTCAAAAGGAAGAAAATTGGTGTTGATTATCGTAGAAAAATTGAAATTCTGGGTTGCAATTTTTTAAAAAAATTATGGGTTTTGTCAGCAATATGGTAAAGTTCTTTTTGGTGTTTAGAAAACAAATATGATTCATTTTCTCGTTTCTTGTTAGAAAGCAATCGAGCTGAACCCTAAAGATGCTACTTCAATTCACCTTATGGGTATTTGGTAAGAAAATTTCTTGAAATAAATATTTCAGTGGTACTTAGTATGATCTTATTTTGTAGTATATAAAAAAGTAAATGTTTGAAATATTATTTGAAAGTCAAGAGTGCTTAAACGACTAGATTAACTTAGAGTTGTATTGGTTATTTAGTGTTTAGTATTTAGAAAATACTAAATTTGATTGTGATTTTGTTAAATATTGTTATTCAGATTATTTAGAAACAGGTATTAAGATTAAAAATGCATTGAAACTTTTCATTAAATTTTGCATTCCCTTTTTTGAGAAAGATTATTCTTGTTTACCAGACTGAATGGATTGGATTAAGCTAACTATACAGTAATACAGTAGGGTGTGTCAGATACAGCGTCATTCAGTATCTTTGCATTTTTAGGTAATCTCTGTTCAAAGCACATCCTTATTTTGCCAGTATGAGCATACACCAGTGTGTTAAATGCTGACTGGTTTGAGGCTGTTGGTTTTACCACCATTTTCTTTACGTGTGGTCTACAGAGCTGAGTATTTATTGTCTTCTGTGAGGGGTAACAGTGCAAAGGCCCGTCTGAAGCTCTCTGTAAAGAGAAATGAATACCCTTTAAAAGAGGGGTAAATACAGGATGGAGGACATGTTTAGCCAAACACTTACTGAGTGAGAATTAATGGTGATTGAGGGACAGGAATGCAGATGCCGGCGACCAGATATGAATGAACTTCAATTCTTCCTCAAGGACTTCAGACCCTAATCAAAGATCGAACACTTTTCCCCTCATTTCAGAAGCTGTCGAGAGTTTTGATGTTATTTTTTAATTAACCTTTTTATTTTGTACTGGATTACGGCTGGTTAACGATGCTGTGAGAGTTTCGGGTGGACAGCAGGGGCCTCAGCCGTACAGAGCCACGTGTCCCTCCTCCCCCGAGCCCCTCGTCCAGGCGGCCACGTGACGCTGAGCGGGGCTCCTGCGCCTGCAAGGAGCCGAGGGCTGCTAGTGGGGGCGGGAGGTGAGCGGGGAAGGCTGTTCGGGCGTGTGGGCGGGCCGGGCTGCTGTGTGTAAGACGGGTGAGCCGCCGGCCTCCTCTACCGTCGGCTGTTCGTCATTGCCACACGCCTTCACACTTGCAGACTTGCTGGTTGCTCTTGTCATTTAGGTATCCCATGTTTTGTTATTTTTCTTGTTTTTTTAAAAACTTCTCTTGAGTTAGTTTTTATGTAAAAAAATAGGGGTAATGATTCTATCTCATTTTATTATTGTAAGGAGTAGATGAGAGAATCACTCAGCTCAGCACTTTGCACAAAGTGCATACTCAGTGGTGAACGATACACTGTATTATCCTTACTATTGTAAATGTTGCTTACACCTAGTCGCAAAATACACCATGATCGATGGATCAGTATAAATAAGTCTCTAAATAATTCAGTATAAATGTTAACCTACTGGATATTATGAGAAGCATAAGCTGTTTAAATATACAATAGGAGAAGATTCCTTTTGTATATGTTAAGATGCTTAGTCCTCTTTAAGAGAAAAGAAGGTGCAATTTGAATATATGTGTCATTTTCTTTCCCTATAGGTGTTACACATTTGCTGAAATGCCTTGGTATCAAAGAAGGATTGCCAAAGTGCTGTTTGCAACTCCGCCTAGCTCCACCTATGAGGAGGTAGTGTGAGGTCCCTTGTCGGTTAGTACTGCTCTCTTAACCGCTGGGCCGCTCCGCGTGTCCGCTCATCCGCAGCTCTGAGCAGTGAGGGCCGCCGGCGCGTTCTGACGGCCGGTGCAGCCCTTACCGCAGAGGCTGGTGCCTACGATCCGTGATGGCGAGTGTGTGTTCTCCCCTCTAGCGGAATGGCTGAGCGTTCTGGTATACTGCAGCTAAAGAGCCCCGTGGCCAAAAGCTGCCTTCACTTTCTGTTTGAAATCTACCATATGAAAATTATAAAATACAGCAGGAAATACGCAGTTGCTTCCCAGTATATTCTAGGGACACATTCTAGGCTTCCCTAGTGGCCTGGCCGGCAAAGATTCTGTAAGGTAACAGCCGTCTATCTGGGAATTAAAGCATGTTTATATTGATAGATAGTACGTACAACATTTTTTAAAAGCAGGCTTGAAAGGCTTATAGTCTCATTTCTAAGGTCTTTTGCTTTTCCTGTTAAAAATAAAACCTGAAAGGGATTTCAGGGCACATATTTTGGGTTTACTTATCACAAAATTTTTAGAGTAAGGAAGGAGACGGTTAAAAAAAGATTTCCCAATACTTGAATCATGAGCTTGTATCACAGTGTGTTCTGGGAAGCTATAGTGTAGAATTTGATGTCAAGAATATTTAGTTGTATAATCAGAACAGAGTTGTGAAATATTTGTTTTTATTAAAAAGAATGCATTCTCAAAAAAGACACAATCATCTCTAGTATGACAAATTAGTTATGGATCTAAAAGATTAAGTGTCAGTTAACGTGCTATGAAAACAGTTTAAGTGGGACAAAAAGGAATTAGCAGGGACTTTCAGGCTGACACGAACATCTTATGTAGGGATTTCAGTTACAAAGGACTCTTACAGATGCATTGGCCCAACCTGTGTATCACTGTAAACACAGCTTTTGATTTTATCTAGTTTTTATTCATAAAGCCACTGTTCTAAGAAGAAAAATGTCAGAATAATCTGAGTTGTACACCTCTTTCCTTATGATGTTGGTTTCAGTCCAAGTTCTGAGTAACAGTCAAGTTATTACTAGAAATGGGCCACGAACTGTAATCTGTATTCTGATGATTTCATAGTGTTATGTTCAATTTTGCTGTATTAACTCCCACTGTTGATGAATTGACTGTTACTGTTTTTTAAGGGGATCATTCTTTTAGGATGGTTTGATTTACTTCCTATCTTATATTTAATGTAGGAATAGATCTTTTAATGTAGGAGTAGATCTAATGTAAGAATAGATCTTATATTTAATGTAGGAATAGATCTTATATTTAATGTAGGAAAATGCTTTTTAATACTGACTCTGTTTTAATCCTTTTCAATGTATCTGGGCTTTTGTGTTTTTGACAGGCCCTAGGCTACTTTCACAGGGCAGAGCAAGGTAACGTTTTTATTTCCTATAACTGTATGAATGTCTGACATGTAATAGCAATTTTTTAAACAAATTATTTGTTTTGATATACTTCATAAACTTCTTTTTGAGCTGCTGCTGCTGCTAAGTCGCTTCAGTCGCGTCCGACTCTGCGCGACCCCATAGACGGCAGCCCACCAGGCTCCCCCTTCCCTGGGATTCTCCAGGCAAGAACACGGGAGTGGGTGCCATTTCCTTCTCCAATGCATGAGTGAAAAGTGAAAGTGAATGTCCGATTCTTAGCAACCAGACACTCCCAAATAATCTTTTAAATTATTTGTTTGTTTATGGATGTGCGGGGTCTTTGTTGCTTCGTTGTGACCCCCCACTGGTCACAGCGAGTGGGGGCAGCTCTGCTGTGCCTGGGCCTCACTGTGGCGGCTTCTCGTGTGGCGCCCGGGCCGAGAGGTCTCACGGCTTGTGGAGTCTTCCTGGACCAGGGGTAGAACCCGTATCCCCTGCATTTCCACCCACTGTACCACGAGGGAAGTCCTCAAGTAATTTTCAAAAGTCCTTATTTAGTAAAGATCACCTGAGAAAGAAATAGACTTACTACTGAATTTAGAGCTACAGTTCTAATGATCCTTCATTTGATGTAATTCAGCCTGCCTTTTTGGGAGGAGGCGCTGACAGATTAACTATTTAAGATCACACAGCTAATCAGAAGCATGTATTTATCTTCATTTAAAATTTTTATTGTTTAAAAGCGAAGTATAATTGGCATGTAACACTATTAGCTTCATGTGTACAACATGCCTTGATATCATACACGTCATGAAACGATCACAAAAGCAAGTCTAGTCAACACCTGTCAGCCTTACATAGTTACAAAAAAGTACTTTTTAAAGATGAACTGTCTTAGCAAATTTCAGATGGCATTTAAATGAGAACTCTCTGCTGTAAACCAGGTCAGTCTTTGTTCCGTTGCAGAGTCTTTTGTGATGAAGAGTTTTCTGTTACTCTTACTTTGAAGAAACAGCCAGCCTAGAAAACATCAGCCTACGTTTATCCTTTCTAACGGCAGAAATTAGAGATGTCAGAGACAGAAGCCTAATGTCCAAATACAACCCCCAACCCGCCCAAAAAAAAAACCATTGCCAATATATTTCTATAAAACTTAATCAGAAGAAGATTAAAACAATTTACTAAATTTGAGAGCCTAGTCATACAGACTTGTTCAGATGCTTTCATGATAGCAATGCATTTTTGAAACATGTTTCTTCTAAAGAATATTGTCTGAATGTTAACTCTCTGTAATGTGTTAATTCTGATTTACTATTAACGACCTTCCGTTGATGTCCTCTCATGATGGTAGTGTTAGGTATCATGGGCATGATGTGGGAATGCAGTTTTCTCAAAGAAACTTAGAAGTATAATCACAAAGTTAAAAAAACACCTTAGGAGACTTAAGCACTTGGGTTGCTGAGAAAAACACGGTCATACTTTTGTGGAGCTAAAATGGCCCTTGGTAATTCGTCACCTCCAGGCCTCACTGTATGGTCACCTCCTCTTGGGGCCTTTCCTCATGGCTGATGTTCGGTTTAGAAGCTCCTCCTATGCTTTTAGTATCCTTTATCTCCCCCTTCATGGCCCTTAGCCCACAGTGTGACTGTTTCCCTGTCTGAAATGAAATTCAGGGAAGACGGGACTGTCTTCCTGCTCTGCACCCTCGCCGCTCAGCACAGAATGCTGGGCAGACTTGCCGAAGGACGGCGTAAGCGGGGGTGGAATGAGGGAGTCTGCCTAACTCCGGGGAAGCCTTAAACGCACATCAGCATGGCATCTTACAAACATCTTCAGATTAAAGAAGTAAAATAGGTTTGGGTTAAGAGACAAATGTAGTTAATCATAAATCATATCCAGGAAAAATTATAAAGATAGAAGGGTCCTTAAATACAGATAGGAGAAAACTGTATAGAATTAATGAAGACAGTCCTATGCTTTCATTCATAGGCTTTTTGTTTAGATTTTTGCTTCAGCCAAACATATTCTCCACTTTCCTGTTTAGATTCTATTCAGCCTCCAAGTCAGCCCAAGTGTAACCTCTTTGCTGCTTTTTTTGGTTTCCCATAGAACTTTAAAATTGGTACTCCTGTCAAAGCAGTCCTTTTATTCTTATGTTACATTCAGGTGTGCTCATGCTGGTCTCTGCTTTCATTATAAATTCCAAAAGAGCAGAGACCTCATCTGTGCTCAGACATAGCCCACGGGCTTCCGTGGCGGCTCAGCAGTAAAGATCTGCCTGGAATGCAGGAGACCCGGGTTTGATCCCTGGGTCAGGAGGATCCCCTGAAGAAGGAAGTGGCAGCCACTCCAGTCTTCTTGCCTGGAGAACCCATGGACAGAGGAGCCTGGCGGGCTACAGTTCATGGGGTCACAGAGTCAGACACGACTCGGCAACTAAACCACCACCAAACATGGCCCACGCTCAGTAAAGGCTGATCAAATGTGCGCGCGCGCACACACACACACACACGGCCCACGCTCAGTAAAGGCTGATCAAATGTGCGCGCGCGCGCACACACACACACACGGCCCACGCTCAGTAAAGGCTGATCAAATGTGCGCGCGCGCGCACACACACACACACGGCCCACGCTCAGTAAAGGCTGATCAAATGTGCGCGCGCGCGCGTGCACACACACACACACACACACACACAGATATCATCATGACTTCATTTACTCAGGCAGCAAGGACATACTGAGTCAGTTCGAGGCATTGTTCTAGGCACGTAGGATCCAGGGAACAAAAGAGGTGGGCGTATTGTCTATTAGGACCCCCTCAGGTTTTCATCTGTTCAATGGAGTACCGATTTTATAAAATTTCTGTGAAAATAAGAAATGTGTGTAATATAAATGGCTAGCACAAAGTAGACACTCAAAAAATAGGACTTCTCTCAAATTTTTTTGATAGGAATAGTTGAGCAAAGGAGACCGTCATTAGCCTAGCGTATCACAGTACGTCCTCACACACAGACTGTGAAGTTGGGAGATTTCCGACAGGGAGGTTGGGTCACGTGTCTGCTGCACACGGTCACATGCGCGTCCCCAGAAGTGTGTGCTTCCGTGTGCCGGGCAGCGCCGTGGAGGTGTGGTGGTGCGGGATCTTTATTTCAAGCCCCGGAGGTCCGGACGCAGCAGGGCCGTAGCTGCCATCTCCTGTCGCTGACGAGCCTTCAGCTCTGCCGTCTCCCTCACCCTCCTCCTCCAGAAAGTGACTGACTTCCTGTCTGTCCGCTCAGTGCCAGCCCCTGGATGCCAGCTGCCTGTAGTGCACTTGTAGGATTAAACTGTTTTCTCTTATGTATTGTTTGTGTGAAAAGTATTCCAGTTCAATACTACATAGTCCATTGTGTTAGCTGGCTACCTAGGCTAACTCTGTTGGACTTAGGAACCAACCGGACTTAAGAATGTGTGTGCTCTCAGAGTGGGTCTTGGGGTTACTGTATTGGCATCTAGAAAATTTTAGAAATTGGCATTTTAGAAAATTTTAAGCCTTTCAAAGTAAGAGCAATACTATTTGACCGGAGATAAAATGTGAATTGTTTTTCTTTCTTATGTACAGTGGATCCAAACTTCTACAGCAAAAACTTGCTCCTTCTAGGAAAGACGTATTTGAAGCTGCACAACAGAAAGCTCGCTGCTTTCTGGCTGACAAAAGCCAAGGACCACCCAGCGCACACAGAGGAGGATAAGCAGGTGCAGTGTCTCCAGTGAGCGAGGCTCGTGAAGGAAAGGGGACTCAAGGACTGCTTCCAAAGTGGCATTGTCCCAATGCATATTATTAAATAATACTGCTGGTTTCAAATGTATACAGCAAATGTTTTTGGAGAAGGAAATGGCAGTCCACTGTAGTCTTCTCGCCTGGATAATCCCATGGACAGAGGAGCCTGGCAGGCTACAGTCCATGGGGTTGCAAAGCGTTACTGAACACACGCAGAGCAAATACTTAGTTACTGTCAACAAACATGTATGAATTACTCAGTACAGTATAGAATCATTCCTGTTTGACATATCTATATATAACAGATCAGATAAGATTTCTAAAACATAAAAGGCAGGGGTGTGTGCTAATGTGAGAGTTCTCTAAGAGTCTCGCTTCTGAGTTCCCTAAGAAGTTTCACTTCGTGTACTAGCCAGGTTCTCTGAAACTCTCAGACGCTACTTTATGGACTTGTTTCAGGAGTCAGTCTCTGTGCTGTGCTGTTTATGACGTGCGTTCTTCCATCTTAGGTGCAGACGGAAGCGGCTCAGTTACTCACAGGCTTCAGTGACAAGAACTGAGGTTTTCAATGAAGTAGCTGAGAAGCATTGCCTTTTCGTCAGATTTTAAAGATAATAAATACATTAAGTATAACTGTTCTCTGGCTGTTCTTTTAATGTTGTGACCATTTAACAAAATAACAAAATTCTAGATTTCTTTACAAATAACAAGGCAAAAGAAATGATTCCACAAGGGTGGCAGAGACGTCTCCATGGCTTAGAGGCAGAGATGACTGTGCGCCCGAGATACCAGCGATACAGCAGGGCGTGAGATTTCTAGGGCGGACCGCACCACGTCAGGATGGGGATAAAGGAAGGAAAGCTACAGTGTGGATGCGCTGGCTGCCGAGGGGTGCATTTTCAAGTTGACCGATTCAAAGCTGAGCCGTTGCAGAGAAGCAACAGTGAGCGAGGGGCTCGGCACGATGGGGGTTCTTGGTATAATGCAGTTAATTGGTGTGTCTTGGAGCCAGCCTGCATAAGGAAAGAGCTCCGTCAGGAGGGCTGAAAATGGAGTGGTTTCTTCTTTAAAACGTGAGGTAGTCTTAAAAGTCGATTGATTTTGTCACTAGGCGAGCCCAGTCTATTCCCTAGTGGGTGAAAGGAACGCGGAACTCAAGGAGAAACGGAGGCGAGGGTGTTTAAAAAGGAGGGATCCTTGGGGTGCCCCCAGTGCAGATCCGAAGTGCTGTGAGCAGCAGTGTCTTGAATGTCACTTAGAGACATCTGAGTGTATGTCTAGGTGGAGTGTGCTCAAAGGGAAAACATACAATGGGGGTATGTACTCTTCGTGGTTATCATGTGTACTTTCAAACAGAAGCAAAAACTCAAAGTACTGGACTATTTATACCCATCTCTGATTCAACAGTTGCTAATCTTTTGCTATGTTTCACTTATGTATGTATATATTCATGTATTTATGTGTATCTGTAAACTTTTGAAATAGTAGACAACATATTTCATCCCTAAATATTTCAGCATTCATTGTCTCAGAGTAAAGACATCCTTCTAAACAAACACAAATTCATATTACAACTAGAAAGTTAACAGCAATTCTTTAATATCCAGCCATATTCAAATATCCTTAAATGTCCCAAAATGTCTTATATACTTCTAGAAACCAAGATTCAAAGATCATACATTGAATTTAATTTTCCACCTGAGTTTTAATATCTAGAAGAGTAACACGTCTTTCTCTCACAGCACTGACTTTTTAAAAAGGCCAAAGTCTTCCAAACTGTCCCTCCTTCCAGAATGGCCGTATTGACCACCTTCAGAGAAACACTGTTCCATCTTATATGTATGTTAGATCTTCTTTGACGTTTGTATTTATCACTTTCTCTGATAGATACTGCTTGTCTTCGCTTTTGAGATGTTTCTTTTTCTATAATTTTCCCCCCCTGATTTAAGTTAGTAGGCATTTCACATCTTCATGTTTTTTGTTCCAGTTCTGAATTTCTAATTTGGATTTTTTTCATGTCTGCAAATTATTATTTAGATTTAATTCATACTAGTATACTGTGTTTAAGGATTTTACTGTTTTTTTTTTTTTGTTTGTTTAGCATTTTCATCTGAAATTTCGTTTTCAGTTTTCTCTTTAGAGTGACTCTGAATGTCATTTTTTGGAGGTACGACTTGTGTGTGTTTAATAATGGGAGGTAAGGGTTTGGATTAGTTCAGTAACACCCTCAGTAATTTACAAAATGAAATAGTTTTGTAAAATAAGGTTTCTTTTAGTCATAAAGCCTTTTATGGAGGGGAGGATCGGTCTTTGATATTATCTAGAGCTGTTTAAAATTTTTTTCCTTTGAAATAAGATTCATAAGAAGTTGCCAAACAGTACTCTCACAAAGGCGCTGCGGTGCTGCCCTCAGTTCTCGATGCCAACAGGTAACTGCAGGACAGTATCACAGCCAGGAGGCTGTGCAGTCCACAGACAGCATTCAGACTTGACCACTTTTAAGTGATCTTGCGTGTGTGATCTGTGCAGTGTGACATGGGTGGATTTCTGTAACTGCCACAATGAAGATACAGAACTGTTCCATCACAGAGACTTGGTGCTTATGTCACACACATTCCCTGCCACCACCCCTAATCCTGACAACCGCTGATACTTCCCTGTAGTTCTCTATAATTCTGTCATTTCAAAACATTATACAAATGAATCATACAGAATGTGATGCTTTGAAATTGGCTTTTTTCAATCAGCAGAACTCATTTGAGATCCATCTACCTTTAGTCAACAGTTCCTTTTTATTGTTGATTATAGTTCATTGTGTGGTGCACCAGCTTAAACTATCCACCTTGGGGCATTTGGGTGGTTCCCAAACTCTGGCTGCTATGAACATAAGGTATGACTCATATCAGTTATGTCAACATACTTTTCCTCTCTGGGACAAACGTCCAGGAGTGTGGTTGCTGGGTCCTTTATAGAGCTGCTGTTTCTCTTCCCTCTCTACAAAGGAATAAAACTTCCTTCTCCAAAGAGTGGTTCCTCCCTGCGATTCTATGTGACTGTGTGCGTTTTCAGCCTCTCTTGACTGCCCCAGAGTCTGACCTCCCTGTCTCACGCTGCTCCCGGCGTTTCTCCACTCTGGCTGAGAACTGCTGCTTCCGGGAGGGAGCCCTGGGGCCCCGTTATGTCCCTGCCCCTGCAGCGCCCACTTGATGCGGCGCTTGTGTTCCAGAGCTGACTGCTAGTCTGAGGCCTGTTTCCCCACATCCGTGTCAACAGAAGTTTGTAGTGTTCTGTCTTCTAAACACACCACAGACACGGGCTCCGGGAGACCACAGCCGCCTGTCCTGCACCCGTCACCTTGGAAGAATGAGAGCAGACACCGGACTGGAAAGCGGCTGTTCTCTTGTTGCCAGAAATTCTCCTGAGTGGGCTAGCTGTAGATTGTGTAAGAATGATTTTTCTCAGACTCTTTAAAATAATTACAAGGAAAAAACAAAAAAGCCCCTAAGAACCTAATGGAATTTTGAGGATTAAAGAACATGTATTTACCAGGAGTATCAGTAAATATTTAAAAATGCTGCTAACATCTGACTGTCCTTGGTCAAAGACTGGGGAGAGAAAATTTGAAATTTAGGAGATGCCACTTGTGTTCCAACTATATATAGTGTACGTGCTGTGGAAGTGAGGGCAGAAGGTGCCACTTTTGGACTATTACTCTTTGTTACTGGTTTGGGTTCCCCCGCCTTTTCATTTTTTTGTTACCTACTTCAACCAGAGAACATTTCTGTTTGATGTTGTAATGCCGACAAGAGTCTTTTGAGGTTCAACCAAATATTTAGACTCAAAAAGCCCATGACAGGCTTCATCTGGCACCAGTTCACTCGGGTCCGTGTCAGGCTTCCCGACATTCGGAAGACCTTACGGCAGCGTCAGGAGCAGTGCGTCCAGGCAGCTCCAGAACGACCATCGCCCCGGTCACAGCTCGGGAATCCCAAAGGGACAGGCCGTCAGAGTTTCCCCATCCTGGGAGGTCCGCAGCTGTGGCTTCCTGTCAAGTCTCTGGAGTCTTCCCAGTCCAGACGCAACATACCATCTAGGGGTCCTTTTATGAAGAGAAAAGGTATTCCCTGAAGCACGGTTGGCACACCAACCCACCTGGTTTTGAAAGCTGGGGAACCTGGGTGTCTGACCTGAGGTGGGAGGGTGGACGTTTTGTTTAACTCTCTTGGCGTGAAGGGCGCTGAGCCTGCCTCTGCGTGCGTGTATCAAGACAAGCAGGGATATCCTGCCTTCAGGCCTGGATCTGTAGGAATAACAGGACAGAAGAGCCTGACGCGCTCTCCGGGACGCTGGTTTCCGCTCTGAGGCCGCCTGTGGTTCAGTAAGTTCTTACCTGAAGTGGGGGCAGGCGTGGGCACCCTGAGAAGGTCAGACACCACACGGCTGTCTGCGCACGCTGGGCGACAGCCGCTGCCATCTCAGCAAAACGCCTCAGTGGTGCCGCCCTCATGGTCTGAGTCAAGTGGCCCTTTCGAAGACTGGGCACCCTCTCACGCACAATCTGTCCTACACACTCGTTCTCTTGTTTTTCATTCTTTAGGCATGAGAATAATTAGAAAATCAGGAATCAGGATTTGGGAAAAGTATTCAACCAAGTGGATCACTGACTTTTATTTCATCTTTACTATGAATTCTGAATAAAAATGCAGAACATGATCTAAATATGTAGAAAAATAAAGTTTTGGCAAAGCAAAAAGTATTGTTCAGAGAAGTTAAATTGTATCCTAGTGTTGTCTGTATGTACTCAGTGAAATATGTTACTAGTAACATTCTAAGATGTCAGTTTCATGGTTAAAAAAATTTTTTTAAGTTTTATGAAATTTATAGTGTATATTGAAATAATGATACAACTGGAAATTTAAATTTTTATATTAATAAGGAAGCCCCACTTGCTAAAGCAGCATTAATATCATTCACATCAGATTGTTATACATTTTTGTAGATAAGTAAATGTCTTTGATAATGAAAAACAAAGTATTTACCTAGGACAAAAATAATAATTTATATAAAAAGGGGGGAAGACCAAAATATTTTTTATATGCTTATTCAGATACATAGAACTTTCATGAATTTAAGAGGAATGAAGATATTCAAACTGTAATAGGAAATCATTAGACTTATTTGAATATTTAGATGCTTCTGTAAGTCTTCAATCCATCTGGTTTTATAAAACCAAAATTTCAAACACAAAAGCAGAAAAGTTCACATTGCCTTTTTATATGTTCCTAAGTATCAAATTACATCAATTTATTCTGTATTTAAAGAACATCATAAATTTTAAAACTAAAGTACAGAAGTGCCTGATTCTTTTTAATCCCACAAATACCTAGCATCCCAAAGTAACATGTAAACAAACCTCTATGCTGCTCGGTGGATTCTCTCCAATTTCCAGAATAAACTAAAAGGTAGTAGATCTAGTATATGAGTTACTCATATAAGTTACAGTTTCATTAATGACTTTGTATTAGTGATGTAGCAAAGAGGGAAATTTTTCAACTACTGTATTTATTTTAAAATAAACTGACAGGTTCAAGAACCCATCTTAAGAAAAGCCAGCAGCACTTTTTTTAACATATTCAAAGTAAGATTTTGGCCTAAGCCCTTAATACCTTCCTGAACAGCCATGCAACTAAACACCCTCAAGAGATGTTCCATCAGGGAAAAAACACAGAGCAACTTGCACTTTTCCCCCTGGATAACAGAAACAAGGTAAAGCAAATCCAGACTATTTTCGAATGAATGGCTGTCACGTTTAATACACTCTGAGCTCTATAAAACTAGAGCCACTATCATAGATGCTTATATAGATATATAGTTATTTTTAATAAAGTCTCTTGCTTGCTTCAAAATTTAAGGATGATTTTTTTTCCTGGTCAGTCATTTCAAGGGAACAATAAATAAAGTAGAAAAGGATGAGCTGTTTTGCATATTTCTGTGGAAGAACGGAAAACATTTATACTTTTGAGAGGTTCAGAAAATTCACTGTACAGAATGAACAGCTTATGTACACTATCTGTGCAACTCTTCTTGGCTGGGGGATTTGAACGCAAGAGCTCCTCCAAGACAAGAAGCCGCTCATTCTTGTCCAAACCCCTCTGTTTCCTCTATTGCAAAAAGGAGTTTCTCCTTTAGTTGTTCGTAACTCTTATATGGTGGTAGATCCAAGCGATTAAAACTGAACAGAAACAAAAACAAAATGTATTTTCAATAAAATAAACTCTGAAAAGATTTCTAATACATTTTAAAAATACATCTGAAAAACTAAACAGAGGAAGAATGTAAAAATTTTGTTGGAAGTATTCTAACAGACTACTATATTAATACTTATTGAACATAATATTAAATATACAAATTTTCTTATAGCAATCAACTCAATATTAAGACCTATTCATAAAAATAATGTTTCCCAGAGAAAGCTGGAATTACAAATAGTAACTGTAGTAATAATGGATAAAACCGCTGTAATTTTTTTTCTCTTTTCTATAGTACTATGTGACATTGTTTCCGGAGTCCCCCTAACTTCTTCTCTTGGGTTAAAAGAGTCCATTTATTTCACTCATTCACCTATGAATTCACTCACTCATCAGTTACTTACTGAGAATCTTTTCTGTATCAGGTATTTCTCCCAGGAGCTAGTGATACAGAGATGAAAAACTAAGGCCCATGTTCTCACTGAACTTACATTCTAGGGTGGAGACTATCACCAAATATATACTTTTGTCTTTTCAAATGTCTTGTCATATGTTGGGCTTCCCTGACAGCTCAGCTGGTAAAGAATCCTCCTGCAATGCAGGAGACCTAGGTTTGATCCCTGGGTTGGGAAGATCTCCTGGAGAAGGGAAAGGCTACCCACTCCAGTGTTCTGGCCTGGAGAATTCCATGGACTGTATAGTCTATGGGGTCACAAAGAGTCGGACAGGACTGAGCCACTTTCACTTGTCATATGTAAAATTATTTCTAAAATAAAGTGCTTGCAATCTTGCCAGATTCAAAGAGAATTCCCTGCTGGGATTAACTGATGAAATACAGAAAACATGGAAAATGCTTAAATCATCAATGTATTGTTCCACGATTTACAAAGGTATAGACTAGCATTTAATTTTTTTAAGACACATCACTGAGTCGCTAGGTCAGGATTCAGGAGTTTCGGACTTCAGTCCCCACTCTATTAGCGTCCAGTGAGGCAGCCTGAGAAGTCAAAACCGTCCTGCACTTTATCTTCTCACGTGGAAGGTTTCTAGAGGTGGCCCCGTTCCCTCCTCCTACTCCTACCAGTTACCTGCCCTGGTCAGGAACTGGACATCAGGAAAGAGCCTTTTGAAACAAGGCGGCCGATTACAATTGTGTTCTTCTCAGACCATGTTTCTCTCTCTTGAAAAGCCGTCCACGGTAACAAGTAAGGGCGCTGTCCCCTGTCCCCTGGGCCTGAGGCGGTCTGATGGTGGACGGAGGTCAGGGGAGAGTCCGGCCCTGCCTGTGTCACACTGTCCTTTGTTCACCGAGCTGCCCCGCCGTCCCCCCGGCCCTGTCGCTGCCACATCCACCCGTGTCTACTTCCGCCTCCTCTTTGATCTAGACCATCAGATTTCCTGCCTGCCGATCTTGTGTGCAGTTTCCTTTTTCACTCCTTCACCATCTATCTAGCCTTGGATCAGTTGCAGGGGTCCTTTATTAAAAAGACATGCGCGTGTAAAACCCCTTGCTGCTGCTAACTCCTGTGGAGGGGGCGGGGAAGGAAGCCTGGGCCGTCTGTTGCGGGCCACCGCTCGTTCTGTCTTCTCCAGGCAGACCACACGCCCGGCTGCTCTATGGCCATGCTCTTATTCACAGCTCTCCCATGTTCCGAAATACCCCCTCGTCTATGAAAATATTATTAAGAATCAGTCCAAATGCTACAAAACTTCCTCCAAGAATTCTCTGAACATGTTATATAGACTTCATAATTCCCCTCTCCATAAGGTCTTTTTATTCCTATTTAAGATTTACTCTGTATTATGACTGACTGGTTTCTTCCAATAGATTCTAAAGTTCACAAGGGCAGAGTCCCCTCTATCCTCCGGACCGATCCATTTTGCGTACAGGAGACAGTTATGTTGAGTTGAACCATGTGAGAAAATGGGTATCTTTAAAACATTCAAAAACATGGCTCTAAGACATGAGCTATCATGCTCTGTGCTGGTTTGCCAAAGGACAAAAACATTCTAAAAACACTTATCTTTTGCTGAGTACACACTATGTGAATGTCAGAATACCGTCTTAGTTTGGCTTTTTAGTTGCACTTTGAGGAACGCTTGCTACTTCTATCTTCCTATATGTAAAAAGGGAGGGGACAAGTACCCCCACTAGCTTGCTTCACACGTACGTCGCCTGCTGTCCTGTATCCTGAGAGCTGCCGCCTCTCCAAGCAAAGCCCTGGCACCGCAGCAGGGGGACCCCACCCGAGGGCCATCGGGACCGCTTCCCCACAGACTGCAGGTACAGCGCCATGCCCCTCAGTCACTGCTGGAGACGGGAGTCTCTCTGGGTCATCTTTTCACCTAAGTCCTCACCTCAGTCCTGACCTACTCTACTTCCCCTGATCTGAACAGTATCTCCACCTGTGCCCTCCATCTCGCAGCATTCCAGTCCATTCTTCTGAACTTCTGTTACATGATGTGCAGGCTTCTACAATCTTAACGGGCTTTCCCGGCGGCTCAGATGGTAAAGAATCTGCCTGCAAATGCAGGACAGCTGGGTTTGATCCCTGGGTCGGGAAGATCCCCTGGAGACAGTTGTAACAACTCCTCTCTTGCCTTCAGGGAAATTTAGCTAGTCTGAAACAGTCCATTTCTTTCACAGCCAGCCAACACTTTCCTCCTTTGAGGCAAATGATCTGGCTATGAAGCCTTCCTTTTGCACTCTTGCTGTCACCTCCTTCCTGATATGTTCCTTCACTCACTGACACCTCTGTCACTCAGGTGACATGCAACGCTACGGCCTCCCAGGTCTTGGCCCTTCTTCAGGGATCCGTTCCTCTACTTCAGTATCATACCTTGAACTTGGTCAGCAGCAGCAAAGGGAATTATAACTAAAACACTCTATTCTCTGATTATCTGTTTTCCCCAACTTAATTCAATCAAAATGCCAACCTATTAACCCAATTCTCACCACCCTACCTCGTCCATAGACTCTTCCGATCTTCACTTCTTAAGCCACAGCCCATCATTATAAGTATTAGGTTGGTGCAAAGGTAACTGTGGTTTTGGCACTGTTGAAACTGCCATTTGATACTGGGATACATTCTCGATAAATGTGGTTATGTTATACATCACTTTAACACACATTTCTCACTTTGTTTTTTTGCTAATGATTACTTGCTGTTTATTTTATATTTACTTTAGACTATGGAAAGGATGTCAGACGAAAAGCAAATTCGAGTGATTGTCTTATTTGATTTCAAAATGAGTCATAAAGCAGTGGAGACAACTTGCAATATCAACAATGCATCTGGCCCAGGAACTACTAATGCACGTACAGTGCAGTGGTGTTTCAAGAAGTTATGCAGAGGAGATGAGAGCCTTGAAGATGAGGACCGTGGTGGCTGGTCATCGGAAGTTACAATGACCAACTGAGAAGATCATCGAGGCTGGTCCTCTTACCACTGCAGAAGTGGCTGAAGAACTCAGTGCTGACCAGTCCACGGTCATTCCGCATTTGAAGCAATGTGGAAAGGTGTAAAGACTTGAGAAGTGGGTGCCTTATGAGCTGACTGAAAATAAAAAAAACTGTTGTTCTGAAATGCCATCTTCTCTTACTCTAGGCAACAACACACCATTTCTCGCCTGGATTATGACGTGTGATGAAAAGCGGATTTGACAACCGGCAACAACCAGCTCAGTGGCTGGTCTGAGAAGAAGCTCCAAAGCACTTCTTAAAGCCACACTTGCACCAAAAAAAGTCTTGGTCAAATACAAAAAAAGGGGAAGAAAAAAGGTCATGGTCACTGTTTGGTGGTCTGCTGCCTGTCTGATCCATTACAACTTTCTGAATCGCGGTGAAACCATCCATTACATCTGAGCTCAGCAAATCCACGAGATGCACCGAAAACTGCAACATCTGCAGGCAGCATTGGCCAACTGAAAGGGCCCCATTCTTCACGACAACACTCGACCACCCGCTGCACAACCAACGCTTCAAAAGCTGAACTAATTGAGCTACGAAGTTTTGCCTCATCCATCATACTCACCTGACCTCTCACCAACTGACTACCACTTCTTCAAGCATCTCGACCACATTCTGCAGGGAAAATGCTTCCACAACCAGCAGGAGGCAGAAAGTGCTTTCCTCAAGAGTTCGTCCAGTCCCGAAGTATGGATTTTTATGTTACAGGAACAGACAAAACTTATTTCTCACTGGCAAAAATGTGTTGACTGTAATGGTTCCTATTTTGATTAATGAAGATGTGTTTGAGCCTAGTTACAATGATTTAAAATTCATGGTCTACAGAAACTATAAAACTCCTAGAGGAGAACATAGGCAAAACACTCTCTAACATAAATCACAGCAGGATCCTCTATGACCCACATCCCAGAATTTTAGAAACAAAAGCAAAAATAAACAAATGGGACCTAATGAAACTTAAAAGCTTTTGCACAACAAAGGAAACTATAAGCAAGGTGAAAAGACAGCCCTCAGATTGGGAGAAAATAATAGCAAACGAAGCAACAGACAAAGGATTAATCTCAAAAATATACAAGCAACTCCTCCAGCTCAACTCCAGAAAAATAAATGACCCAATCAAAAAATGGGCCAAAGAACTAAACAGACATTTCTCCAAGGAAGACATACAGATGGCTAAAAAACACATGAAAAGATACTCAACATCACTCATTATCAGAGAAATGCAAATCAAAACCACAATGAGGTACCATTACACGCCAGTCAGGATGGCTGCTATCCAAAAGTCTACAAGCAATAAATGCTGGAGAGGGTGTGGAGAAAAGGGAACCCTCTTACACTGTTGGTGGGAATGCAAATTAGTACAGCCACTATGGAAAACAGTGTGGAGATTTCTTAAAAAGCTGGAAATAGAACTGCCATATGACCCAGCAATCCCACGTCTGGGCATACACACCGAGGAAACCAGATCTGAAAGAGACACGTGTACCCCAATGTTCATCGCAGCACTGTTTATAATAGCCAGGACATGGAAGCAACCTAGATGCCCATCAGCAGATGAATGGATGAGGAAGCTGTGGTACATATACACCATGGAATATTACTCAGCCATTAAAAGAATTCATTTGAATCAGTTCTAATGAGATGGATGAAACTGGAGCCCATTATACAGAGCGAAGTAAGCCAGAAAGATAAAGACCATTACAGTATACTAAAACATATATATGGACTTTAGAAAGATGGTAACGATAACCCTATATGCAAAACAGAAAAAGAGACTCAGATGTATAGAACAGACTTGTGGACTCTGGGAGAAGGCGAGGGTGGGATGTTTCAAGAGAACAGCATTGAAACATGTATATTATCTAGGGTGAAACAGATCACCAGCCCAGGTTGGGTGCATGAGACAAGTGCTCGGGCCTGGTGCACTGGGAAGACCCAGAGGGATCGGGTGGAGAGGGAGGTGGGAGGGAGGACCGGGATGGGGAATACATGTAAATCCATGGCTAATTCATTTCAATGTATGACAAAAACCACTGCAATGATGTAAAGTAATTAGCCTCCAACTAATAAAAAAGAAAAAAAAAATTCATGGTCTAAAACTGCAATTACTTTTGCACCAGCCTAATACTTTATAAAGGTCATGGTCCATCCTTATAATCAATACCTTGCAAATATTTTAAATCTTATCTCTCCTTTTTGAACTTACTCAAACTCTGAATGAATTCAGCCTTCTACTTTCTCATTCCTTGTACCTTATCAGTTGAAAATTACTGCAGGGGAAATCTGATGACTTCACATGAACTACTAGATCCAAGTGGGCAATCCAACACTGCCCAGCATTCTTAGCCATGTTTCTCTAGAAACACTTGTCTAGTCCCTGACAACTCTCCCTTTCTTTCTTCTTCCAAGTCTTTCCCTTCTTCATTGTCAGCCAGTGACTTTACCTTATAAATACTTGGAGGAAAGAAATCAACAGTTGATCAACTCTTTTCCTTCACAAAATCTGAAATCTATCTATCGTTTATACCCAACTTTTCTTCCTCTTCTGTTACAACAAAGGAAATGTTCTTGTTTTCATCAAAAGTGAATTCCTTAACTCACACTCAGAATCCCAGTTCTTTCCATCTTCCTTAAAGAATTATCTCCTTTGGTTATGAACTCTCTGTCCCCTGACTCAACAATCTCTCCTCCATTGGACTCACCAATTTAATCTAACCTGGTGTTCTTAAAAGTTTTTGGTGAACAGATCC
Source organism: Odocoileus virginianus (assembly GCF_023699985.2). Classification (NCBI taxonomy): domain Eukaryota; kingdom Metazoa; phylum Chordata; class Mammalia; order Artiodactyla; family Cervidae; genus Odocoileus; species Odocoileus virginianus. Next base: position 60,881,301 of record NC_069688.1, read on the forward strand.
CTTTTTCACATCTAAAAATATGAAGAAATGCAAAGAGTTTTTTGTTTATGTGAGTTATAGCTATTGATATTTACCATAAGTTAAATTTTAAAAATAATTTACTTTGAAAATGAAAGTAAACTTATTTTTATGAAAAAAAAAAAAAAAAATGACTGTTTTCAAAAAAGTAGTGAAAAGAATGACCCCGTTTCATATTTTTGCAAATCATTTTAATGTCTGGTTTAAAAAAAGACATCTGGATTCTAATACGTATGTGTTTATACTATCAAACTGTGTTGTTTTGGATTAAGTATATGAAAACTGTGCCCATACAGATATGCAGTTAGAAAACAGAGATGTACTCAAGTAATTTTTTTTCCAGATAATTGTGGATATTATTCTTTGATAATATACTAAAGTTTGACAAGATTATGCATAATATGGGTTTTGAAATCATATCAAAGAATACTCTGTATTCTGTTATATGAAATCCACTGGTTTCTTTTGCACTTTGAATGTTTTTCCCCATGCGTGAGTTTATAACATCATGTATCAGTTATTTGGAAATATAGGTTCACCAAGTTATAATGAATTTTCAAATACTAAAAGTCTTAGGAAGCTGTGAAGCTGAATATACAATTTTCCAAAATTCTGATTTTTGTATGAAACCTCAATTTTATCATCACCAACAAATGCTGTTAGTTGTTTTCCTTTAAGTGATGAGCTTTTACTTAATTTTCAAGGAAAAATTCTGAATGAAATCATCTGTTATATTTTCAAGTAAAAAGAGCATTGCACACACAAAGAAGCAAGCTCTTCAGCTTTAAGCTCAACAACTGCCTAAAAGCTTCTTCTCAAGACAAAAACCAGTGTTTTATGTAGACTTGCCATTTATTTTGTCATACAGAATATTAAAAAAAAACTATACACATACTCCAAGTGTCAAGATTTAATAAAGTTAATAGTTTTTACCACTTCATAATCAACAACTGTCAATAAGCCTGGCCTTTTCTTTACTTTTTTTTTTTAAACTTCAAATATGGTGAAGTTGAAACTTCAAATGTGCGGTGTTGAAAAATGCAGAGACAGCAGTTCGATGTCACTGCCTTGACCCGTGCTAAGTCAACAGCTGTTGACCCACCATTACTTTGGTACAAGTGCAAATGTCAAAACAATAAAAAGGCAAAAAAGGACAGTGTGAAAACTGGCTGTGACCTCCTGAAAGCAGCACATAGCTTCAGGCCAGCACCATCTTCTGGATGACTAACAGCTCTGACCTCCCTGCACTCACCCAACTCCCGCCATCCCCCTGCTGCCAGAGTAATTTTCCTTAGATCGCATTATTCCTGTTTAAGGCTCCTCAATGGCTTCTCCTTGTCTTTAGAATCTAATTGCTCGTCACAGCCTATTAACCCAACCCACTCCAGTGCTCTTGCCTGGGAAATCCCATGGACGGAGGAGCCTGGTAGGTTGCAGTCCATGGGGTCGCAAAAAGTCGGACACGACTGAGCGACTTCACTTTCACTTTTCAGTTTCACGCATTGGAGAAGGAAACGGCACCCCACTCCAGTGTTCTTGCCCGAAGAATCCCAGGGATGGGGGAGCCTGGTGGGCTGCTGTCTATGGGGTCGCACAGAGTCGGACAGGACTGAAGTGACTTAGCAGCAATGTACCCCGGCCCCCATTTCCAAATTCTTTTATCCTCCTCTGAATCATTAAGTTCCATTCATACCAAGTCATCTTTTATTTCTGTAAAAAATACCTATACAAAGTATACACTCCCCATTTCTTCCCACAGCATGCTATTCATCAAACTCAACTTAAACATCACTGTTTCTAAGAAACTTCCCCGACCATCCAATCTGGTGGGGATTCCTCTCCAGCTGTTCTCCTGGTTCCCTTTAAAGGACTCCCAGCATTCACCTGTTTGTCTTCTGTGCCCCCACCCCCAATGGAGCACAGACTTCATAAAAGGCAGGGAGCACTTCAATCTTATTTTATACCTAGTGGGCACTCTAAATATTTGTTGAATCAATGGATACATTTCTTGAGTATTTATATTAACCAGTCACTCTAAAGTGTTTAGTTATAGAGTGCTATATTAATCAGTAAAAACTGAAATTCTGACTACTTTAATGAATCAACAATTATACTCAGTCACTGTCCTATTTAAGACTTTTGAACTTACCACGTGTGGCTTCTTGGTAACCAAGTGTCTTTGCCAACTTTTTCAATGCAAAATTTTTGAGGCCCATTACTTCCTAAATCAGGAAAATATGACAAAATTTATTTGGTCCTTTAAACTTTTTAGTTTTGACAACTAGTCAAACCAGAACATGTCACAGAATCACCATGAATTATACAGAATAAACTATACTGTAAGTGGCTTCTGCCCAGAGAAGCTTCTTAATGCTGCAGAGATCCAGCAATGGGAATCACAAAGTGGAAAGATCAGTGTCTACAGACTCGTGCTCCCTTCACAAAGCAATGGCCAACCAGCCTCTGAGAGCAGACTTGTATACCTATCTTACAAATGTACTTGATATTAACCATTAATTTGTCTTTCTTTCAGTAGATGCCCTACATAAAGCACAGAAGAATAATCCTTATGCTTAAGTCTGCTGTGTGTCTAAACGCATTTATCACAGAATTATTTACAGAGAAAACTGCACTTACCCATGAGCTCAGCAAATCCTCCTAGAGGTAAACGGCAGGTTCCAGTGACAAACTGCAGGAGTCGCATTCTCACTTCATTGTCTGTCTCCTTCACAAACTGCATAACAAAATCAAGTTTACTTTACGACCTGGTGGAAATTATTTGTAGCAAGAAATCCATATGTATAATTCTATTTCTAATTTCAAGTAACTTACAACTCTTGTATTGATTTCGAAGCCCAATTTCCTATTTTTAGGAGGAAAATGAAAACAGGGGATGCGCCATATGTTTTGTGCGTATTCGGCCCTAATGACGATACTATGAGACAGGTACTATCATTAGCATCCCACTATACCTGTAAGAAGATGGAGGCCAGGCTTCCCTGGTGGCTCAGTGGTAAAGAACCCGCCTGCCAGTGCAGGAGACACGGGTTCGATCCCTGATCTGGAAGATCCCACGTGCCGTGCAGCAACTAAGCCCGTGGGCCACAGATACTGAGCCTGTGCTCTAGATACCAGGAGCCACAACCTCTGACCCCACAGGCCACGCCTACAGAAGCCCTCGCGCCCTAGAGCCCCTGCTCCGCAACAGAGGAGACATGGCGATGGGAGGCCTGCACACCACAGCTGGAGGGGAGCCCCTGCTCGCCGCAGTCGAGAAAAGCCCGTGTGCAGCAAGAGACCCAGCACAGTCAAACAGAGACAAGTGATCAGAAAAAAAGAAAATGGAGGCCTGGAGAGGTGAAAGAATTTGTCCTTCTCGACCTGCTACTAAGTGGCGGAACTAACATCTGAACTCAGGTCTGACTGAGCTCTAAAGCTCTGTTATCCTGACCTGAGCTGACTACCCTGCAAGCTACTGACAGTGAACAAATCCTTCTCAACCACCACTCTCAGCAATTTGTGATACTGTCTTTCACTAAACACCACTTTCCCAACTGTGTTCTTCATACTTGAAAACCCACAGTATGCATTCTTCTAAATATGTATCTCTTCATGGACTATTTCTTTTCAAAGTGGACATAGACAGGTAATGTGAAATACTGATCTGAATTGCTCTGAGTGTCTTATAACAGGAGGCAAGGAACTCAGAGCACAGTGTGAAAGTAAAAATGTATCTTAAAAAGAGAGACTAAACTTTAGGAACAATAAGACAAAACGTTGTGCTAAATACGAAAACTGTTTCTGCACAGAACTGTGCTGAGGCAACACGTTTCATCAAGACATAGAAATGGAGGTGAGCAGAGCTGGCATAAACCTCACCACTTTCCCCAGAACAAACCCCATGTGAGTGAGCGAGTGAGTGAAGTTGCTCAGTTGTGTCTGACTCTTTGCGACCCCATGGGCCATAGCCCACCAAGCTCCTCTGTGCTTGGGATTTTCCAGGCAAGAATACAGGAGTGGGTTGCCATTTCCTTCTCCAAGGAAATCCCATTTAGAAAACACAACTATTCATTTGGATTTACATAACCCAGTGCTTAAGCTCCTCGGGTATATAGACAGAAATGCCCAAAGGGAGTGTCCGGGAACAGAAGGAACAAGGAAGCTGGTAAAGAGCCAAAAGGGAGGGGACAGACACTTGCACACACTCTGTATGCGATGCGGCTCTGATGGCTTAGGTGTGCAAACGGAGCTATTCCTGCTTTTCATTCACTTTCTACAATTGCTAACATGTGCACTTGGTGTGGAGCTCAGGCAGGAGGGCGCGGCGCGAAGAACAGCCCGCAGGCACACCTTTGCCTCGGGCGGCTCTCTGTCCGGGCGCCCGCTATCTCAGAGGGTGGACTCCTACACTAGCAGACAGTCTATATAGAATAGGTATTTTCCTTTAACTCAAGTAATACATACAACTTCCTTTCAACCTTAATACTGTATTGAAAAACATTATTCTCCAATATTTTTGTTAATTTGCATTAAGAAAAAGAACGACAAAAAGGTATGGAATTACAGAACGGATATATTACAGTTTATTTACTCAGTTCCCCTGATGGACAGAGAGGGAGGGAGGGGGGAGGGAAAGAGAGGGGGAGAGAAAAAGGAAAGGAAAGAAAAGTCATTCTTGGACATTATCCTCTAGAGTCTTCTAATTTGCTGGCACATTATCACCTTGAGAGGAATTAAGTATTTTCATTGACTTTCTCATTAAAAACATATTCCTCTTCTACTTTCAAAATTAAGCAGAATTTATAGAATACTTTCATACTACTAGAAAAAAATGTTATACCTAAAACCATTACCATTAAACTATTATTTAAAGATGGTCATTTGTTCTTTCATTTAGGAAATAAGAAATGAAAATCCTTTAGCAAGTATTTACACTATTCACTTTTAATTTAAAATTCAAAGACTAAATATCATGTCCAAAAGCAGTCTCAATCATAAAAATGAACTGTTTTCAAATTACCACTTCATCAGAAAACATTTTTTTTTTTTTTTCACTTATTTTTATTAGTTGAAGGCTAATTACTTTACAATATTGTAGTGGGTTTTGTCATACATTGACATGAATCAGCCATGGATTTACATGTATTCCCCATCCCAATCCCCCCTCCCAGAAAACATTTTCTTTCAGTAGCTAGTTTCAAAAAGATAAAAGCAAATACCTGCCAAAACCAAATGATTTGCTTGCTGTTTCTGGTATAATGTCGATACACAGTGTTTCTCTGCCAATCTGTCAGGTCAACCTCCTGCATGCCACACAACATAACCTGGGAAACGAGCGCAGTATCAGGTCAGAGTCAAGATTTAGTGAAGAGAGTAACTACAGGACTGAAATCTGCTAATGCCCAGCTGTGCACATGCATAATTATGTCAATGGCGATGTGTACATCAAATAATGATCATAGTAAAGCAAGTCTAACTAAATTGTGTGGCAATTTAACATGCAGAATTCTTTGGTTCTTATCTTATTCATGTTTACTGAACTTAAAAACATTCGAAAGTAACTATTCTTCAAGAGAAACATCGGCTATACAAAAACAATCACTTTTACTACACACATATCCCAAATCACATACAAGTAAGTTTTAAACATAAGTTTCTGGTTCTTCTTTTCTTAATCTATGCTACCTTACCTATTTAAAATTAAAAATATACTAACCTCCTGTTATTCATCTATCCAGGCTTTGAGAATAAAATATTCTAGATATGTAAAATTTTCAAATAACTCTAGTTTATTATATATGGGATGAAAACTATTTTGGGCATAATAAACAATATTTTATTTCTTTTATCAACTATGATCTATAATGTACACACAATAAAGCGTGCATATTTTAAGTAAAGAGGTGCATTTTAACAGAAGTATATACATGTTAACCACCTCCATAATTAAGAGGTAGAATATGTTATGTCCCTTGTCGCAGTTAACCACCACCATCCTCATCCCTGGCCCCAGGTGATCAGTGGTTTCACCACAGACTAGATTTCCGAACACAGCAGACACACTACACTCATCCCTCTCTTCTGTTTTCTCCTCTGGCCAGTAGAATGTTTATGAGATTCATTCATGCTGTGATGGGTACCAGTGGTTCTTTCACATTGCTGACAGGTCTTTCATTATGTTAATATACAATTTATTTATCCATTCTCTTGTTGATGGACATTTAGGTTACTTCAAATTTTTTATTTTGATGAATAAAACTGTGATGAACATTTATGGAAAAGTTCCTCTGTGAACATATGTATTTCATTTCCACATGAGTAAACACCTACTAGTGGAACCGCTAGGACATAAGGCTGAGGCATGTTTAATAGTGATAATTCATTTAGTTTGAATCTGTATTTCCCCAATGATTAGTAAGCATCTCCCCCTATTTATATGCCATCAATAGAGCTTCCTTAAAGAAGTGAGTCTTTGTCCACTTAAAAATTGTCTTTTTATTGAGTGACAGGTTTTTAATATAGTCTGGATATAACACCTTTGTCTCAAGTGTTTCTCTCAGCAGGTAGGTTGCCTTTTCATTTACTTGACATCATCTTTTGAGGAGAAGTTTTTAATTTTGATGAAGTCCAACATCCTTTGTGTTCTTCCTAAGACACTTCGGTCTAGACTAAGATTTTTCTACTATGCTATATTTTTAGTTTTCATATTTATATTCATAATTTATTTCAAATTAATCTTTATAAGCTGACTTGGGGTCAAAATTAATTTTCTTCTATATGAATATCAAGTTAATCCAGAATCATTTGTTTAAGACTTGTCCCCTTTCCCCATCAAAATATATTAGTACTTTTGATGAAAATAATGACAATATATATGTGGATCTATTCTGGACTCTTAATAAAAAGTGTTCCACTGACCTATATGTCTATCCTCACACAAATATCACACTACCTTAATTACTATGGCTTATAAAAATTCTTGACATCAGGTAGTAAACATCCTGTAAGATTTGTCCTTTTCAACAATGTTTTGGCTAATTTAGAACCTGTGCATTTTCTTGTAATTTTAAAACTAGCCCATCAATTTCTACAGAAAATTCTACCAGGATGTTGATCGGGTTGTGTTGTTTGGAGAACACTGGTATTTACAATACTGAATCTTCCAATACATATCATGAAATATCTCTCCACTTATTAAAATTTTAATTTTTCTCAACAATGCTTCCAGTTTTTAGGATAGAGTTCTTACATGCCCTTGGCTAAATTTGTTCTTTTTTTTTTAATGCATTAGTAAACGAAACTTCGAAGTTTCAATTTCTAAATGTTTGCTGCTAGCATGCAGAAGATACACAATTGATTTTTTAAATTACTGAGCTCCTACCCTACAGTGAATTATTAAAATTCATTATCATTTCTGGTTGTTTTTTGGTAGGTCCCTTAGGATTTTCTAAGTTGACAATCATGTTATCATCTGTGAATAAAGGCAGTTTTACTTCTTTCCCAACTTTATGCTTTTTGCTTCTACTTCTGCCTTCTTGATTGCACTGGCTTCAGAATATGGTACAATGTAGAACACAAGTGGTGAGAGCGGACATCACTGAGTTCCCAATCGCAGTGAGAAATATTCAAGATATCACTATTAGAATGATATTAGGATTTATCTTTTTTGTTTATGCCCTTTATCAAAATGAGACAGCTGCCTTCTATTCCTAGTGTAATGAAGAGCTGTCATACAGAATGATTGCTTTATCTTCTTACAAATAGATTTTAACCTGTAAAAAGGGGCATGATTATGGATAACCTTTCTTCTGGATAATGGTGTAAATATTCTTTATTGTGGTATTATTCATGGTTAAAAGAGACAACGAATGGGAGTAGAAGAAACAAGAGAAAGACAAAACAAAACAAACTTTATTTCCTCACAGCTCTGTACTGTGAGCCAAAAGCAAATCAGTCTCCTTATTTATCATGTAGCCAGACTATTTAACAAGGTGTCCTGTGAGAAGACTGGAAGCGCCACCAAGGTGACATATGCACCTATTAGTGTCTTTCTTTATCTGCCGGTTTAGTCTCCTGTCAGCTCTGATGTCAGGCTCTTGTTTTAACATCCTTGTCTCACGGAGTGGGCCCCTAAGACAGCAGTTCTTAACCAAGGGTATGGAGTGTTTTAGATGTATGCATTTTGAGGATGCAAAACTGTTTCATTTTCTTCATATTCTTAATAAAGTTGGTCATTTAAAAAATGATTAATACTACTCTAAAAAGTATCTTCCATTCTACTAATGCATTTCTGCTAATTTGTGTAAGCAAGCTGTTAGGAAAGAGACGTTAACTAACGTTTACAGAGTCTGCCTGTAGCTCAGGCTCTGACTCCTGATTTTCATGTAATTCCCATGTCAGAGTTTCTAGAAGGCTAATTCCTACATAGGAATATTGCTGTATAAAATTTACAATGCTAATTTTTTCACATGCACATTTTGATTACAGGACAAACTAAGTTTCTTAACAGAGGACGCAGGAAGGCTGAAGTTAAAATACTGTCCCCAAAAGGTGGCAGAGGGGAAATGCAAGCACTTTCCTAAATGGCCCGCCCTACGTTCTAACCTACACGGGGGAGACTTGGAGAATTCACAGTAACTAATCGTCAGGGACACATAAAGCCAGAGTGAGCTACCACGTCATACTATTATTAACGGAATTGTTACTACTAAAAACAAAACAGAAAATAACAAGTATAGACGAAGATGTAGAGAAGTTGGAAGCCCTACATACATTTGGTGGGAATGGAAAATGGTACAGTTGCTATGGGAAACGGTAGCGGTTCTTCAAGAAGTTAAATAGAGAATTACTATCTGATAGAGCAATACCACTCCTGAGTATATACTCAAAAGAACTGAAAGCAGGGTCTCAAAGAGTATTCTGTACACTCATGTTCATAGCAGCATTATTCACAATCACCAAAAGGTGGAATGAAGACAAAGATGCAGTGACTGATGAATGGATAAAGAAAATACACACATATATTTATTATGTATATCAGTTGTGACCGCTGTGATTTATCAGTTGACTCTTTGTGACCCCACGGACTGCAGCCCGCCAGGCTTCCCTTGTCCTCCACCATCTCCCAGAGCTTGCCTAAACTCACGTCCATTGAGTTGGTGATGCCATCCAACCATCTCATCCTCTGTCATCCCTTCTTCTCCTATCTTCAATCTTTCCCAGCATCAGTATCTTTCCAATGAGTCAGCTCTTCCAACTAGGTGGCCAAAGTACTGCAGTTTCAGCCTCAGCATCAGTCTTTCCAATGAACACCCAGGACTGATCTCCTTTAGGATGGACTGGTTGGATCTCCTTGCAGTCCAAGGGACTCTCAAGAGTCTTCTCCAACACCACAGTTCAAAAGCATCAATTCTTCGGTGTTCAGCTTTCTTTATACTCCAACTCTCACATCCATACATGACTACTGGAAAAACCATAGCTTTGACTAGACAGACTTTTGTTGGCAAAGTAATGACTTTTTTTAAAACGCTGTCTAAGTTGTCATAACTTTTCTTCCAAGGAGCAAGCATCTTTTAATTTCATGGCTGCAGTCACCATCTGCAGTGACTTTGGAGCCCAAGAAAATAAAGTCTGTTACTGTTTTCATTGTTTCCCAATCTATTTGCCATGAAGTGATGGGACTGGATGCCATGATCTTAGTTTTTTGAATGTTGAGTTTTAAGCCAACTTTTTCACTCTCCTCTTTCAGCTTCATCAAGAGGATCTTTAGTTCCTTTCAGCTTTCTACCCTAAGGGTGGTGTCATCTGCATATCTGAGGTTATTGATATTTCTCCTGATAATGTTGATCCCACTTGCGCTTCATCCAGTCTGGCACTTCAGTGATGTACTCTGCATAAAAGTTAAATAAACAGGGTGACAATATACAGCCTTGACATACTCCTTTCTCAACCTGGAACCAGTCCATTGTTCCATGTCTGGTTCTAACTGTTGCTTCTTGATCTGCATAGAAGCAATACATTTCTCAGGAGGTAGGTAAGGTGGTCTGGTATTCCCATCTCTTTCAGAATTTTCCACAGTTGTGGACTACACAGTCAAAGACTTTACTGTGAAGCAGAAGTAGATGTTTTTCTGGAACTCTCTTGATTTTTCAATGATCAAATGGGTGTTGGCAATTTGATCTCTGGTTCCTCTGCCTTTTCTAAATCCAGCTTGAACATCTGGAAGTGCACGGTTCATGTACTGTTGAAGCCTCGCTTGGAGACTTTTGAACATTACTTTGCTGGCATGTGAAATGAGTGTGCAGTAGTTTCAACATTCTTTGGCATTGACCTTCTTTGAGACTGGAATGAAAACTCAATCTCTTTTTCCAGTCCTGTGGCCACAGCTGAGTTTTCCACTCCAATGGCATAGTGACTGCAACACTTTAACAGCATCATCTTTTAAGATTTGAAACAGCTCGGCTGGAATTCCATCACCTCCACTAGTTCTGTTGGTAGTGATGCTTCCTAAGGCCCACTTGACTTCACACCCCAAGATGTCTGCTCTAAGTGAGTGATCACACCATCATGGTTATCTGGGTCATTAAAGTCTTTTTTGTATAGTTCTTCTGTGTATTCTTGTCACCTCTTCTAAATAATCTCTGCTTCTGTTAGGTCCATACCATTTCTATCTCTTATCATGCCCAACCTTGCATGAAATATTCCCTTCGTATCTCTAATTTTTTGAAGAGATCTCTAGTCTTTCCCATTCTATTGTTTTCCTCTGTTTCTTTATATTGTTCACTTAGGAAGGCTTTCTTATCTCCCCTTGCTATTCTTTGGAAGTCTGCATTCAGATGTGTATATCTTTCCTTTTCTTCTTTGCCTTTCACTTCTCTTCTTTTCTCAGCTATTTGTAAGGCCTCCTGAGACAATCATTTTGCCTTTTTGCATTTCTTTTTCTTGGGTACAGTTTTGATCACTGCCTCCTGTACAATGTTATGAACTTCTGCCCATAGTTCTTCAGGCACTCTGCCTATCAGGTCTAATCCCTTGAGTCTATTTGTCACGTCCACTGTATAATTGTAAGGGAACTGATTTAGGTCATACCTGAATGGTCTAGTGGTTTTCCCTACTTTCTTCAATTGAAGTCTGAATTTTACAATAAGAAGTTTATGATCTAAGAGCCACAGAGTCAGCTCCTGGTCTTGTTTTTGCTGACTGTATAGAGCTTCTCCATCTTCAGCTGCAAAGAATATAATCAACTGGATTCCGGCATTGACCATCTGGGGATGTCCACGTGGAGTCTTCTCTTGTGCTGCTGGAAATAGGCTGCTGGCTGTGACCAGTGCGCTCTCTTGGCAAAACTCTCTTAGGTTTTGCCCTGCTTCATTCTGTACTCCAAAGTCAAATCCGCCTGTTTCTCCAGGTATCTCTTGACTTCCTACTCTTGCATTCCAGTCCCCTATGATGAAAAGGACATCTTTTTTTCAGTGTTAGTCCTAGAAGATCTTATAGGTCTTCACAGAACCTGTCAACTTCAGCTTCTTTGGCATTAGTGGTTGGGGCACAGACTTGAATTACTGTGATACTGAATCGTCTGCCTTGGAAACAAACAGAGACCAGTCTGTTGTTTTTGAGATGGCACCCAAGTCCTGCATTTTGGGCTCTTTTGTTGACTATGATGGCTACTCCATTTCTTCTAAGGGATTCTTGCCCACAGTAGTAGATATAATGGTCATCTGAATTAAATTTGCCCAAACTGGTCCATTTTAGTTCACTGATTCCTTAAATGTTAATGTTCACTCTTGCCATCTCCTGTTTGATCACTTCCGATTTACCTTGATTCATGGACCTAACATTCCAGGTTCCTATGCAATATTGTTCTTTACAGCATCGGACTTTACTTTCACCACCAGACACATCCACAACTGGACGTTGCTTCTGCTGTGGTCCAGCCTCTTCTCTTCTTCTGGAGCTATTTCTCCACTCTTCTCCAGTAGCATACTGGGCACCTACTGACTGGGGAGTTCATTTTTCAGGGTCGCATGTCTTGCCTTTTCTTACTGTTTACTATATATATGTTGTTGTTGTTCAGTCACTCAGCAGCATCTGCCTCTGCGATCCCAGGGTCTGCAGCCCATCAGGCTCCTCTGTCCATAGGATTCTCCAGGCAAGTATACTGGAGTGGGCTGCCATTTCCTCCTCCAGGATATATATGTTACTTACATATATACAGTAAATACTGAAAATATATACACATACGTTGTATATGTATACCTGTATATTGTATATATTCAGTATTAAAAAGCAAAAATTTTTTCACATGATACAATATGGATGAACCATGAAGACATTATGGTAACTGAAATAAGGCAGTCACAATAAGACAAATATTGTATGGTTTCCCCTACTTGAGTTCCCCCAATTATTAATAAGTTTGCACTCTTGAGGAGCCCTAAGAGTTGGCACTGACTGATGGTTTTGCGCTATGACAGCATCACATTTGGGAGAACTGAAGACCCTTACTCAGTGCTGGAATTTTATACCCCCTAAACATTTCAATGAATCAGAGTGGACTGAAGATACTGCCATATGTTTTTACAGCTTGCGGACATTCTATTATAGAAGCATAACAACAGACCCTCCTCCCATGAACTTTCCCTATAATAGATAATAAAAGAGCCTAACCTCCAATTCTTTTTCATCAAAGTACTGCAGCCACTGAAGGGGAACAACCTCATTAAAGCCATCGAGGAAAGCTTTGGTCTGTTCTTGTACTCCTCGAGAAAAACGCCACTCAGTCATTAAACTGAAAATAAAGATGGTATTTAAAAAGATGGTACTTTCTATGTAAGGTAAAAGGCTTTAAAACACAGAGTACTTCTTAACCATCATTAAAAGAGAAAGTGAAGAAAATCAGTAAGCTGTATGGACCACACACTTTAAGTGAGCACAGTTTCAAACCAGAAGTTGTGGTGAGCACTATTAAAAGAGTAAGTCAAAAAGGGAAAGTGAAATGGAATAGGAATGAGTATTACAGTGCTAGTCAGGTGCGGCTCCGGACTTGGTTTTGCTACTATCTACAGAGTGCCTCCATCTCCTCATCTAGAAATGAAGAAGTGCATGGGCTTTGAAGAGCCCTTATTTAGCACCAGTGTTCTCTGATTTTTTATTCAGACAAGGTAGGATGCAATACAGCAAATGGCAGTGGGAAAGTGGAGGTCATCATATACACTTTTTTTTCAAGAATGTTAGTACTGTTGGGAAGAATTTAAATAAACGTATGTCAGAGGCAAGGGAAATGGGATTTTTTAAAATTATATTTGAATTTTTGAGTGCTTTGCAACATGTTTATAAATTAAGAGGAAGATTGAGTAGAGAAAAAAATAATTAAAAAGGATCACTGAAAGAGGAAATGAATGTGGAACATGTCCCCAGAGAAGCAAACAAGGCATAAAGACAAGGGTATAGAGAGACAGTTCTAAGATGCTCTGGCAGTTGTAGAAAGTATGGACAATCACCTTACCCAATATACTCATCTTTGTTCTCCTCTGTCACTAGGATATTGGAACCTCCCAACTTCAGGTCATGTGACGTAACCTTCCCCAAAATCTCCATGTCAACAGAAAAGTACATTTCTAAGCCACATTCTTCAATGTTGTTGTCTCTGGGTGATAGAGAGATACAACCACTAATTAACAAAATATGTAAAATTGGTTTCAAGAAAATACCTTATTGAAAGATAAATCTTCAAACCTTATCCAGATAAGGGAATTATAAAATTCAGTATCGATTGATTCCAAATCCTTAATAGTCAGTTTTTTACTTAGCATACGCTTGTAGAAGGGTAATGAGAAACCAGTATCAATAAACTTCCCATGAAAAAGAGCCTGCCAAGAAAAAAAAATTTTTTTTTAATTTACAAAGTAGCAATTTTCCTATTCAGGCACAATAACAGAGGTATCATAAGGCTTTACAGGCAAAAAAGTACTTAATAATTAATCAGCATAAATCATGAAAACTAAAAGACTGAAATCATGAAAACTGAAAAATAAAATATTCTATAAAATGCTAAGTATGAAAAACAAATTTAGAGTGAAAACAGTATCTCTTTAACTGAGGTCAAACACTGAGCTATACGATGTTCTGTCAATAACTTTAAAAGAGGATGACAATGGAGCCTTATCAAACTCCCACTTTTCAATATGTTTCATGAATTACATTAACCCTACTGGAGACAGAAAAGGCGGCGTTCTGGGGCTCCCTGTGCACCTGGGAAGACCCCTCCCCAACTCCTTTCTTACCACACAGCTGCCTGAGAGATCCTCAGGACTAACCCTGTCCTGCCTTCACAACAGCCAACGCAGAGAGCCCCAGACCTGCAGTACCTGGACTCTCACCACCATCCGCCTGGCTACTCTGAAACCCAATTCCGTGACTCACATCTGACCTGACTTTCAAAACCATCCATGTTTTGTCCTCTCCAAGCTCATGATCCATCATTAGCAAAATCCCCGACATTCTCAATTCATCCTTTGAAGATCCTTTCACATCTTGTTCCAACAGAAATCTGGCGTTTTTCTGAGAACCCTGTTTCCGTTCAGACCCTCTCAGGGAGCCGGCTGTCTCTCTCCTGCCCCATCCCTGTGTCACTAAGTCTGTGAGTGGTGGTGCTGCTTCCCATCACTGATCTCACCTCCCTCTCCTGCTCCGGCCTGCAAGTCCACGCCAGCCCTCTACATTCACGGCTCACCACCCCCTACTTCCTTACTGCAGCCATCCTTAGACCTTCCGGTTTCCCCCCTTTACTCATTCAATCCCATGCTTTTTCAACACGACCGTCATCATTTTTAAGATTTCACGGTCTACGCTGATGATTCTTTTACTACGCTGGCACATTTTAATCCTTTCTGTGATCTTAGTCTTTAACTTAGTTAAATGTTCTCAACACCATGCCCTTGACACTGTTATTAGCACTGACTGCAATTCCTTCATAAATTGAATTCCAAAGTGCTCCTGACATTCTAGCTCACCACCTTCAGCAGTAAGCACCGGCAAGTTTTGACCCCACTGGGATCTAAAATAATCCAGGGAACTTGTTAGCTTGTCCCTGTCGCTCAGCCCCCTTATGAAGTTATTTCTCCCCTTACTCAGTTTATCTTGAAAATTTTGGCCACACCACATGGCATGTGGGATCTTAGTTCCCCAATCAGGGATGGCACCTATACCTTCTGCACTGGAAAAGCTCAGAGTCTTAACTCCTCAACCACTAGGGAAGTCCTCCCCTTACTCGGTTTAGATTCCATCATCAGTGATTAAAATTACTCCCTTGGACCTTCAGAGCACAATCACTTTAACCACCTGGCCACCTCTCCTGTGTACCTTCAAACCTTGTCTTCTCATTGTGCTAACGAGCACACTCTCCATCTCACCGAGGAAGCAGAGCCACCACGAGAGAACTTCTGTTGGTTTCCCCACTACCTGCTCACTAGTATTAGGTTTGTGCAAAACTAACTGTGGTTTTTGCATTTTGAAATTTGCCATTTGACGTCGGAATATATTCTAAGTAAATGTAGCTGTATTATACATCCTTTTAATCCACATTTCTCACTTTATAGTTTTCTTTTTTGCTAATGACTATTACTCGCTGTTTACTGTATACTTGTTTTAGACTGTAGACATCATGCTAGACAAAAAGCAAAGTGACTGATTTTTTTTTTTTAATTCGAGTACAAAATGGGTTGTAAAGCAGCACAGACAACTCACAGCAACCATGCACTTTGGCCCAGGAACTGCTGACAAATGCAGAGTGCAGTGGTTGTTCAAGAAGTTTTACAAAGGAGACGACAGCCTTGAAGTTGAGAAATGTAGTGGCTGGCCGTCACAAGCTGACAATGACCAGCTGAGAAGATCATCAAAGACCATCCTCTTACTACATGAGAAGCTGCCGAAGAACTCAAAGCTGATCATTCTACAGTCGTTTGGCATTTGAAGCAAATGAGAAAGGTGAAAAAGCTCAGTAAGTGGGTGTCTCATAAGCTGACTGAAAATGTAAAAAGTCTTCAGTTTGAAGTGTCTTCTCTTGCTCTGTGCGATAACAGTGAGCCATTTCTCAACCAGAGGGCGACGTGTGAGGAAAAGCGGACTTTATGTGACAACCGGCTCGGTGGCTGGACTGCAAAGAAGTTCTGAAGCACTTCCCGCAGCCAAACTTGCACCGGAAAGAGGCACTGGTCACTGTTTGGTGGTCTGCTGCCAGCCCGATGTACTACGGCTTTCGGAATCCCTGCAAAACCATTACAGCTGAGATGTCTGCTCAACAAATCGAGGAGATGCACTGAAAACTGAAACGCCTATAGCCAACATTGGTCAACAGAAAAGGGCTCAATTCCCCATGACAACGTCTGATGACATCTGACTGCACGTCGCACAGCCAATGCTTCAAAAGTTGAACAAATTGGGCCACGGAGTTTTGCCTCATCCACCATATTCACCTGACCTCTCACCAACCGACCACCACTTCTTCAATCATCTCTACAGTTTTTTGCAGAGAGAATGCTTCCACAACCAGCAGGAGCAGAAGATGCTTTCCAAGAGCTCATGGAATTCCAAAGCATGGATTTTTATGCTACAAGAATAAGCAGACTTATTTCTCATTGGCAAAAATGTGTTGACTGTAATGGTTTCTATTCTGATTAATAAAGATGTGTTTAAGTCTAGTTATAATGAATTAAAATTTACTGTCTGAAACCGTAATGACGTGTGCACAAACCTAACAGCATCTGAACCTGTGTACTCCTGCTGTGGGGAAGCCATGACTTCTCTCTGCGCTGGACACACCTCCCCCTTGCTCTCCTATTCAAGGCCACGGCTCCCATACCCCCCCTCTCTGACCTTACCAAACCCCTTCTTCTCTTGCTGATCATCGGCAGCATATAAATGTTCTATTCTCCTCCCATTCCTGGTTCCACACATATTTCATGGCACCACCCGATCTCCTATTAATCCTTCACAGCAAGTTTCTTTAAGAGATTCTGTGTGTGTGGGCTCAGTCACTCAGTTGTGTCCGACTCTTTGTGACCTCATGGACTATAGCCCACCAGGCTCCTCTGTCCACAAGATTCCCCAGGCAAGAATCCTGGAGTGGGGTGCCACTGCCTTCCTCCAGGGGATCTTCCCAACCCAGGGATCGAACCCAGGTCTCCCACCTTGCAGGCGGCTTCTTTACCAGCTGAGCCACCAGGGAGGCCCTTTTAAGAGATTCATCAGTTCAGTCGCTCAGTCGTGTCCGACTCTTTGCGACCCCATGAACCACAGCACGCCAGGCCTCCCTGTCTATCACCAACTGCCGGAGTTTACCCAAACTCATGTCTATTGAGTCAGTGATGCTATCCAACCATCTTATCTTCTGTTGTCCCCTTTTCCTCCTGCCCTCAATCTTTCTCAGCATCAGGGTCTTTTCAAATGAGTCAGTTCTTCACATCAGGTGGCCAAAGTATTGGGAGTTTCAGCTTCAACATCACTCCTTCCAATGAACACCAGGACTGATTTCCTTTAGGATGGACTGGTTGGATCTCCTTGCAGTCCAAGGGACTCTCAAGAGTCTTCTCCAACACCACAGTTCAAAAGCATCAATTCTTTGGCGCTCAGCTTTCTTCACCGTCCAACTCTCACATCCATACATGACCACTGGAAAAACCATAGCCTTGAGTAGATGGACCTTTGTTGGCAAAGTAATGTCTCTGCTTTTTAATATGCTGTCTAGGTTGGTCATAATTTTCCTTCCAAGGAGCAAGCATCTTTTAATTTCATGGCTGCAATCACCATCCGCAGTTATTTGGGAACCCAGAAAAATAAAGTCAACCATTGTTTCCACTGTTTCCCCATCTATTTGCCATGAAGTGATGGGACCAAATGCCATGATCTTAGTTTTCTGAATGTTGAGCTTTAAGCCAACTTTTTCACTCTCCTCTTTCACTTTCATCAAGAGACTCTAGCTCTTCTTCACTTTCTGCCATAAGGGTGGGGTCATCTGCATAGCTGAGGTTATTGATATTTCTCCTGGCAATCTTGATTCCAGCTTGTGCTTCTTCCAGCCCAGAGTTTCTCATGATGTACTCTGCATATAAGTTAAATAAGCAGGGTGACAATATACAGGCTTGACGTACTCCTTTTCCTATTTAAGAGGTTAGTTTATATTTACTGTCCCCATTTCTCCTTCCATTCTCTCTTGAGGTTCCTCCCATCCACCTTTCCTCTCCACTGCACATGAATATCATTCACCTGGCCAATTCCAACAGTTACTTCTTGGACCTCATCTTGATCAGCCAGCAGCATTCGACACAGCTGATCACTTCTTGTTTCTTGATACACACTTCCTGCTTCCTTGGTCTGGAAACCATTTGCATTTGACTCTCCCATCTCCTCCTATGCCCAGGCTCTTTTGCCGGTTCCTTCTCATCTCCCCAACTTGTAAGTGTCCTTAGATGGCTTCCCTGTCCACACTGATCCTTCAAATAGTTACATCGTCTTACCAAGACAGCCCCTCACTGCCAGACTTGTGCATCCAACTATCTATTCTACATTTCCACTTGAAAATCGGCAGGAATCTTAAAACAAATCCCAATTCTGGAGTCCCTTCCCAAATTTCCTCTTTGCGACAACCCTGCCATCCTGGGAAATGGCAGCTGCAACCAGACACACAGACCTTACAGTTTGGTGCAACACCTGACTCGCACATCTTGCATCTAAATGGACAGAAGACCTGATTGCCTCCACGTGCAGATACATCCAGAACCCACAGCACGCCTCACCACGTCCACAGCTACAGCTCTCGAGGTCGAGCTTGAGGACTCCAGTACCATGTCTCAGCTGAGCTATTTCGAGTGGTCTTCCTGCTTTTCCTCTTGCTTTCCTTTGCCCTCAATTACAGTCTCTTTCTACAAGGCAGAAAACTGAGCTTAATCAATTCCATGGTCATACTATGTTCCTTAGACCACACCACTCCTGGCTCAAAGCCCTTAGCTGAATTTCTGAATGATCCCACAAACTGCCTATGTTTCATCTCCTACCACATTCCCTCTATGCACCAGCTATGACATTTTCATTCAAAAACGTACTTCCACCCAAGATCTTTTTTTTTTGAGTTGTTCCCTGTGCCTTGAAAGTTGTTCTCCAAAATATCTGCATGATTCAATCCCTTGCTTTCTTATTTCTGTTCAAGTGTTACCCATCAGAGAGGCCTCCTCTACTCATGTTAAATAACAGAGCAACACTTCCTTTCCCTCAGTATGCATTTATTATTTGTCTCCCTCTAACAATATTTATATCCCTAAGAACAAGGACTGTGTCTTATCATGGTTTCATCCCATTCATACTATGATGCCATAGCAGGCAATGTATATTTGCTAAATGAATGGATAGATAATAAAGTGCAAATAAATACATAAACACAAACACTTCTCAAGAAGTTTATAGTCCCACAAGACCTTCTACAAAGCTACGAAAATTCAAAAAATATCAATCAAGTTCAATGATTATACAACTCAGATTTTCCTTTTATTGAAAAGTGGTCATACCACAATTAGGCTTAAATGAAAGGACTTCTAAAGATCAACTGGCTGTATCAATAATCCTTATATTCACAATCTTGATTTCACACAGCAACTTATTTTGATACTCTCTAGGCAAACTTCCTTGGTAACCAAATTTGTGACTACATATAACCAAGGATGATATGTATTACTTTAAAAAAAAAATCTTCTCTAAAATACTTTTGGAATAAGCAAAATTCAAATAAATAAATAAATAGGTAATGGAAAGTCAAGACTCACCATAGCAATAAAGCGACCAATGAAACAAAAGTATGAAAGATGGTCTGGATTAATAGTTGATGCTGGATTTATCTGCAGACAGTAGTTGTTCTTGCCAGCATACTCAAATAAGCAATACATGGGGTTCAAAACTTCATGTGAAAGCAAGAAAAACCATTCTCTAAAAGAAGATAAGTCAATATTATTTTTAGCAACCATGTATAAATTTAAAAACAGGCCTTAAATAAATTCATACATAACATCACACCTCCACTCAACAGCCTTTAACAACTCTACTGCCCATTGCTAAGCTGTCCATTCTAAATCACCTGCCAGCTCCTGCGCTGCCAAGCTATAAACTAGGCGTTTCTCACATATTGTGTGCTTCTTCCTATGCCATATTTTTGTGTATGAATCCTGAACTTCAACTCAGCCTGTGGGGATCTCACTTTTAAGTTCAGCTGACATCTACTTCCGCAATTATTGGAAGCATTCTTCAGTGTATTTCAGTGTCTCAGTCACTTAATACTCTGTGGTAACAATCCCACAATATTATTCATTTTTCTGTACTTGACTGGCCCACATGACCACTATATCCACCAGACTGTAAGCAACTCAAAAACAAAAGCCAGGTCTCTATTTTTTGTACCTTTAACTCTTACAGGCACTCGACAACCTATATACACTAGATTTATAAGGAAGATTTATTTTATTTATTTATGGCTGTGCTAGGTCTTCATTGCCATGTGCAGGCCTTCTCCAACTGTGGTGACTGGGCTACTCTTGATTGTGGTGCCCCGGCTTCTCACTGGAGTAGCTGCTCTTAATGCAGAGCAGGGTTCTAGGGCACGCGGGCATCAGGAGCTGTGCTCCGGGCTCTAGAGCACAGGCTCAAAAGCTGTGGCACATGGGCGAGCTGTCTTGCAGCACGTGGGATCTTCCCAGACCAGGAATCGAAACCATGTCCCCTGCATGGGCAGGTGGATTCTTTATCACTGAGCCACCAGGGAAGCCCTGAACAATAGGCTCTAGTGAATATTTGCTGGTGATACTGAGATAACACAGCATTGCCACTATGGAACAGTGTTAACTGGTTTTTTTTTTTTTTTGGGCAATGGATTAAAAATGGAACTACAATTTTAAAAGGCAAAATCTTTAAATGGGATAGACATTATCTAACTTATTACTATGTAATTTGTCTCATTTTAAAAAGTCCAATACAGAAAACCTGACTAGGTAAAAGATTAATAATTTATATTATGAAATAAACTCAATACGCAAAGACTGTCTTCCATAGCAATTTTTTCTAATACAGGGTTCAAAACTCAAACACCTACAGATGTCAGTGAGTACAGCGGGCTTCCTTCTCTGCACGGGCTCACAGTCTTCTACTCAGTCACAAACTCCCATTCCTCACTGTATCCTGGGTAAAAGTCACCACCGGTCTAGGAAGAATGACTTCTAGGAATGTAACCATAGCCCTTAGACAACTTGGCTATGGCGGCCAGGGACTGAGACAGAATGTATGACAGCCAACAGGGAAAGCAGCTGCTCTGACTCAGTCCACTGATGCCGTGTGAGAAGGTGTGGCAATTGTTTTTAAAGAAAGGCCAGAAATCTTGATTCATAAGAGTAATCTAGTGATTTCTTTAATGTTGTCAAATAATACAAAAAAATTTAAAATCACAATGGGGGTCATCACTATGCAAGCTAGATCTGGCCTGGCAGCCTGTTCAGAAATGCTTTTCTGAAACTTTAAAAATATAATCTTGGAAACTTAATGAAGGGTAGAGAAGGGACTCTAAATCAACTGAGAAATGTTAAAATCAATTTATAAAACAAAATTCAGTCCCAAAACAGTAGCTGAACCAAGTTGACTTCCCACTATGATGAGGATGAAGTAACACATGTCCCCAGGAAGAGAATTGAACAGATCTAGTGGGCTGCTGTCTATGGGGTCACACAGAGTCGGACACGACTGAAGTGACTTAGCAGTAGCAGCAGCAGTGAGAATGCGTTTAGACACAAAAAGTAGAAATAAAACTCCCAGATGTTGCAGATGACTTTCAGCAAACAGCCCAGAGAAAACTGGGTACATTGAAAAAAAGAATGACTACAATGTGGCATCTAACCTATACTCTAACAGTAGGAAAAAAGAAGAAAAAATTCTAAGTAACAAGAGGTAGAAAGTTCCCTTTAACATATTCTTCCATATACTCGCAAATAAATTAAAGAGTTACAAGAGGTTTAAAAAAAATTAATAGACAAGGAATGAGCTAGCAGAGCCTAGAGAGGAAAACAGTAAAACCACCAACGATGAAAAGTCACATTAAAAGCAGCAAAACACGGGGCAGTACTGCAAACAGAGACGCGAGGACAGGTCTGAGAAAAATCAGAACAGAATGAAAAAGCACAAAGATGAAAGTGACCTGAGAAGAGATGACAGACACGTAAGACTGAGAGAGGAGAGTCCACATACCCATGACTGATGTTCCTGAAGAAAAATGGAACAAATGGAACAGAAAAAATATTCAAAGACCTAATAGAAGAAAATTTCCCTTAAATTAAGGAAGATCTTAATAAGCTCCAAAAGAAGATATAAAACAATCGACAATGAAATTAATGAACTTCAAAGAAAAGACCTGTGTGGGCACCCAGAGGGAAAAGCTGCCTAAAAGGCTGGCCTGCTACTTGATAGCGTTCACACCCCATTAGACGGCAGCGAAGCAATGGCGACCGGGCGCTGGAGAAACAGGTGTTGGTGAGAAATCTGTATCTAGTGAAGTTCTTGTTTAAATACAAAAGCAGCAGAAAACATACTCTCAAACATGTAAAACTAGAGGGATTTATCACCCTTGTTAACTGATTAAACCAAAACCAATACATGAATCAAAATAAAGAATTTGGGAATAAGAAAAACATGGTGTGCAGTAACTAATTATGTACATTATATGCATTAAAACCATCAAAATATAAAACAAAACCCAAACAGTTGAGGTAAAAAATGGTTAAGAATGTGAATATTATAAAGTCAGACATTGTAAAAATAATACCATATTCATTTCTAAGATGTGCCTTTTTAATGTCTGAACATTTTTGAAATTGAGACAAATCACAATAGATGTGATATGAATATCCACAGTGACAGGCAGTTTTCTCTTCTGAAAAAACTTAAAATGTTTTAGATGAGAAAATACATTAACACAACCAGTTCTGATAACTCCCCCAGTTCTAGTTTTCTACCTCTTTTTAAGTCAGCTGTACTAAAATTGTGATTATGTAATTCTGAACACCCATGAAGTATGAGTTCAAAAAGAGAGTTGTTTCTAAGAAAAGCAAATTTAATTCTTTAACGAAAATGCTTTGACTAAAAAACAAACTGCTATCAAATTGGGTCTGGGCAAAGCAATTGAGGGGAAAAAATTAAATAAAAAGGATCTGCTGTTCTTATTGCTTCATAAGTGTCTGTTAAAAAAATATTTAGTAAATGTGGAAAACTATTTAGTCAAAAGGACTCAGACTGGATTAAAAACACAAACATCAAACCAACACAAATTGTTATAATAGCAAAAAATAAGAAACAACCTTATTTATGCTGATTCATCAACTATACTATGCTCAAACAATGGAAGATTATACAACCATGAGTATAAGGTCTATATGAGATATGGAAAGATATACATGATATACAAAATAACAAAATCAAGCTGCTGTATTTTGCAAATTGTATGATCAATTCTGTTTTTAAAAAATCAGCAAATATGTATGATATCACACATACATTCAAATTTATATACAGCTGACCCTTGAACAACATGCTTTTGAACTCTGCAAGTCCCCTTATACACGAATTTTTTTTCAATATAGTACCTGTATTTTCATTTTACAAATATCTTAAAATCAATTAAGTACAGCAAAAGTCAGAGATCACAGTGTGTGGAACTGAAAGAACTAGGGATTTGAATCCAGATTTTATCCAAACTGCTTTAGCTTCCTGTCCTTTGGTAAATCATTTATCAAATCCTTTGTTTTGTGTTGTTTTTAATGGAAGTAAAGTTGATTTACAATATTGTGTTAGTTTTAAGGCATATAGTAAAGTGTTTCAGTTAAATTTTTTCAGATTATATTCCATTATAGGTTTGTACATGATATTGAATATAATTCTGTAGTATACAGTAAATCCTTGTAGCTTATCTATTTTATGTATAGTAGCTTACATTGATTAATCCCACACTCTTTTGTTTTTGAAACAGAAGTAGCAGTATGCAGATTTTTGACAACACAGGGTTCAGCACCCCTAACCCCCATGTTTTCAAGGGTCAACTGAATATGCAGATAAAATGTACAGGATAAGCAACATAATAATAATAATGGCTACTGATAGGTTTACATAAATATTTCAATTGTTTTTAAAAATAATTTCAGATTGTTATTGAAAAAATGTACCTTTTCAAGAATATATCTACAGTGGAGATGCACTTATTTCAAAGCAGATATATCTTTTATTTTACCTTGCTAGGCCACCATAATCAAGTCCTTCTTCTCCTCTAAATATTACATATAATCGCCTCCTCAAGTCATAGGGTTTTAATGCCATAATCTAATTAAAAACAAAAACATGGATGCTTAAACATCATATGTAATACAAGTCTCCTCCAAAACAGTTTTATTTAAATTTCATCTGTGTTTTCAAAATTTCACATTTCGTTATCTTATACAACAATGCTTTTAATTCAAAGAGATCAAACTAGTTTATTCCACAAACTAGCAAAGATGCATCTTACTCTACTAAGCTTTCTCTGATTAACTTTCATAAATCTCTTTCCCCTCTTCTGGTATTAAATGGTAGTTCTACTTTCGGTTAGTAGCAAGAGAGGAACAGCTTGAAACAATGTTTTTCAGGTTAGAACATATTCCCATCTCTGTCACTCTCCACATTTTACCAAAATCTTATAAAAGGTGACCTGAAAATTTTTTTGACAAGCAACACTTAATGAAAAGTAGAATTTATTGCTTATACCACACATTCCATTTCTCAGTAGGAAAGGAACTGAGCTATTGTGAAGAATTATTTATAAGATGATGAATTTTAGCATAAAAAGGTTTATCTTAAAACTATATCTATACTAGATTTTTTATAAGCCTTAAAGGCTCACACTAAGGTTACCAGTAAATAAGCTTTACTTCCAGATAAAAGGGAATTACTTCCCAAAGCCAAGACTGGTCTGGGTGAGGCGACAGCTCGCCAGCAGGCCTCCACTTTACAGCGAGTCAGGGGCTCACAGAGCATGATTCTCCCCAAGCCAGAGGACAAAGCCAAGTAAAATCTACCATGAATTCAGATGTGTATGTATTAAAACAAAGTTTACACAGAGCTTGGAACAAGATAAAAACTTATTAAATCAAACAGAAAAGGTTTTGATGATAATAGCTACATTAAGTAACTTGTCCAAAATGCAACAAGTGACTAAACTGAGGCTAGGATTTGAACATCATTGACTTAAGAACTGTTATTCCATTTTGGCTTCTATACATACAAGTCGCTATGCACCTGAACTCAGAGAATTTTAATTCATCACTGTAATACCTTGGGAGAGGACTGAGAAGAAAAATTCTCAACCTCATCAGAAAAAAAGAACTGACAATATTTTGGTTTTTCATCTCTATTGTACAGATAATTCAGCAAAGGTATTACATTCATTTGTTCATGCCACCAAATGTTTATTAATACCTGCTTATGTGCAAAGCACTGTTTCTAGGTACTGTGCAAAGCGGCAGTAAACAAAACAGCTGTGATCTCTTGAAGTTTCATTCTGGTAAGGGAGATAGAGTGTGTTAGGTGGTGGGAGTGGTTTAGTCGCTCAGTTGTGTCCAAGCCTGTGACTCCGTGGACTGTAGCACGCCAGGCTCCATGGGGTTCTCCAGGCAAGACTACTGGAGTGGGCTGCCAGTTCCTTCTCCGCAGATGGTGAGAAGTGTTACAAACAAGAATGAAGTACCATGACTGGCTATAATGGGACTGTGACGGAGGTGAGCAGAGAACTGCCATCTTAAATGAGTGCTCGCACAAGGTCTGAGGTCATGACGTTTAACAGAAACCAGGAGGAAGTGAGAGCTAACACTAGGGTATGAAAGAAATATTTAAATGGAATACAGGGTCTACACCAATCTAATTTTAATTTAGTCTCATATCATGACTTTGTTGAGTTAATAAAGTCTTAATAAAAACTAAACAGGTGTCAAAATGTCAACTTGTTCCAGAGCTCGTTATGCTTTATTTTAGTAATCTAATTCATGGTAGAATGGATTTGTTTCTCAGCCTAGGTACCTGTGCCTGTAAAAATGGGAGATAATGACAGGAGCTACCTCAAAGGGATTTTGTGATAAATTAAATGAAATGATAAATGGAAGGTGCCAGTGCTAAGCATATGACAATCACTTGATACATGATGGATTTTATTATTATAAGGGACACTCAGTAAGTGGCAGTCATTGTCACAGCTGTGTTCTAAATGGCTGAGAATTTCTAAACCTTAACTCCCTTTAGATATAACGAATATAACAACTCAAGTTGTATGATTTCCCTCAGTATCCAAGATGAGTTGGTTCTAGGACAGCTCCATAGATACCAAAATATGGGGGTGCTCAACTTATGTGCATCTTCCCATATAATTTTAAATCATTTCTAAATTACTTATATACTTAATACAATATAAATACCACATACACACAAGCACACCTCAGAGATATTATAGGTTTGGTTCCAGAGTACCGCAATAAAGAGAATATCACAATAAATCAAGTTACACTAATTTTCTGGTTTCCCAGTGCATATAAAAGTCATGTTAACATTGTACTATACTCCATGGCTAATTCATTTCAATGTATGACAAAAACCACTGCAATGTTGTAAAGTAATTAGCCTCCAACTAATAAAAATAAATGGAGAAAAAAAAAAAATTTGAGAAAAAAAAAAAAAAAACATTGTACTATAGTCTATTAAGGGGGCAATAGCATTATGTCTAAAAAGACAATGTACAGACTTTAATTTAAAAAATACTCTATTGTTAAAAAAAAAATGATAACCATGACGTCAGCAGTTGAATCTTTTTAGAACAGAAAATCAAACGTAACGGCTCAGAGATCGCCTTAACAAATTAATAATAATGAAAAGTTTGGAGCACGTCAAGAATGACGAAAATGTGACACAGGGACACTCCCAAGTGAGCACGTGCTGCTGGAAAAATGGTGCTGTGAGACCTGCCCAACACAAGACTGCCACAAACCTTCATCTGTAAAAACCACACTATCTGCAAAGTAAAATAAAGCAAGGCACAATAAAACAATCTACTGGCTGCAGCAAATTCAAATTTCGCCGTTTGAAACTTTCTGTAAATCTCCCTCCATCCCACCGCAGAATATTTTCTATCCACAGTTGGCTGAATCCATGGATGCTATTATATCTGTGGATACAGAGGGCTGACTGAACAATTTTATTCTGGTACATCTTTCTTACCTGTTGGAAGGAATCTTCGAACAATGTCTGCCGGGACACATTGATCTTTACGTGACTGGGTAGAGCATTAGACTGAAAACAAAAATAATATCGTGGTATCATGTTAGTTACAGTACGAGTGCCCTGTAACAAGAAAACTAAATGATTACGAACAGGAGGTTTATTTACCACTGCAGTACCTGGCACAAGTAACGGAAGTGAGCAAGTTTCCACCTGAAGCTGCGTTCATAGGCAATCTGCGGACCACCTTTAGTTCTAAAGAAAAACAAAAACAAACCCTATATTAATAAATAATAAAGCTGGATGTTCATTATTCAGTATGAAACTGGAGTGTACCAGTGTCCTACAAATGACAGCAAGCTACTCTGTGACACCTGCTGGGAGAGAAGCAGAGGTAATATTCAGGGGGCCAACAGGGAACAATGAAGACACACGATACACACACGCAAAGACAGAGATTATGTGCACGGGCGGGTATTTTGCAAAGAAGTTAGTTAATGTGCTTAAAGGATACAATAAACAAAGAAGCTAGTTAATGTGCTAAAAACATATAATAACAAAAGAACTGTATATAAGCAAAAACATCTTTTGGGAAAAATGAAAGCATTCATAGAAAAACAAAAACCAGATTTGTTATTAGCATAACAAATTAAAGGGTAATAGTAAAAAATATTTTTAAGAGGAGATAATTACCACATAACAGAGTGAAGAAGCAGGAACAAAATTCAATATGTAACTCCAAATAAATACAAAATGTACAAAGCAGTGAAAATATGTGATAGAATTTAAATATATATGTATATTATACATAGTTACAGTTAGCATAATGGGAAAAGTTTCCTCATATCTGGAAAACAAATATTAAAAGCCAGTAGTATTTCAGACAAAAAAAAACCCATAAAACATAAATCATATTGTTCTTTCAGTCCCATGTAATTATTCTTGTTGGTCTTGATCTCTTGTTAGCAGTTTATGAAGCCATCTGGTTTTCCATTAGAATTCTGTAATTTCTTACTCAGTTAAGTGGTATGATTTAAAAGTTATTAGAAACCTATATTTGTAAAAAAGTCCTCTCTATGAATCCTCTGGAAGATCTTCATGTTTGTAAAAGCATCAGAGTAATATAAACGTCAGAGAACTGAAATAGTATGATTAAAGAACCAACTGCAATGCAACTGACAAAGAAATCTGGCTATTTATGCAACATATAACATCTTAAGATAATAACTAAAATTATGATACAACACTATTCCAGGATATACCCAATTTGAGGAATGTCATATAATTTCTAGAACATTTACATTAATTAACATTTAGCTGTAGAATCTAAGAAGTTTTATCATTACATTTGACAGTGCTTCCCATGTAGTACAACATACCAAATAAGCCTAATTATCAATACTTCAATCTCTCTTTGAAGAGAACTTATGTAAGCATCTAAAATTTAGCTAGAGATGAAAAGAATCCCTTTAGCACATTAAAGTTATCTTTCTTTGTGGGGGAGGGGTGTGGAAAAGGCATAGATACTTTTGCCTGGCAAAAAATGAAAAAAAAATTTTAATTAAAATTAAAAAATGATAAACTAAAATAGGCAACAAAGACCTGCCATATATACAGCACAGGGAACTTTACTCAATCCTCTGTAATACCCTAAGTGGGAAAAGAATCTGAAAAAGAACAGATATATGTATGCATGCAGGTCAGGAAGCAACAGTCAGAACTGGACATGGAACAACAGACTGGTTCCAAATAGGAAAAGGAGTACACCAAGGTTGTTTATTGTCACCCTGCTTATTTAACTTAAATGCAGAGTACATCATGAGAAACACTGGGCTGGACAAAGCACAAGCTGGAATCAAGACTGCCAGGAGAAGTATCAGTAACCTGAGATATGCAGATGACACCACCCTTAATGGCGGAAAGTGAAGAGGAACTAAAGAGCCCCTTGATAAAAGTGAAAGAGGAGAGTGAAAAACTTGGCTTAAAGCTCAACATTCAGAAAACTAAGATCATGGCATTTGGTCCCATCACTTCATGGCAAATAGATGGGGAAACAGTGGCAGACTTTATTTTGGGGGGTTCTAAAATCACTGTAGATGATGATTATAGCCATGAAATTAAACAATGCTTACTCCTTAGAAGAAAAGTTATCACCAACATAGACAGCATATTACAAAGCAGAGACATTACTTTGCCAGCAAAGTTCGGTCTAGTCAAGGCTATGGTTTTTCCAGTAGTCATGTATGGATGTGAGACTTGGACCATAAAGAAAGCTGAGCGCCGAAGAATTGATGCTTTTGAACTGTGGTGTTGGAGAAGACTCTTGAGAGTCCCTTGGACTGCAAGGAGATCCAATCAGTCCATCCTAAAGGAGATTAGTCCTGAATATTCATTGGAAGGACTGATACTGAAAACGAAACTCCAATATTTTGGCCACCTGATGTGAAGAACTGACTCATTGGAAAAGACCCTGATGCTGGGAAAGATTGAAGGCGGGAGAAGGGGACGACAGAAGATGAGATGGTTGGATGGCATCACCAATTCAATGGACATGAGTTTGAGTAAACTCCAGGAGTTGGTGATAAGACAGGGAGGCCTGGCATGCTGCAGTCCATGGGGTCGCAAAGGGTCAGACACAACTTTTGAGCGACTGACCTGACCTGATGCATGCATGTGTGCTCAGCTGTGTCCGACTCTGCAGCCCCATGGACTGTAGCCCGCCAGGCTTCTCTGTCCATGGGATTTCCCAGGCAAGAATATTGGAGTGGATATGTATAACTAAATCACCCTGCTGTATACCTGAAACTAACACAATATTGTAGATAGATAAATATACTCCAACATAAAATGAAATTTTTAAAAAATTTAAAAGATATTAAAAAGAACTGACAGTTTTCAAATAACCCAGCACTTCTAATAGAGTGTTGCAGGTGAAAAAAAAATATGTTTCAAAGGCTTATTTCTCACTAACATAATGAGATTTACATTTTTATTAGAAAACATAAACTGACACTAGAATTTGCAGGAATATAGATGGGGAGGGGGGAGATAGGCATAATACCTATAATATAAAAAAATATATAAAGCTGAATTGTGTTATGACACCAGGATTGGCACCAGGACTAGTCGCAGGTGATATATATTGCTTTTTCTACACTTTTTCTGGGGTTATACTTTCCACATTTTAGATTTTAACCATGTATTAGAGTGCAAATATTAAATGTTATATTAAAAAGTTATTTAAATATGAAAGTCTATGACTATTTAAAAAAAAACTTCTTGCTAACCCTTAAATCCAAGGAGGGGAGGACAAGAGGCTCTAGGTAGAAGAGACAGGAAAGGATATTCCTTTTACATGTTAAAGTTAATTTGAAATCAAAACAAATACTGCTGAAGAGAGTAAACAAAGCAAAACTGAGCTCCTAGGAAGCGATGTCCAGGTCACCCAGCTCAGCAGGTCAGTAAGGGAAAAAGCAGGGTGGCCGGCATTTAGGGGAAGTGCTATTCACACTGAGAGCCCTGGGTCTTTTGCCCACTAGCGACAGCCTACGAGTCAGGCATAAAGAACTTTTACATTCCCAGGGAACATTCTGCAATGGATAAAAAATGTTCTCTTCTGTTGTCAGGTTCAACTGAATTCATTCAACAAATATTTACAAAATGCACAGTATGTATCCTGGCACTATTCTAGATAGTGAGAGTATTACTGGCTAATAAAACAAACTGAAAAAAAAATACTTCTTTTTGTGTAGTCTATGTACTAGTGAAGAGAACAGACAAGAAACAATGAATAAGTAAACTATACATTTAGTGTTAGAAGAGCATAAATGTTTCACCATTCCCGCTCCTAGAAAAGGGGAAAAAAGATGAAAAAAGGACAAGGAGTGAAATGGGGAGAAGAACTTTTCAACTGTGAACAGAATAAGCAGAGTAGGATTCACAGACAAAACAATAAGCAGGAAACATACAGGTACTACTGGGTGAAAGTGCATGCCAACCAGAGGAAACCAGAGCCCAGATGAGGAAGGCTCAGCTGTCTGAGGTACAGCTAACTTGCTACGGAAGCTGAGGCAGAGTGAATGAGGAGAAACGTCAGACGTGAGGCTGACAAGTTAACAGGGGTCAGATGCTCCAAGGGCTTAGAGGTCACGGTCAAGTACTCTGCGGAAACCACGGAAAGGTTTTGTGGAGTAACTTTTTACTTAAAAGAAAAAATAAAAAAGTAAAAAGTCTTGTATGAGGGACAGTGTTGTGTAGGTAGAAAGCAGAGTGGTACTCAGAGAAACACTCCAGGTGAGAGACCACGGTAGCTTGGACCAAAGTGACGGCAGTGGATATGGCGAGACACAGCTGGTCCTGAATACATTCTGAAGCTGAGGTAACTGGAACTCATGATGGACTGTATGTGACATGAGAGAGAGAGTAGTCAAGGACAATTACAAGATTTTTGGCTCAAACACACCTAAGAGTGGAGGTCCCTTCAACTAAGATGGGAAATATCCCAGGTAGAATAAGTCTGACTGATGGTAGTTACCAGGAAGAAGTTAAGAATAGCTATCAAGTAAGTAGCAGCAAAATTACAAGTGAAATGCTAGAGAAAAATCTGTGAGCTGGATAAGATTCACCAAGAGAATGAGTACAGACAGCAGAGAAGAGAGATCTGAGGGGGCACTTCGGGTACATCAATGTTAACAGGCTGACAGGAGAGCAGGGCCCCCCGTCACCCACAAAAAGGAGGAAGAAGACAGACCAGACAGGCAGAAGGAAATCAGGAGGCAGCGTCCCGGTACTATTTCTGTCAGGAGGGAGAAACTTCCTTCAAATACTCCTGACTGTGTCAAATTAGACAGAGCTGTAAACCAACCTAGGGACTAACCTAGTGGAGGGCACTGGTCCCCTTAGTAAGGTTAGTTAGGGTCAGTGAAACTTCCTTGTTGTTGGTTTGAGAGACAAACTAGAAACAGCAATTACACAGACACGTCTTTCAGGTAGTTTTCTTGCAAAGGGAAGCAATAATAATGAATTCTCCATTAAATGGATTTATGAGGTGATGAGTCATGGCTTTCCACTTGTTCACTTCTAATCTCAGAGCAGTAGCAGCTGATGAGAATGATACTGCAGAGAAAGATGGATGGTATGAAAATCACTGCTGGAGTAGCTAATCAGAAGAGGGAAAGACCTCGGGCACCAGCAGAGGGATTGGCCTTTGAGAGAATGATGACAATTTACCTTCAGGAGGAAAAGGGAAGACAGATGCTGACTGGTAAAGAGATGTAACTGTAGGAATTTCTGAAAAACTTTTATGGCTGCTTCCGTTGTCTTAGTAATATAAAGACATCACATCTAAGAGTAAGGATGAAGGAGAGACCTTTCAAACACTTCATTGAGCTATGTTTACCGGGAAAGCCGTGTTGAGCGTCTTTCCCTGAGCCTGCAGAGGCAGAATGTGACTATTAGGAGCGCAGACTCAGTGGACAGACTGCCTTGGTCTGAAACCACCTCCATCACTTGCTGTACGACTTTGCATAAGTCAACATGCTCCCTAGGCCTCCATTTCCACACTTGGAAAGTAAGAGTATCAACCTCAAGCAACTGTTGGAAGATAAAAGCTAATTTATATAAAGTGCTTAGAAGAATCCTTGGCGCATCAATAATCACTAGATAAATACCTACTATTGTTCTTAAGGAAGTATATGCCACAAACCCACTCTGTAATACAGTAGAGCAAAACACATATACTAGATTATTACTTGAGTAGATTTTCTTGATACATAATGTAAAATTTGCTTGAGGCTAAATTAGAAGTCAAACTTTACATTCTCATTAAACAGCATCTCAGAACTTCACTTACACAGATGACTTCCCATTGCGAGGATCTTTGAATGTTGTTGTTCTTGTATTATGATCAACAAAGTACCTCACACCTTCCCGGGTATACCTAATTTCCCAACCTTCTGGCAGGGGTTCTTCATTCTGCAAACTAAAAGATAAAGTTAAAGTCACACAAGGTGAACATTATTGAGATGCTAAAAACGCCTGAATTGAGGTTTACTTGATTCCGTCTTCCGACATGCAAGATCACTTAAGTAAGGCTGTAGTATATACTTACCCTTGAGTTCTGGGATCTTCCCACTGAGTTGTTTTTGTGTTATGATTCACGAAGTAAACTCTGTCTGTTGAATCCACTCTTTTTTCTAAAAAATAGAGTGAGCATGGCATTTAATAACTATTTGCTATATATACATTTCAATATTTTTATCAACAACACATTAGCTTACCCCAGCCTGGTGGCAAAGGCCCGTATGGGTCATTTTCTGCAGCTAACATTGAAGCCTGATTGGAGAAAAGGATTGGGAGGAGAAGTTAAAAAAAAACAGGCTTTTAATATAAAAGCATAAACTAAGCACTTAGCTGAATCACATTTAATAGTCATTTTCTAAAAAATATGAAAAGGAAATGTGAATATAGTAATTTCAAGGCACAAAATCCTAAAAATGTGATGAGTTAAGAGGAGTTAAATAAGTGATAAATTATTAGCTTTTCTATAATGATTTAGAAATAATGTATCAACATCAGCACTGTTAATCTCTGTAACAGTCCATAAGAGTGAAATGACATGAGAGAAAATAACATACAGAAAATTGTAATGTTTAAATGAGGTAACATTATTTGCTGAAAAACAGTATAATCACCACAGCTCTCTTTAAAACAAATGTCTACTAACATAATAATATTAAATTCCAGAATTATCTTTTAAAAATAAACTTCTACCTTTGTATTAATATATTTTATACATTCAAACACACATAAAAACATGTTAATGCTTACATATTATGACAACTCAGAAACATATTCAAAAGAAAAGAAACATCTTTACCATCAGTTTTTAAGAAAAGACAAATAAAAAATTACCTGAAAAATCATTTCTTAATGATAAAACACATACATCTTGATAAATATTTTATAACTTCATAACAGATACTATGAATTGTACTCAATTATCATTTAGACAACTAAATGTCAAGCTTAGGATGTTCTGTTTGTGCCGAAGAACATATTTCTGATGCACTGCTGCTGCTAAGTCGCGTCAGTCGTGTCTGACTCTGCGACCCCACAGAAGGCAACCAGGCTCCTCCATCTCTGGGATTTTCCAGGCAAGAACACTGGAGCGGGCTGCCATTGCTTTCTCCGCTTCTGACGCACACCATTACCTAATTCTGCCCTATTTCCCCAAGGTTTTCCAGATATACAGCAAAGTCCAACCACAACAAATGCACACACACAACCTGTTTAGTACATACAGCTAAAGGAAGGAACATTCCCACAGATTTCTGCACAAGCTACTCAGGAACCAAGAACTGATAGCACAAGATGCTGAGCAGGCTGGGCTGGCTCACCCTCTGATGGTCAGAAAACCAGGAGAATGGACCAACCTTCAAATGAGAACCTTCTACTTAACCTCCCAAAAATGCACAGCTGAATGAGCCTGCCCGAGGCAGGATTCTGAAGAGCTGTTTTGTGTGTCTTTACTAATTCCTTTCCACATTTTGGGGTTTCAAGCTGCCCCAAAACACTACCTGGAGATGCCCAGTACTTGAGACTTATACTTTCTACTTCTTGAGATCAAATCTATTTAAAGAGAAGTCCTCTCCCCATCCCCCAAACTCTTGTGGATGTTTGCTTATGACAGTAAATCACCAATTGATCAACTTTTCAGACAGCGTTACACTTTTTTGGACAAAACTATCTCCGATCCCAAGAATACATATTTAGTGGGCCAAAACAGATGAAAGCATTTCTACAAACCAGGGATGGAAACAGAATAGCTGGAATATGGCAAGACTGGCCTTAAGTAAAGT
This sequence comes from Odocoileus virginianus, assembly GCF_023699985.2. Lineage (NCBI taxonomy): Eukaryota > Metazoa > Chordata > Mammalia > Artiodactyla > Cervidae > Odocoileus > Odocoileus virginianus. Next base: position 60,916,487 of record NC_069688.1, read on the forward strand.
CAGGAGGCAACCAGTTTTTTTTAAAGCAAACAAAAAGATTATAACTCAAAGTAGAAGATTGGGAACTAGCCAAGACATATTATATTATTAGTAAATTGTATTTATGAGACTACCTCTTAATAAGGACAAAAGCATGAGTGTATAGCTATGTAAACTAGGATTTTTAAAAAAAAACAAAGTGCTTCTGTATATAAGAAATGTTAATTATTTACTAAAGATCAACTAAAAACGATCTCGCAATCTCTAACATTTAAGAAAGCCATCCGGCGCCGGCGCCCCGAGTTACCGAGTACAGGTAGCGCTGGTTGAACTGCTGCATGGCGCCCTGCAGCTGGCTGCGCTGCGACTGCCACTGCTCGAAGTTCCGCACGGACTCCATGGTGGGCCGCTGCCAGGTGGTCGTCCTGGTGTTGTGGTCCACGTAGTACACTCTTCCCCGGTCATCCACTCTTCTCTCCCAACTGCCGAGAGTAAATGGAGCGGTGGCAAAAATGAAAGCAAACAACAACCTCTTCATACAAGAAACTGGAAAGCACTTAGGTAATATGTTACCTAAATAATTTAAAAATCAAGTCCAAGACACAATAAGTTTAAAAGAATGTAAATACTGATATTCTTCAGAAAATTTATGAACATGTAACTTGCTATCTATTTAGCTAAATTACCTTCCCGTTCTTCCCATACATGATTTCTAAGGACTGTCTAAAAAAAGAGGCCATAGACTGAACAGTATCAATGTGACTACTCTCCCTCTTTCTTTGATAAACATTTACTGACTGCTAACTGTATACCTCTGGAAGAAGCACAAGCTGGAATCAAGACTGCCGGGAGAAATATCAATAACCTCAGATATGTAGATGACACCACCCCCATGGCAGAAAGTGAAGAACTAAAAAGCCTCTTGATGAAAGTGAAAGAGGAGAGTGAAAAAGTTGGCTTAAAGCTCAACATTCAGAAAACTAAGATCATGGCATTTGGTCCCATCACCTCATGGGAAATAGATGGGGAGACAGTGGAAACAGTGACAGACTTTATTTTTTGGGCTCCAACATCACTGCAGATGGTGACTGCAGCCATGAAATTAAAAGATGCTTACTCCTTGGAAGGAAAGTTATGACCAACCTAGATAGCATATTAAAAAGCAGAGACATTACTTTGCCAACAAAGGTCCATCTAGTCAAGGCTACGGTTTTTCCAGTGGTCATGTATGGATGTGAGAGTTGGACTGTGAAGAAAGCTGAGCGCCGAAAAATTTATGCTTTTGAACTGTGGTGTTGGAGAAGACTCTTGAGAGTCCCTTGGACTGCAAGGAGATCCAACCAGTCCATCCTAAAGGGGATCAGTCCTGGTGTTCATTGGAAGGACTGATGCTGAAGCTGAAACTCCAGTACTTTGGTCACCTCATGAGAAGAGTTGACTCATTGGAAAAGACCCTGATGCTGGGAGGGATTGGGGGCAGGAGGAGAAGAGGCTGGATGGCATCACTGACTCGATGAACATGAGTTTGAGTAAACTCTGGGAGTTGGCGATGGACAGGGAGGCCTGGCGTGCTGCAATTCATGGGGTCGCAAAGAGTCAGACACGACTGAGCGACTGAACTGAACTGAACTGTATACCGAGCAATCTGCCTCTATCATCCCTGCCCATGTAAAGGGTTTTAACTCAACTTGTACAGCTTTTTAATCAACCTTCTGTGGCCACGCTGCTGCTGAACTAAAGTGCAGACTGAGCCATGCCATTCTGCCTATCACCGTTTGCTGGCACAACAATGAACCCAGTCACCATCTCAGCCTCACCTCCCTTCTTCAGCCTCACCCTCACTTTCCTTTCTTTCAAGGGACCCATACGAGGGGCCAAATCAACTCCTGGCAGGCCCCAAATATGTCAGAAGTCTCATCCCGTCATGCCTGTTTCAGTCCTCTCAGAACGGAATACCCTCTCCACCAGCCAGAAGACTCCCTGGCCTCCTGGACCCCTACCCTCCAGGGTTCAGTTCACCTCCAGTCAATCTATATTCTTAATTCATAAGCTTTCGATATCCTTTCAGCAACCATTTTCACAAGATAACACACTTGTTGCCTTTAATTTTCTGGACTTTGAATATGTTTATACTGGCAAGCTCTGAGTTGCATCTGGAAGGACTATTAGTGAATACCAGCCTAATAGCACAAGTTTTATTTAGTATGTAATAGGAATGCCTCTTCATTTAAAATGCTCTATTAACTTCAGCCATAATACAATTTTACTTGTAACGATCTTCTAGATAATAATTTTGAATAACACTAGGATCTCTTACGTAAGTATCACACAACTGCATAGTTTAGATCCCTGTCTATGAAGAAACACACACATAAACTACCCTAAATATGACTCTCATTCCTTAAAAAAATAGCAAGGACTGACACTGGATCAGAAGTCTGCAACTCCTCTCAGTAAACTCATGCCAGTGTTCGACATCTCTTAATCTCCTGAGGAAGCCCTTCAGACTGTTAATGAGACACAGGGTAACAAATCTCACCTACTGAACGTTTACTATTCACAAAAGCAAATCAAGGAAACATAACATGCAGTAGGAAAGAACCACTTTATATTGCATTAACTGAGCTTTTAAAATTCCATGTATGAAACACAGCTGAAGCCGGAGAAGACATTGCCTTACCCTGGAGGCAGAGGCTGCGGCCTCTCCCATGTGGTCGTCCGTGTGTTATGATCCACGTAGTAGGTTCTACCATGAGGATCTTTTCTCTGTTCCCACCTTTAAGAAAAATACAGAAATAAAAGAACAAGCTAAAGACAGTCTGAAGAACAATTCCTGTTTTTCTTTTTTTATGATTCCTTTTTATAAGCCAAAAAATTACAGGTATGTTTTAAAGCATCATATTTACACACAAAATGAAGTTGCTTCTTTTGGGCTTTGTAAGTGCTTAATTATTCCCTTTTCATTAGCAGTACTGGAAACTTCCCAGCTTCCCAGGGGGCGCTAGTGCTAAGGACCCACCTGTCAATGCAGGAGACATTGGTGGGTTCGATCCCTGGGTGGGGAAGATCCCCTGGAGAAGGGCATGGCAACCCACTCCAGGATCCTTGCCTGGAGAATTCCACGGACAGGGGAGCCTGGTGGTCTACAGTCCATTGGGTCACACAGACTCGGACATAACTGAAGTGATTTACCAACAACAGCACACACTGGAAACTCAGGAAGTTCATTTAGCAGAGGAAGACAGAATAACACCCAAAGTTTTTTAAAGTTACTAATTCACGGAATTTCAAATCATCACAAAACAGAAATTTAATCAAGGGCTGAAGAAACTGTCACCCTAGCATCATGCCCAAAGGAGAAAATGTCAGTGAAGTGACATCTGTTTGGGGAAATGAAAAAATGCACATCTAAGAGTTTAGCAGAAACGGCACTGAAGTATGGCATGAGACAGTGCCCTGCAAACCCCCTCTTCCATCTGCGCACAGGGTCTGCTTTTGTGTATGTCACCCCTCTCCTGTCTCTGGTGCGCCTCTGAGTTTAAGCACACCCTAACTTATCTTCCTCTGCTCCATCTCAGACACATCCACCTCTTCCTCCCCCCACCCTTGTTCTCTCCTCTGCGCTCCTTCATCCCTCCTCTCTACTCTCTTCTTGGCATAGCACAGAAGAAAAAACTTTAAACGTTAAAAACAGAAACTTCGTATTTCTGAGTTTAACATTCTTGTTCTCAGCTGAGAGTAGAATAAATGGGAAATATTTTCCTCTCAAACACGAGGATTCAATTTAATTTGACTTCTTTTTAACTGGAGAAAAGTGAAACTGAAAGTTGCTCAGTCATGTCCAAATCTTTCTGATCCCAGGGACTAGTGCCTGCTAGGCTTCTCTATCCCTGGGAAAGAATACTGGATGGGTTGCCATTGCCTTCTCCAGGGGATCTTCCTGACCCAGGGGTCAAACCCTGGTCTCCTGCATTGCAAGGAGTATAATGTAAGAGGAGTGTAATGTACACAACCGAGTGTACCATCCATAAAACGGGCTATGACGCCGTTTTGTAATTTGATCCTAAGTTAGCTGGAAATAGCTCTAATTTAATATTCAATATTCAGTAAGCACTTAGGTTCCAACTATAATTCTAGCCACTAGTTCTTAACTTTTCCACATCACTTGCAGATTTCAGGGTTTTCCTCCAAAGAGAATTTATCTTACTCAAACTAAATTGTTTGCTACACACATCATATGAAGACCCCCTTCTGGATATCATCTTTGTAATTTTCTGCATTCCATTCATTAGATCACGCGAAGGCAGCCTTTTTCTGTGAAGTACTAGATAGTAAATACTTTAGACTTTGTGGGCTAAAATACAAAGTCAGGACTATTATGTAGGTACTAACATAATAAGAGCAAAAACTCCTGTCATGCCCCACTGCATCTTCCTGAGGTAGGTCACCCAGGCTGTGGATGTGCCATGTTCCCGCCCTCTGCTGACAACACTCATGGAACAAAGAACTCCTGGCCGCAGGGGAGGAGTCTGGTCAATTCCACCACCCGCCCCAGTGACCAGGATCTCAGGGTGCTTCTCCTTCTGCCCCAGCAGCTGGTCCACAGGGAGGCAACTCGCTGAACTGTCACTCCCATAGTGAGAGTTTACCTTTTGGGGCAGGACCACTGCCGAGAACGAGCCCCAGTGCATGTGGGGTGACCAGAGCTAGTGTCGGGCAGCAGTGAGGAGGGACAGTGCTGGCGGGGGAGACAGCGGGACGAGGGTAAGGGGCTTGCCCTGGGCCTGGCCAGGGACTCAGCAACAGCCAGCTACAGCTGAGCCCGCACGTCCTGCAGCAGTGACGGGTCAAACCGCTCAGAGACTAGATCGTCCCTGCAGTGGGAATTCCTAAGACCCTTTCAAACAGCTGCAAATTACCAGGCCAAGTGATGGGACTCCCCAACAGAATTCTTCAATCTCAAGGGGATAAGTGCTAATTTATAAGTGCTACATGTCACCTTCAACCATAATACTCTCCTGTCCCTACTATTCTGATACAGCTTCCATATCTCATATATATACATTCCTAAAACTTACTGCTGAAAAAAACCTTATTTAAAAAAGGGAAAGTAATAGTAAATGTGGGAGAATTTTGCTAGATGTATTATAGTAAAAATGACAGGATGTAGTAACTGACTGGGTAACGAATGGGCTCTCACAAACCACGGTCAATAGCTGCCCCTCTCTGCTGCTGCCTGGCTTGCTAACCTCTCTGCTGCCCACCCTTTAGGTCACTCTCATCTTTTAAAATAAAAAAAGTACTCCTCAATACTGGGTCTTTTCTGGCTTGCTTCTACCAAACGTTCCTCTTTCCCTGTGTGTTCATAGGGACAAACTTGCATGCACTAGTTCTCACTCTTTCAAAGAGTTTTCTATCACATTTCCACCCATTCCATTCACTCCATCACACAGAAATCGGAATACAGCTCTCCTTCCCAGAAATCATTCTGTCAAAGGTCAACAATAAATAAGCTCTTTGTGGCTAAATTCAACGGTGCCTTTCAGTTCTCATGTTACCTGAATTTTCAGTAGGTTTTGACCTTGTTAACAATTTCCTCCAAAGCATTTACAAAGCCAGGGCCTTTGCCCAATTGCTCACTCACTCAAAATCACTGCATCAAGCACTAGTTCACTTATGTTTACTGAGTACCTGCTACATGGCAGGTGTTGTTTTAGGCACGAGGGATACAGAAATGGACAAAATAAAGCTCCCTTTTCGGTGTAGTGGAGAGAAAACTGATAAATACACAAATATATGTGACATAATGATTTAAGTGTTGAAAAGTAATACAAATAACATCATGCTGATTAAAAGGACCCTACTCAAGAGTTTATACTGATTCCATTTATGTGAAGTTCCACCACAGGGAAAACTAATCTATAACCTATTGTGGAAAAATACTTGCAGGGAGGAACAGCGTTGCCTCCCTAAAAGTGGGAGCAGGATTGAACGAAAGGGGCTTGAGAGAACTCTCTAAGGTGACGACAGCACTCTCATCTTGATAAAGGTCTGCGTTATTCCCACCTGTCGAAACGCATCAGTGACACACTTAAGACAGCCTTTCTATGTAAACTTCACCTAAAAACTTGTAAACAAACACCGAACTCTAGTGAATGACATGCAAGCTCAAGTTCTGAGGGGCAAAATGTACAACTACAACTTACTTAATTAGACTTAAACATCAGACAAATGGAGAAGTGCAGAGATACGTGATAAAGCAGAGAGAGTAAAATATCAACTACAGAACCTAGCGATAGACAGATATACAGGTGTTCACTGTAAAATTCTTTATATTTTTCTGCATGTTTGTAAATTTTCTTAACAGAAGGTTGGAAAAAAATAAGGCGGGGTTGGGGATAGGGACAGGGCGGCCTGATTTGAGGGAATCAGGAAAGGCCTCTGGAGCAAGGTGACGTTTGGGCAGAGACACGCTCATATCTGAGGAATAACACTCCTCACAGAAGTCAGAGCAAATGCAAAGGGCTTTATGTAAGACCATACTGGGCATAATCCTCAGGCTAGAACAGGCTCCCTTCAGAGCACTCGTAATTCTGGGCACTAATGAAATAAGTCGCCAAAGAGACAAATTACAGGAACTAAAAAACATTTCTGAGGAAAGAGAGAAGATGATGTAGATTTGAAAACTGCTAAGATGCTTACAGAAGCCAAGTACTGCCTAAGCCAGAAGAACCAATCTTGGCCCCACTCTCGCATTCCACCTCCCACAGCTAATTCCCACAACCCACTGTAACATCACCCCAAGAAGACTAGCATCCACCTTGGGGCAGTCTATTTTAATTTCTCACTGGGGTTAGTAGCTTCTAACCTTTACAGGCAACAGCTCAGAGAGTAAGAATACATCTTACATGAATGCATCTGTTCATCCTAGGCTGCTATTTACCTACAGATTTTACACACACAAAAGCACACCAGAAAAACAAACTTTCAGGAAACAATGTTTACTTAACACACTCCAGGTTTCCACTCTGGTCAATATTGATTTACTTTATTACGTTTTCAAATGCTGGTCACAATCTATTACTGGCTGCAACTTGCAATTTGAAAATCACTCATCTAGATTCCTCATTCATGTAGATGCCTACAAAAGTCTCTTCATGCAAAGTTCACATACAGTGGCTACAAGCACGTGGAAGCATTTACCTGGCCCCACAGAATTAAGTTTATGTACTTATCATTTTAAACAGGAATGTGCCCACTTTTCTCATTTATAAAAGCCTGGCTTGCTTTGTTCTGCTTTGTCTTCTTAACTCCTCATCTGTCTATACCACTTCTAGAACAATCTTGAAATGCAAAAATGACTGTGCCACTCCCCTGCTTAAAATTCTTGGGTGTTTATTCATGGTTCTACGGGGGGCGGGGGGGGGGGGGGGGGTGGACTCCCAAAGCTTTAGCAGCTATACAGAACTCTTCAGAGGGCTGTTTACTCTTCTGTACTACACAGTCTGCTTCCTCAAATGCTCAACTCAAGCTGTAACAAAATATCACTTCCTGAGTTGTTTATTCATTTCTGGGTGTCAGAGATCTGAATATGCAGTTAGCTCCACTGAAAATGAAACCTTTCAGCACATGTGCCTTCTTCATTGCTTTGCTAACGCCTACTCCTGTTTTAGAAACCACTGAAGGGTCATCTCTTCCAGAAAGTATTCTTTGATCTCAGTATCACAGGATATCCTATTAAACCCCCTCTACACATGTTCCCCCCCACAGCACCCTAAACTTGGATGTCTATCTTAGCTTTAATTAAATTGTATAGTCAATGACTATTTACTTATCTTTATCTCCCATCAGATCAGAGGTTCTTGACAGTATGGAAAGCTTCTTATATATCAATGTCATAAGGGCAAACACGTGAGACTAAGATAAATGCCTAATGATAAGTTGTCAAAGAGAAGACAAAGGAACGCTGAGAGATTTTTGAGAGGAAGGAAAGATACTACATGGCCAAAAATGCTTGCAGGAGACAGTGGAGATTTCCAGTAAGTGGATAAAAATAAGCTCAGAGAAAGGTCTGGCCTTGACGTATAAATTTAACAGCTAAAATGATGGGAGAGTGCAAGACTCAAGAGAAGCTCCCAGGAGCCCGCCAAAGCCTGAAACCACGATGAGGCAACAGGCAAAGTCACATAATCCAGTGAGGAGCACTGAGAAAAATGCAGTTCAGAGAGTCAGTGAGGGTCTGGACACAGCAACTGTGACGGGAGATGAGGGCACTGAGGTCGAGCCCGCTGGAGGCGCCCTTTTCACAGCGGCGAGAGGCGGCAGTTCTCGCCGCTGTAGTCGGTAGGACTGTACACACTGTCCTGGACACAGCACACTTTGCGCACTGGGGGTCCCCAGCTCTAGGGCCATGGACTGGTCTCGGTCCCCAGCCTGGCAGGAGCTGGGGATGTGCCGCGGCGGGGTGGAGAGGACGCATCTCCATCTGTATTCACGGCTGCTCCCCAGAGCTCGCGATACCACCTGCAATCCGCCTCCTGTCAGATCAGCAGCATTTGATTCTCAGAGGCACTCGAAACGTATTAAGTAAATATGGGAGAGATGACCAAATGGAATACACAGAATATTCTTTAAAGAAAATCATAGGAAGCTGAATTATTACCGTACAAAATTAAAAGACAAAGAATTATTCCCCGGTAGCTCAGCTGGTAAAGAGTCTGACTGCAATGCAGGAGACCCCGGTTCGATTCCTGGGTTGGGAGGATCCCCTGGAGAAGGGAAAAGCTACCCACACCAGTATCCTGGCCTGGAGAATTTCATGGACTGTATAGTCTATGGGGTCACAGAGAATCAGACACTACTGAGTGACTTTCACTTTCAATGAAAACCTGAGTTTATAACAGTGCTTCTCAGCAGACTTACTGGATCGCTCCCAGCACTGAGTACAAACAGAAAAAAAGATGGCTACTTGCTTCAAGCTTAGCCTGGGAAGGCAACAGTAAAGAAAGCTAGAGAACTGAGGCTATTATAGACAGAGTCACAGTCACTCCTTTCTAAAAGTAAGCCAAGAATCAAATAGACAGTCGTGGAAAATAATATAAGGTTTTTTCTTCTTCCAGTCATATAGCACATGTTGTAACTAAAACTTGCAATTGTTCTTAGTTTTAAAGAAATACTTGGTTTGTAGCAAATAAATTGTATGAATTAGATTCCAACTTAGATTTCAAATAACTGAACAATGGAAAAATTTCATATACATATTCAACTCTCAGGTTGTTATTAAAAAGTTGCTATTAAATGTAAGTCACACATGTTTAAAAAAAAAAATAACATACCCTGTTGGCAGCGTTTCTGTGTTGGTACTTCCAGACTGCTGTCGGACAGGTTCCATACATCCGTCCGGCTGTCTTAATTTGGCTGCTTCAAAAGCAGAGCTACTTGCAGAATTGGAGATGGAAGGATCTAACGTATTTTGAGCTTCAGATCCAAAGGCTGCACTGTTAGAGACAATACATTCATTGTTTTCCGAGGAGGTCAGTGTTTCTTGAACTGGAGGGTCTTCAACAGGAGTACTAGTGCAATTTGAAGACAAGGCGGGTTCTCCAGATACTATTGCAGTACCCGTGCTGGAAGCATTATCAGTCGGTGCAGATGAGGGTGAGTCTCCATTAACTGAGAAGGGAAAATCAGTAAGATGGTCTGTCAAGAAACGACCAAGCACCCAATTAACTCATCAACTGTATTTATTCAGAGCCTAATTCACACTGAGCAATGTATTAGGTACTGATGGAAATAAGATAGATAATACTTTTTGTGGCTCATATTTTTGAGATGAATGTTAAATAAAAAAAAACATAATATATATGTAACAATAACCCAAACTTAAGGAAAGAGAAATCAACATGAACAAATGTTTTTTCCTCCAAACAATCAATTCTGAATATCTACATGGATTATATAAAAACTTCAAAATGACCCCATTCAATCTCCCTTTTCCTATGCAAATACAGCTAATATCAAAATAACTCTTGTCAAATATAAAGTGGCATTAACTCAAGACAGTATTGCAGAGGACTGCAAAAAAGACCCAGGAGCTCACTCTACACTTGGTGGAGAACTAACCCGGCACCGAGATCCAGTGGCACACAATTTTTAAAATTTTAATTTTAAATGGAATCGATCCATTTCAACTACATGTCACTATAAGAGAAAGTCAAATTAAAACTGGGAAGGGAACAGATTATTGAATAAAACCTATTAGAAAATTACACATCAAAGTTCTAACTGAAACAGAGGAAGGAGACACAATTAAGAGTAATGAAATGGTCAGGTAGATTTTTGAAGAAAGAGATGAGATGTAAACAGTGGGAAGAAGAGAAATGAGTACTATTAAAAGGAATCAAACTGCAGGAGCAAAACAGAACCAATCAAGTTCTGTACCAACTACAGGGGAGAGCAACTTTGGAAGAAAAATACCAATAACAAAATATAAGAAATAAAAATGTACACTGCTACCTGTACTCAACTCTTAGAAAACATGAAGAAAAGAGAATGTGCACAGAGAGAGTAAGTTCTGGTCTCTTAATACGATATTCAGAATTCATGGAATATATGATATCCAAAAGTAAACTTTTTCACTTAACTTGCAATCTTGAACAACGTGGAAATTGACTTCCAAAAAAAAAAAGAAAAAAGATTAGCAACAGTCTTTGGAAAGCAAAATAACACTAAATGGAAAAAGAGGAATATTTGAGACAAGATAATCCAGCCCAATAAGAAAGAATCATAAACCCTTATCATACTAAAACATAACACATGCTAACAAAGTGTTAAAAACAGAAGAGGAAAATTAATTATTAAACAGCAGCTTTTAGTTGTTCAAGGCAAACCCTTCTCTCCTACAACAATTCAGCTCCAAGTGCTCTCAGCTGTTCTCTCCATCGGCACCACCACCCCACTCACTGTTCCTCGTCCACTGCAACAGCGTCCTCACTGGTCTGCCCACTTCCTCTCTGGTCCAACTCCAACCCACTCTCCAAACAGCAGCCAAAGTAATCTCTTAAAAGCGTACAGAAGATCTTTTCACTCCCTAATTAAACACACCTACTGCACCCAGAGTAAATTCCCAGTTCTTTACCATGGCTCCTGACAAAGGCTCCACACAGCCTGCTCCACAGCTACACCTGACTTCCCATGGTGGTCTCCCTTCCGCCCCTCGAGCAGAGTGAACGCCTTCCCCTTCAGGGGTTTGTACTGGCGCTGCTGCTTCTTATCACGCAGCATGCAGGCTCAACCACTCCTTCAGAAAGGCGCGCTCGGGCACCTTATTTAATTCTGCGCCTGCCCCACCCGCAGCCCAGGCTGCCTACTAGACTGGTTTGCTTCTCATGTTCCGAAATTGTTTTTCCTTCTTTTTCCTTTAGTTCAAAATGCAACACTTTGTCAGACTTGTTCCACTTTAGTATTCTCAACAGTTACAATGCACCTGGCATATGAAAACAATAAATGTTAAGCAAAGGCAAATCACAGAAAAAGAAGTGAACATATCTCTCTCAAAACTAGGCAGAAAAAAAGAACATTAGTAGAAACATTAATTAAGTACACGAAGGACTGAATGACACAGTCAATATACCTGTTCTAAATTATAGCATTAGAGAGGTAGTTCTTAGTTTTCGCATACATATTCCATCCAAACAATCTAGGAATTTTAAGAAAACAAAACAAAACAAAAAATGACATGTAAAGGACCAAAGGAAAATTCCAATTTTACAATCAGGAGGTGAAACTCTGATCATAATTCAAGAAAACTAGAAATAAAGCAAAATACAACTTACTGAAATGTTTACTGAAAGTCTGGCAGATTCTGTAAAACATTTTTTTAAGGATTATCTTATTTAATTCCCACAGAACAACGCTATGAGAAAGATACTATCCATTTTACTAGTAAGAAAATTGATGCTTACATGTCCATAAAAATGATAGCTCTCTGCCACCTGCAAACAATTTAGCTTAGATTTTTTTTTAATAAAATCCTAAATAATTATTAAGTTAAAGAAAAATAACAGTTATGAAATCACAAACTTTAAGGAAATTAATGGCATGGAAATACTTGTATGAAATATTTGACATGGCAAAGAAGTATCCTAGGGTATAAGAAAGAACAGCAATAAATGAGCTTAGCATTCAATTCCAGAGCCAGGGGAAAATGGTAGAAGGAAAGGAATTAGAAGAAAAATATAATAGATCAGAATTGCCTAACCTGATTAGAATCTGTTGGATATTATAGAAAGTATAGATCTCAGCTTCCATTCTAGAATTACTGAATCTCCTAGGGAATCTCTGGGATCTGTATTTTTAGCAAATGCTTCAGATGAATTCTTACAACTAAAGTTGGAAAAACCATGAAATACTGCCTTAGCAAATTTTATAAAGAAAAATATAGTTTGCATAGCATTTGGAATACCATGTATAACTTCCTATCAGTAAGTCTAAAATATATTAACTAAACTAACTCAAGAGAAAGAAAAATAGATAAATCAGAGTAGAAATGTAAAAGGGGATAAAAGATAGAAAACTGTCCCTCCAAAAGTCAACAGACTCAGCTTTTGAGCCTTCAAGGAACAGATTACCCCCGTGTTCTCTGAAATGTTACAGTACATTGTTGGCGAGAAAGAAAAAGGAGTTTCTTAATTTATTCTGCAAGAGTAATATAACCCTAAAACTGAAACTGAATAAATTAAACATTGGGTCAATATTGGGAAATTATGTTAGGAAACCATGTTAACAGGTTAAAAGTTAGAAGCTACACGATTATTTTCAATACAAACCAAAAAGGATTCAAAAAAATCTTGATAAAACTGCTGATAAGAGGAATCTAGGAAAATTCAAAAATAATCTAGTTTATCCACCAGAAACCAAGAGTAAGCACAATATATTAATGGTAAAACATTAGAAGAACTATTATCAAGATCAGGAACAAATTTTAAAATCAGAACAAAACAAGGAAGATCACAATTACCACTCCATTTCAATACTATGGGTTATGTATGAAAATGTATTAAGACAAGAGAGAAGTGAAAAATACGAGATATAAAATGGTAAAACTCACTGAGAAGATAAGAGTATTTATTTATATCACAAAAGAATCAACTGAAAAAAACATTAGAGACAATTATTAATTTGACCAAAACTTTCAGCACCATGATCAGAGAGATTCAAGTTCAACATCAAGGATTACACTCAAGACCTATCTGAAGAAAAAGAAAAAACGTTTCTAAAACGTATTTTAAAACATATACTGGAGACAGAATTCTCCCTGAATGAGAAGATTCAGTGTTGCTTCAAAATTTAAAAAGTAAACTATCCTCAAAGTGCAAAAATTTTCATTCACTGGTAGTGGAAACGTAAAAGGCACAGCCATTCTGCGTGTCAGTTTCTTACAGAAGTAATAATACTCTTATTGTATGATCCTGAAGTCACGGTCCTCAACCCAGCTGAGCTGAACACTTAGGTCCACACCAAAACCTGCACATGAATATTTACATCAGCTTTATTCATAACTGAAAAATACTGTAAACAACCACAATGCTTGGTCGTGGACAGGTGAACGGACAAACTGTTGTACATCCATGCAATGGAATATTATTCAGCAACAAACAGAAATGAGATATCATGCCATGAAAATACATCAGGTCAGTTCAGTCGCTCAGCTGTGTCCGACTCTTTGCGATCCCAAGGACCACAGCACACCAGGCCTCCCTGTCCATCACCAACTCCCGGAGTTTACTCAAACTCATGTCCATCGAGTCAGTGATGCCATCCAACCAACTCATCCTCTGTCATCCCCTTCTCCTCCTGCCTTCAATCTTTCCCAGCATCAGGGCCTTTTCCAGTGAGTCAGTTCTTTGAATCAGGTGGCCAAAGTATTGGAGCTTCAGCTTCAGCATCAGTCCTTCCAATGAATATTCAAGACTGATATCCTTTAGGATGGACTGGTTGGATCTCCTTGCAGTCCAAGGGACTCTCAAGAGTCTTCTCCAATACCACAGTTCAAAAGCATCAATTCTTTGGCTCTCAGGTTAAAATTCATATTTCAAAGTAAAAGAAGCCAGTCTGAAATGACTACATATGACATTGTGAAAAAGGCCAAACTAGAGAGACAGTAAAGGATCCGTGGCTGCTAGGAGTGTGGGAAAGGAGATGAATGAGTGGAGCACAGCAATTGCTAAGAGTGAAATAATTCTGAATGATACTGTGATGATCAGCACATGGCAATATGCATTTCTCAAATCACACTGAACCCAGGCAATACCAAGAGTGGACCTTAACATAAACTGTGGGCTTTTATTAATCATAATGCACTTATACTGTTCACTAATTATATTCATAACAAATATGCCACAACAATGCAAGATGTTAATAGCAGGGCAAGTTCTCAGTGGGGTAGGTACAGGGAGCATGCATTTGATTAGGATGACTATTCATATATATCAATGGCTCTCAACGGGACATCCACTGAAGACATTTAGCAATGTCTGAGACATGTCTGGTTGTCACAACTAGGGGAATGGGTGGGTGTTATTGGCGTCTAGTGGGTACAGGCCAGGAAGGCTGCTACGATCCTAAAATGCACAAGGACAGTCACCCACAACCGAGAATTATATAGCACAAAATGTCAAGTGTCAAAGATGAGAAACTGATTAATGCATATGTAACCTGCAACCAGGCAGCGTCCAGTCTATTGTAGTTGCAAAATAAATACCTCTTAACAAATGATACAAGGATGACTGAATGGATAAACTTAACAATAAAGACGATGAGAAACAAGAAGGCTGGCAGGGAGGGAGGGATCATAGGTTCCTTTCTCAGGAAAAGAACAGAAAAATTATATGCAGGCAACTAATTAAAATCCCATGTGACAGCAATGACAGTAGAAGCTTATGCAAAGCATTTCCTTCTCTACAGATGTAAGACCACACTCTCTGATTTGGTTTCTTAATGAGTATATCTCAAGCCTGACTTTATGCAATTATGACTTTTAATTTAGGAGACAGGTCTCCCTCACTTCAGGTTTTATCCCTGAGAAGTAAATTTCCCATGGACTTTATGATATGTACATCTCATAGCACTGTGCATTTGTCCTCTAATGGTTCAGCCAAATAAAGCAGGAAAAGGAGGAAATATTGAAGTACCTAGTATCATTTCTGCCCCCTTTACAAAGTATGACATGAAAAACTGCTTATATATGTGTGTGTGCATATATATACACACTAAATTTCTTTACAATTCACACCGAAAGTGGCTATGGCTTTTAAGGAGGTGGAGCACAAGGGAGCCTTTGGTGATGATGCAGTTCCGTGTCTTGATGCAGTGCTAGTTACATGAAGCCACACATGACAAAACTGCACACACACACTCTCTCTGCAGGTATATAACCCGTGAAATGGGGACTGTGTCAATGTCAATTTCCTCATTTTCATACAGTACTACAGTTATACAAGACATTAACATTCGGAGAGGCCAATGAAGGGAACACGGGACCTCTCTGTACATTTCCTGATAACTTTTTGTGAATCTGTATTTCAAAACAAAAAACTAAAAGCAGAAGTCTAATACATTTGTGAAATTGGTTAGTTCTGCCTTACCATACTGAGCTCTATTTTATTAATAAAACAATAATTATACATTAGAAAAAGTCATTTCTTCTAGAAGCCAAGGGCAAGGGGGGAAGTAAAGAAGAAAATCATATTTTTCTTAAATACCGCTGCTCTAGAAACATGGTAGATGTTTTAAATTTATCTTATTTAACCTATGAAACAATCCTGTAAGGTATTATTAAGTATTTGTATCATTTTATAAGTGGAGAACCTAAATTTTTAGAATGCTAAATTTATCCAAGGTTGCATGCTTATAAGCTGAGTACATCATGTGAAATGCCTGGCTGGATGAATCACAAGCTGGAATCAAGACTGTTGGAAGACATATCAACAACCTCAGACATGCAGATGATACTACCTTCATGGCAGAAAGAGAAGAGGAACTAAAGAGACTCTTGAAGAAGGTGAAAGAGGAGAGTGGAAAAGTTGGTTTAAAACTCAATATTCAAAAAACTAAGATCGTGGCATTGGGTCCCATCACTTTATGGCAAATAGATGGGGAAAAAAATGAAAACAGTGATGGACTTTCTTTTCCTGGGCTCCAAAAACACTGCAGACAGTGACTACAGCCAAGAAATTAAAAGATACTTGCTCCTTGGAAGAAAAGCTATGACAACCCTAGACAGTGTATTAAAAAGCAAAGACACTGCTTTGCCGACAAAGGTCCATACAGAAAACCAAAGCTGTGGTTTTTCTAGTAGTTATGTATGGATGTGAGAGTTGGACCATAAAGAAGGCTGAGTGCCAAAGAATTTGATGCTTCCAACTGTGGTGTTGTATAAGACTCTTGAGAGTCTCTTGGACAGCAAGGAGATCAAACCAGTCAATCTTAATCAGTCCTGAATATTCACTGGAAGAACTGATGCTGATGCAGAAGTGCCAATACTCTGGCCATCTCATGTGAAGAGCCAATTCGTTGGAAAAGACCTGATGCTGGGAATGACTGAAGGCAGGAGGAGAAGGGGACGACAGAAGATGAGATGGTTGGATGGCACCACCGATTCAATGGACGTGAGTTTGAGCAAGCTTCGGGAGATAGTGAAGGACAGGGAAGCCTGGCATGATGCAGTCCACAGGGTTACAAAGGGTTGGACATGACTGAATGACAACCCATAGTTAAAGTGTTCAATGACAGAGTTAGGATTGGAACACAGTCTGGTTAGAAACCAAATCTAATCTTTCCAATCATGACTGCCTCCCACTTTAGCTTAAAATAAATATCAGTATTTACCAACTAAACTTAGCCAATGGATCTTCTTAAGACTCAAAAGAACAGGTAGGGGTGAGGGAAAATGCCCTCCCCTCCAAAGTCCTCATGTACAATACTGTCTTTGGTGAAAAGAAATCATTTATCTGCAGTTCCAGGCCCCCAATCCCTCATCTGAAACTCTTAGGGCCAAGTGTGTTCCAGAATTCATAACTTTGGAATGCAGAAAGGTAGTATGGCACATATATTATCTATTACACTAATATCAAGTCAGACTGGGGGCTAGACACTGTAGTTAATCACAGTATCAGTTCTGGAGTGAAACAGAAGGATGCTCATACTAAGCAGAAAAAATTATAAATACCTTCAAGTTAGTCCTAGTCATTTTGCCATCAAGTGAGTTTACCAAAACCTTTTGGTTTTAAGGATTTTAGGATTTTGGAATCACAGGTAATGGATTAAAAACATGTATTATGTTACACACACAATATGCACATTCCACTCCATCACCACTCCAACAATGAAAACTGATTTTTAAAGTTCTTGATTACAGAAAAAAGAATCCTATTTTTACACCAACACCTTAAAGAAGACTACCCCTTGAAAAAAATACCTGAATTCATATTCCTACTGAGGGATGCCAGATCATACAAAAGACCCGGGTAAAGTGGTTTCTACCAACAGAGTAGGTTCCAGAAGCCTTTCTAAACCAGCCAATGGAATGAGGGCAGTTGGATTGTTTTGTCATGTGTCAAAGAATATGCAAACACAATCACTAAGTTGACTGGGGGAATATTATTTGAAGTTTATCAAAGGTATAAAAGATGAACAACCCAACAATGAGACACTACAGAAATCACACACATCTAAATGAACAGGAAAGCGGGGAGGAGAGAACCACAGAGGTGGGTGTCAGCGACAGCTCCTCTATCAGCTGGGATCTCTGGGCCTCAGTTCCTTCAGGAGAAAAACGCTAGTGCCCATTTCAGAGAGTTATCCTGAGAGCTGTATCGATCCGTGGGTATATGGTGTTTGGAACATGTGTAGCACAGATACTAGCTGTTGTTCTGATCGTCTTAGGCTTCCTTGCGATTATGGAGAATGTCCTGGGAACTATTTACAACGGCGCCTTCATTTCTAGTCTCTCATGTGTGCTTTACTTTCATCTTGAAATTTCAGGCAAGAATAAGAGAAGAATGTGGAAGGCAAATCTGTTCCCAACAGAAACAGTCTATAAAATACAAAATTAGAAGCAGAATATAAACTGGAGATTCTACAATGAGGGGGAACTCAGAAAGCTCTCCCTTTTGCAACAACACCTGAATAAGCCCACAAGCATGCAACTATCTAGTGGTCAATAGATACTTTGGCTAATCTATCCTAACAGCTAAATATTTTAGGAAGAAGAGCTAAATCTCCAAATTCCATACACTTTTAACTGGAAGGTGATGACAAGAATGAAATAGAATGACTGTATAAGCCTTTCTAAAATGAACATTCAAAATTCTTATACTTCTCATGGAAAAAGAACAGACTCAGTAATTGGTCCTCATGTCTAATTACTTACAGAAATAATGGAATTGGATCTACCACTCTAATGAATCTAATGATAATCCCATATAACAAATCAAGTCTGGTTACATAAGGGTATTTTTATTTTTACAACCTCTTCAGAGCATTCTGAAGGGAATTACAATGTTTACAATTTAAATTTCTTCATGGGTGGGTACCTAGTTTGTGTGTCATTTTTGGTATGGGTAAATATAGGTAATTATTTGATAATCTACAAATCTATAGGTCAAATGCACTGGATTTATGTTTTATTATTAAGAACTCTAGTACTAATATAAACCATTTTTCTATGGGTGATTATTTGGTGGTCACCCATATACATGGATGGTCCTTCCCACACTTATTTTCCCAGACTACCTTTTAAAACTATAAATTTAACTTAGGATCCATAATATAAGCAGAGTTCTGTCAAACTCACTACTGTATTTACTCTCTTAGAATTAGCAAGGATGCTGATCACATTATGCTTTTTCATACAGATCCATAAAAGATGGAACATCAGGCATAAAAGCTGGTATTCTTATTTTTTGTTTTGGGAGGGGCTTTTTGGCTGCACCTTGAGGCTTGTGGGATCTTAGTTCCCCAAACAATTAAACCTCAGCCTGGCCTGGCAGTCAACGTGCTAAAGCCTAACCACTGGGCCACCAGGGAATCCCAATGGAAATCGTTTTAACTGGTCTGTTCTTAATTTGTTCCTTTATCCCTTTGCTAATAAACCTGAGACAAACATTCTTACTAGAAAGCATACCAGAATCAGAAAACAAATGATCCTGTTCACTCATTTCAGCCTGGTCATCTGTGTTTACTTTCTCTCATTTTCCAGACACCTTAAATTAATAATGAAAAGTGCCAACTTATTGTGAGGACTTAGGATGTTTAAGCCTATCTTTTTTATAAAAAAAGAGGAGCATTAATAAATTACATTTTCAGAAAACCATCATGTCAGTTCCCACATTTACAAAAACTCACAACATGCACAGTAAATATTTCCCCAACCTTCAGTATAAATATCCAACAGTCTTCTCTATAAACCCATCCCCATCTATTTTCATATAATTACTTCCTTACATGTTTCTACTTTTGAATAATCCCATAAACAGATGAGGGAAAGAATACAGGCTCTGGGATCAAAAGACAGGATGCCAACTTTAGCCTCAAGACATACACTAGTAATCTTAAGAAGTCCTAAGATGTTTGTGTTTCAAGAAATTCATCTGAAAGAGTTAATTTATAAAAATCAAACAATGATGTACAAATATTACAGCTGAATCCACTGAAAAACAGGATTACAGAAAAAAATTCTTCCATAGACAGTCCTTCTATAATCATAGAACAATTCCCCTTAGAAAATAGAAAACTTTCCGAGTGCTGTATCACCTCACAATACATTTTTCTACTAAGTTATATGCCAAGCAGTAAATATCTGTCTGGCAAAAGAAAACCATTTAACCAAAATGGTTAAAAGAATCATTCGTCACTAACAAATCAATGAATTCCCTAAAGTGCTTTTAGAAATACATTCTACATTATAAATAGTATTTTTTTTGTAACGTAAAGCCTAAGATTGACTATCACACAAGTACTTGTACTTGCTTAGTGAAATGTGCTATTATAATGTAGTTTTGGAATATCTTCCTAAATAACCTAGGAAAATTCAAATTATGAAAAAAAAATTCAGGTGGTGTAATCTTCAAATTCCTTTTATAAAACTGAAGATTAAGAAAGATTGTACAATAAGAAAAGTATACGTACAGATACATAAAATTTAGTTTTCATTTAAATAGTGTGTCATAAGTAACCACGCTTACCAGTGTCATTGGCAGGCTCAGATGTGAGTGGTTTTGGAGCTGGTGTGTTTTTGGGTCTGGCAGCAACCTGAGATGGAGATGGTGTGTTGTCCCCATTAACAGCATATGAACAGCATGAGTTTTGTACTATGGTGTTTGCAGGTACATGATTATCTATCCCATTAGTATCTTCAGCAGCCAACCTCAAAAAAAAAGTCAAACAAAAAAGATATCTTACTTCAATGAATTAAAAGCAATCACACAACTTTTCATCAGAAGTTTTGTAAGAATATTTACCAAGTTCTTAACACTGAAGCAAAATGATAAAGAGTAGTGAACAAGAGAAATCTTGATTACTTTTTTTAAACATTTTATTTTTTACATTTCACATTTTATTACATACATAAAGTTTAAATTACTTTCAGTTCTAAGTGTATCCACACAGTAAATGCATATTGAGATATATAATCATACTGTCAAAATAAATTCAGTACCTCAAAGCAATGATCAAATTGTATATTTTAAATATTTAAATCTAAGAATATTAGATTTATTTTTAAAATGTCTGGAAATATTTTCAAAAAGGTCATGAAACTTATAAAAATCAATTCCAAACTGTGAGTACTGAAAAGACCAAAAACATCTTACAATATTGATCACAAGCTATTACCAGCACTAAAATAATGAGTACATGATGATCAGAGAAAGCTAAATATTATATTTCAGAGTTAGAAGACTTTACAGTGTATTCATTACTGCAAATAAATATGTCTACAATTACAAAATCAAATATCTTAAATCTTATTGGCAGGGAGTTAGGCAATATTATGTAAGTAATCAGGAGAACTTTCCCAAATACACTGGTAACCCTGTATGTCTTCTCCACAGAGTGGCCTTAATTTTTTTTTCTTAATTTAAAATAAATAAATAAATAAGAGCACATCTCAGTCCTGCCCCACCTCATCTCTCTCTCTGATCTACTTCTCTCCAAGCTGTTCCTTGCCCACCTTGCAGTAGATATATTAGTATATCAATATTATATGAAAAATCATGCCAAAGAGTCTTCAAATGTTTATTACAAACTATTAGATACAGGGAGTAAAGTTATAATGACTTACAAGATTATCAAATAAAGGTTAGATAGACTCTAGAGTTGGAAGAATCTGCAGAGCAAAAGGGCTTCTCCAATGGCTCAGTGGTAAAGAATCTGACTGCAATGCAGGAGATGTAACAGACGTGGTTTTGATCCCTGAGTTGGCAAGATTCCCTGGAGGAGGAAACGGCAACCCACTCCAGTACCATTGTCTGAAAAATCCTACGGGCAGGGGAGTCTGGTGGGCTATAGTTCACAGGGTCGCAAAGGACTGAGCACACACGAGCACGCACATAGAACAAAAACTAACGGGAAAGAATCAGTGTCCTTTTTCACTTGCTATTTCCTCTGCCTGGAATGCTCTTCCCTCAAATCTCTGCATGGACGGCACATTTTTGGCTTTTTAATTGTAGCTTGAATGGCACTTCCACAGAGATGATTCCGCAGCATTTCTCTTTAAAAAGGGATCCTTTACATTCCTGTCATCGATGACTTCATAGTTCTTATCACTATCTCCAATTAGCTAATTTCTTTCCTCATTTGTCTACTATCTACCTCTATCCTGCCAGAATGAAAATTCCACAGGAACAGGACTACTATTCTTAGTGCCTGGACCAGTGCCTGGCACCAAACAGGCACTCAGTAAGTACCTGGACGAATTAACAACACTTTCCCTTGTCACCTATATATTTGGAATGAGATGTGTTCAGGAATTTTGGGCAGGTAAAGCTTTGAAAGGGCTTCCTAGGTGGCACAGGTGGTAGAGAACCTGCCTGCCCATGCAGGAGACGTAAGAGACTTGGGTTCGATCCCTGGGTGGGGAAGATCTCCTGGAAAGAGGGCATGGCAACCCACTCCAGTATTCTTGTCTAGAGAATCCCCATGGACAGATGAGGCTGGCAGGCTACAGTCCATAGGGTCACACAGAGTCAGACATGACTGCGCCAACTTAGCAGGCACACAAAGCTTTGAAATTTCTCTCAAGTGAATCTGATTTGTACACCCTTCCCTAAGCCACTCAGCAAGGATCAGTGACCCGGGAGACAGAGTAAAAGAACGCAACTCAAGTTCTCCTGGTGCTGTAGAACTAAACTTTGATTCAAAATGTATTGCTATGTAATAAATAACATTAGTCTTTAGGTTGGTAGTGATTCAAGCTCCTTTAACCATTTAAAATTTCATTTCAAAAATTATAATTTTTGATACATATATACATATGCACACACACATACACACTAGTGCATTTTAGTCTACCTAATTGCTGTATCCTTTCAGTTTGATTCCCGGGTCGGGAAGACCCGCTGGAGAAGGCATAGGCTACCCACTCCAGTATTCTTGGGCTTCCCTTGTGGCTCAGCTGGTAAAGAATCTGCCTGCAATGTGGGAGACCTGGGTTCGATCCTTGGGTTGGGAAGATCCCCTGGAGAAGGGAAAGGCTACCCACTCCAGTATTCTGGCCTAGAGAATTCCATGGACTGTATAGTCCATGGGATTGCAAAGAGCTGGACATGACTGAATGACTTTCACTTTTCAGTTCTGAATTTTCTCAATGTCAATTATCATGTGAATACTAAATAAATACATTTATTTAAGCCAAATATATATTCAGAAGACATACTGATCTGTTCAAGGGCTCTGTGAAGATCATTTCACAGCAATTTAGTAGCAATATTAGTAACTGTAGATTAACAAAAGTCACACTTTGTCATATACCAGCATGATTTTTCAAATCTATTTCACAGCAATGTACTTTCAAATGTTCACTCGATTATAATTGATCTATTACATGCTTTAATTCTAATTCAAATTATTTCAAACAGAAAGTTTCTATTATCATCAAATGTGAATCTATGGGAGTTGCTGAGATGGTAGGGTGACCTCTAAGGAGACCATAATCAGTGCAATATCTATCTTCTAGCAGTTACAGGAAGCTGCCAACTCAGACAGCACCACATCACCTGACTCTATTTACTGATAAAATGTGCCTAAATACAGATTTTTAAAAGTTATTTCCAATTAAAAAAAAAAAAAACGAATGAAGTTCTGACGCTTCCTACAGCAGGGATGAACCACATGCTAAGCAAAAGTCAGTGACGGAAGGTCATATGTTGTACGACACCGTTTACAAGAAATGCCCAGAAGAGGCAAATCCACTGAGACAGAAGCTGGGTGGCTGGCAGGAGCTGGGAAAAGAGGGGGTGGAGAGAGAGTGCCCCTGGGTACAGTCTTTTTGAGGGTGAAGAGAATGTTCTGAAATGAGACACTGGTGATGGTTACCCAACTCTGCTAACCTAAAAACCACTGAGATGTACACTTTACTCCAATAATATATCTGTTACAGCTGTTTTTTTTTAAAAAAACCACTTTGATAAGAATTCAACCAAATAACATGTTTAGATATAAGCTTTTAAAGTCTATGGCAAACTCTAAACTAAGGTTAAAAACTTCACGTATGGGAAATGTGGTGTTACTTTGCCACAAACACCAAAATAAAACACTCTACCTGGCGGCTGTCCTTGCTGAAGCTTCTCTGTCTTCACGTAAGGCATCACCATTTTGCTGTACTTCTACTGAATGACAAAAAAAAAAGACACTATGTTTTTTACATACTTCTTGATTTTTTTTTTTCCTTCAAATTTTAAAAACCCAAAGTTAGCTTACTGGCTGGAGATGAGCTGCCGTTTGTTATACTTTCTTGCTCAATCACCAGTCCATCAAGCACAACTGTTAATTCACCAGTTTGCACGACACCATTCTTGGTTTCCAAGGAAAGTTTTAATTGTTCTTTCACTTTTTCCACTAAGAGGGGGGGAAAAGAAAAACTAATTTAAAAGCTTTTGTTATGTACAAAAATATGTTTCAGAAATCAAAGCTACATATCAAGAATGACTCTAATGTAGTGCTGGATGGCTGCGTGTGAAAGGAATTACTTGTGTTTTTATCTGTAGGCCCTTCCATACCACACCAGGATCACTTCCTGTCAGTTACTAGATGAGTAACTCCTTTCCTTTCACCACATACTTTCAGAATCATCTCTAATTGTCCCTTTGCACAGTATAATGTTCAGAGAAAATACAAACATATCTAGATAACAAGTGCAATAATGTCCCAAACATGCTCTATGGCTCATAGTACAAGGTAAGACTTGTGGTTAAGGCAAACTTTCTGCAGGAGACTCAAGAGGGTTCCTTATTCCAGTTCAGGGACTTCTAGCTGTACTTTCAAGTAGTCAAATTACTCAAAGCCTCAGTTTCCTCATCACAAATGGGGATCATAAAAGCATCAAACTAGGAACTGTCATAAGGTCCAAATGCAAAGTCACAGAGAAAACTCCTAGCACCACGTCTGACACACAGTACATGCTTAATAAATGGCAATAGTTAACTATTTATTTTTCATATAAGGCCAAATATTGATTCTTATCAGGATATCTAATTATTACTAAATGCAGTTCCTTTGCTTTAACTTCTATCTCACAGAATATGTATCAAAAGTATTAGTGGTTCCTTTATTATGCAAAACAAGTCCAGGTACTTCAATCTGATCTTCATTTTTAAAATCTAAACATTTTTTTTTAGATTATATCCTTGATTTTGGTTCCTCCTTTATTTAACAAGATTTTTTTTGCCATTTACCAAATATCTAGCACAAATACTTTAATTATCCAAGATAAGACAAACAAAAATCTGGAACCACTAATCATTACACAGGAATTCTTTGCAAAAAAATTAAGGACCATGTAATAAAGAAAGCCTTGTAGAAGACCTATCCCAACCATTTTCACCCCCGTAAACCATATTTCCATTTCAAACCACAAAATCAACATTAATAAAACAGAAAAACTGGAGGAAATATGAAAGCACCAAGGAAAAACCCAAACCTGCAAAAGCATGAATTTCAGTTGTATCTAGATTCTAACAAACTATATCTAAAGAAAACTATTGACCACCATCCTATTTCATTCACCTGCAATTTGGAGGCTTAGCTCTCATTCCTAAAATATTTAGCTAAGTAGATTCTTAATAGCCTTTCACTCCATAATGGCCTATGTGTGAAAAGAATCTAGGAAAGAGTGGACAGATGTATACTTATTCAGTTGGCTATACACCTGAAACTAACAGCACTGTAAATCAACGATTCTTCAGTAACATCTTTTTTTTTTTTAAAGCTTTCCGAAATCCCTTTAAAATGAGTCTCTTGATGGAAAATACTTTTTTTAAAAAAATTTACTTATTTTTTTATTGAAGGATAGTTGCTTTAGAGAATTTTGTTGTTTTCTGTCAAACCTCAGCATGAATCGGCCATAGGTACACATATACCCCCTCCCTCTTGAACCTCCTGCCATCTCCCGCCCCACCCCACCCCTCCAAGCTGATACAGAGCCCCTGTTTGAGGTTCCTAAGCCACACAGCAAATTCCCTTGGCTGTCTATTTTACATATGGTAATGCAAGTTTCCATGTTACTCTTTCCATACATCTCACCCTCTCCTCCCCTCTCCCCATGTCCATGAGTCTATTCTCTGTCTGTTTCTCCACTGCTGTCCTGTAAGTAAACTCTTCAGTACCATTTTCCTAGATTCCGTATATAGGCATTAGAATAGGATATTTATCTTTCTCTTTCTGACTTACTTCACTCTGTATAATAGATTCTAGGTTCATTCACCTCATTAGAACGGACTCAAATGCATGCCTTTTTATGGTTGAATAATAATCCATTGTGTATATGTAACACACTTCTTTATCCATTCATCTGTTGATGGACACCTAGGTTGCTCCATGTTCCAGCTGTTGTAAATAGTGCTGCAATGAACAATGGGATACATGTGTCTCTTTCCATTTTGGTTTCCTGAGGGTATATGCCTAGGAGTAGGATTGCTGGGTCATTCAGTGATTTTATTCGTATTTTCAAGAAAGCTCCATACTGTCTTCCATAACTGGCTATATCAATTTACATTCCCACCAACAATGTAAGAGTGTTCCCTTTTCTCCACACCCTCTCCAACATTTATTGTTTGTAGACTTTTTGATGGTAGTCATTCTGACCAGTGTGAGGTGATAATTCATTGTAGTTTTGATTTGCATTTCTCTAATAATGAGCGATGCTGAGCATCTTTTCACATGTTTGTTAGCCATCTGCATGTCTTCTTCGGAGAAATGTCTGTTTAGGTCTTTTCCCCACTTTTTGACAGGGCTGATTGTTTTTCTGGAACTGAGCTGTATGAGCTGCTTGTATATTGTGGAAATTAACCCTGTCAGTTGTTTCACTGGCTATTATTTTCTCCCATTCTGAGGGTTGTCTTTTCACTTTAGTTTCCTTTGCTGTGCAAAAGCTTCTAAGTTTAATTAGGCCCCACTTGTTTACTTTTGTTTCTATTTCCGTTACTCTAGGAGGTGGGTCAGAAAGGATCTTGCTTTGATTTACGTCACCGAGTGTTCTGCCTATGTTTTCCTCTAAGAATTTTATAGTTTCTGGTCTACATATAGGTTTTTAATCCATTCTCAGTTTACCTTTGTCTATGGTGTTAGGAAGTACTCTAATTTCATTCTTTTACATGTAGCTGTCCAGTTTTCCCAGCACCATTTATTGAAGAGACTATCTTTGCCCCATTATATACCCTTTCCTCCTGTGTCAAAAATAAGGAACCCCATAGGGTTTATTGGGTTTATTTCTGGGCTCTCTATCTTGTTCCATTGGTCTGTATTTCCGTTCTGTGCCAGTACCATACTGTCTTGATGACTGTAGCTTTGTCATATAGTCTGAAGTCAGGAACGCTGATTCCTCCAGCTCCATTCTTCTTTCTTAAGACTGCTTTGTCTTATTGTGTTTCCATATGAATTGTGAAATTTTTTGTACTAGTTCTGAGGAAAATGCCATTGGTAATTTGATAGAGATCGCATCAAATCGGTAGATTGCATTTGGTAGTACAGTCACTTTCACAGTATTGATTCTTCCTACCTAGTTCAGTTCAGTCACTCAGTCGTGTCCAACTCTTTGCGACCCCATGAATCGCAGCACACTAGGCCACCCTGTCTATCACCAACTCCCGGAGATTACTCAAACTCATGTCCATCAAGTCGGTGATGCCATCCAGCCATCTCATCCTCTACCGTCCCCTTCTCCTCCTGCCCCCAATCCCTCCCAGCATCAAGGTCTTTTCCAAAGAGTCAATTCTTCGCATGAGGTAGCTGAAGTATTGGAGTTTCAGCTTTAGCATCAGTCCTTCCAATGAACACCAGGACTGAATTCCTTTAGGATGGACTGGTTGGATCTCCTTGCAGTCCAAGGGACTCTCAAGAGTCTTCTCCAATACCATAGTTCAAAAGCATCAACTTTTCAGCACTCAGCTTTCTTCACAGTCCAACTCTCACATCCATACATGACCACTGGAAAAGCCATAGCCTTGACTAGACAGACCTTTGTTGGCAAAGTAATGTCTCTGCCTTTTATATGCTATCTAGGTTGGTCATAACTTTCCTTCCAAGGAGTAAGCATCTTTTAATTTCATGGCTGCAATCACCATCTGCAGTGATTTTGGAGCCCAAAAAAATAAAGTCTGACACTGTTTCCACTGTTTCCCCATCTATTTCCCATGAAGTGATGGGACCAGATGCCATGATCTTAGTTTTCTGCATGTTGAGCTTTAAGCCAACTTTTTCACTCTCCTCTTTCACTTTCATCAAGAGGCTTTTCAGTTTCTCTTTATTTTCTGCCATAAGGGTGGTGTCATCTGCATATCTGAGGTTATTGATATTTCTCCCAGCAATCTTGATTCCAGCTTGTACTTCTTCCAGCCCAGCGTTCTCATGATGTACTCTTGCATATAAGTTAAATAAGCCAGGTGACAATATACAGCCTTGACGTACTCCTTTTCCTATTAGGAATCAGTCTGTTGTTCCATGGCCAGTTCTAACTGTTGCTTCCTGACCTGCACATAGGTTTCTCAAGAGGTGGGTCAGGTGGTCTGGTATTCCCATCTCTTTCAGAATTTTCCACAGTTTATTGTGATCCACACAGTCAAAGGCTTTGGCATAGTCAGGAACACAGAAAATCTCTCCATCTGTTTATGTCATCTTGGACTTTTTTCATTAGTGTCTTATAATTTTTTGTGTACAGTTCTTTTGTCTCCTTAGGTAAGTTTATTCCTAGATATTTAATTCTTTTTGTTGCAATGGTGAATGGGATTGATTCCTTAATTTCTCTTTCTGATTTTTCAGAAAGGCAAGTGATTTCTGTGCATTGATTTTCTATTCTGCAACTTTCCTAAATTCACTGATTAGCTCTAGTAATTTTCTAATACTATCCTTAGGGTTTTCTATGTAGAGCATCATGTCATCTACAGTGAGAGCTTTACTTCTTCTTTTCTGATCTGGATTCCTTTTCTTTCTTTTTCTTCTCTGATTGCTGTAGCTAGGACTTCCAGAACTATGTTGAATAAAAATGACAAAAATGGACACCCTTGTCTTGTTCCTGATCTTAGGGGGAAATGCTTTCAGTTTTTCACCATTGAGAATAATGCTTGCTGTAGGCGTATCATATATGGCCTTTACTATGTTGAGGTAGAGATTCCTCCTATGCCCATTTTTTGAAGAGTTTTAATCATAAATGGATGCTGAATTTTGTCACACAATAGGTGAAGGGTTTTTCTGCACCTATTGAGATTATCATATGGTTTTTATCTTTCAATTTGTTAATATGGCATATCGTTTTTATCTTTCAATTTGTTAATATGGTGGATCACACTGATTATTTTGCATATATTGAAGAATCCTTGCATCCCTGGAATAAACCTAACTTGATCATTGTGTATGAACTATTTGATGTGTTGCTGAATTTTGTTTGCTAAAATTCTGTTGATGATTTTTGCATCTACGTTCATCAGTGATACTGCCTATAGTTTTCTTTTTTTGTGCTGTCTTTGTCTGGTTTTGGTATCAGGGTGATGGTGGCCTCACAAAATGAGTTTGGAAGTGTTCCTTCCTCTGCAATTTTTTGAAAGAGTTTTGGAAGGATAGGCATTAGCTCTTCTTTAAATGTTTGATAGAATTCTCCTATGAAGCCATTCTGGTCCTGGGCTTTTGTTTTTTGGGAGATTTTTGATCACAGCTTCAATTTCAGTGCTTGCAATTGGGTTGTTGATAATTTTTATTTCTTCCTGGAAGACTGAACTTTTCTAAGAATCTGTCCATTTCTTTCAGTTTATCTATTTAATTGCCATATAGCTGTTCATAATAGTTTCTTAAAATCCTTTTTATTTCTAAATTGTCTAGTGTAACCTCTCCTTTTTCATTTCTAATTTTGTTGATTTTATTCTTTTCTCCTTTTTTCTTGATGAGTCTGGCTAAAGGTTTGTGACTTTTGTTTATCTTCTCAAAGAACCAGCTTTAACTTTTATTAATGTTTATTATTGTTTCTTTCATTACTTTTTCATTTATTTCTGCTCGGATCTTTATGATTTATTTCCAGCTAATTCTGGGGTTTTATTGTTTTCCTTTTTCTAGTTACTTCAAGTGTAAAGTTAAGTTGTTTATTTGATATTTTTCTTGTTTCTTGAGGTAGGATTGTATTGCCATATACTTCCATTTTAGAACTGCTTTTGCTGCATCCATAGGTTTTGAGTTGTCGTGTTTTCATTGTTTTGTTTCTGGAAATTTATTGATTTCCCTTTTGATTTCTTCAGTAATCTGTTGGTTATTTAGAAACGTGTTGTTTAATCTCCATGTGTTTGTGTTTCTTACAATTTTTTTTCTTGTAACTGATATCTAGTCCCATAGCATTGTGGTCGGAGAAGATGCTTGATGACTATTTCAATTTTCTTAAATTTACTGAGGTCTGATTTGTGACCCAAGATGTGGTCTATCTGGGAGAATGTTCGATGTGCACTTGAGAAGAAGGTGTATTCTTCTGCATTTGGATGGAATGTCCTGAAGATATCAATGAGATCCATCTCATCTAATGTATCATTTAACACTGTGTTTCCTTATTTTTTGTTTTGATAATCTGTCTGTTGGTGTGAGTGGGGTGTTAAAGTCTCCTACTATCATTGTCTTACTGTCAATTTCTCCTTTAATGTCTGTCAGTGTTTGTCTTATGTATGAGGTGCTGCTATGTTGGGTGCATAGATATCTACAATTGTTATGTCTCCCTCTTGGATTGATCCTTTGATCATTATGTGGTGTCCTTCCTCATCTCTCGTAATCTTCATTTTAAGGTCTATTTTGTCTGATATGAGGATTTCTACTCCAGCTTTCTTTTGCTTCCCATTTGCATGGAATATATTTTTCCATCCTCTCACTTTCAGTCTATACATGTCTTTAGGTGTGATGTGGGTTTCTTGTAGACAGCATATATACGGGTCTTGTTTTTGTATCCATTTAGCCAGTCTGTGTCTTTTGGCTAGAGCATTTAATCAATTTACATTTAAAGTAATTATTGAAATATATGTTCCTATTGCCATTTTCTTAATTATTTGGGGTTGATTTTGTAGATTTTTTCTTCTCTTATAATTCTTGACTATATAAGCTACTTTAACATTTGTTGTAAAGCTCATTTGGTGGTACTGAATTCTCTTAACTTTTGCTTGTCTGAAAAGTTTTTGTTCTGTTTTTATTTCTCCATTTTTTAAATTTCTCCACAATTCTGAATGAGATCCTTGCCAGGTACAGTAATCTTGGTTGTAGATTTTTCCCTTTCAGTACTTTAAATATATCCTTCCATTCCCTTCTGGCCTGCAGAGTTTCTGCTGAAAGATCAGCTGCTAAGCATATGGGGTTTCCCTTGTATGTTACTTGCTGCTTCTCCCTTGCTGCTTTTAATATTCTTTGTGTTCTTTGTTAGTTTGATTAGTATGTGTCTTGGCATGTTTCCCCTTGGGTTTATCCTGTATGGGACTCTGCACCTCTTGGACTTGATTGACTATATTTCCTTTTCCATGTTGAGAAACTTTTCAACTGTAATCTCTTCAAAAGATTTTCTCATACCCTTTCTTCTTCTCTTCTTCTTCTGGGACCCCTATTATTCGAATGTTAGTACGTTTGATATTGTCCCAGAGGTCTCTGAAACTATCCTCAGTTCTTTTCATTCTTTTTACTTTATTCTGCTCTTCAGAAGTTATTTCCACCATTTTATCTTCCAGCTCACTGATTCATTCTTCTGCTTCAGATATTCTACGGTTGATTCCTTCTAGAGTATTTTTAATTTCAATAACTGTGCTGTTTGTCCATTTATTCTTTAATTCTTCTAGGTCTTTAATTGATTCTTGCATTTTCTCCATTTTGTTTTCAAGGTTTTTGATCATCTTTATTACTGTTATTCTGAATTCTTTTTCAGGTAGTTTGCCTATTTCCTCTTCATTTATTTGGACTTCTGTGTTTCTAGTTTGTTCCTTCATTTGCATAGTATTTCTCTGCCTTTTCATTATTTTTTTTAACTTACTGTATTTAAGGGCTCCTTTTCCCAGGCTTCAAGGAAAGATGAATTCTTTCCCTGAATAAGGTTGAATTCTTTCTTCCTTTTGGTTTCTGCCCTCCTAAGTTTGGTCCAGTGGTTTGTGTAAGCTTCCTATAGGGTGTGAGTTGTGCTGAGTTTTTGTTTGCTTTTCCTCTGACAGGCAAGGCTGAGTGAGGTGGTCATCCTGTCTGCTGATGACTGGGTTTGTATTCTTGTTCTGTTTGTTGTTTAGATGAGGCATCCTGCACAGGGTGCTACTGGGGCTTGGGTGAAGCAGGGTCTTGTGTTCCAGTGGTTTGAGAGTTCTCACTGTCTGATACTCCCCGGGGTCAGTTCCCTGGTGTCCAGGGTCGTGGAGCCAGTGCTCCCACTCCAAACCTCAGGGCTCGATCTCTGGTCAGGAATGAAGCTTCCACAAATGGTCTGTTAGGACACTAAATGAGACTGAAACAAATATCCAAAAACGAGAAACCAAAGGCGAACCCAGACAAATGGCAGTACAAAATCAGGCAAATAATAATTAAAATAATGGAATATACATATACACCCATGAGCAAAGTCAAAACAGTCCAGCAAAAATAAAGTACAGTAGACTGACCCAGCGAACAAAGGAAATCAAAAATTATATTTATCAGGTAAGAACAAAACTAACTAAAGCACAAACTGGAAAACAAAACTTAAGAAAGGTGTCAAGTGGGGAATAAAGCAATGAAAACAAAAGTAACAAATATGTTGAGAGGAAAGGAAAGAAACAAAAGAAAGAATAGATATGCAAATTTAAAGAGGTACATAAAGATTTACATACATTAAAGATTAACTGCAAGGGGAAAAGAACAATAGGAAAGGCAAACAAAGGAATAAGTATAGAAAAAATAGAATAGGTTTAAATTAAAATTATTAAAAAATGAAAAAAAAAAATGGAAGAAAAAAGGATAACTCCACAGAACTTCAAGAAAGCCCAACGTAGAGGCAGAGGTTTATAACAATATAAAGTGTGGCTGAATATACACATATACATATACTCCCAAAGACAAGAAACAGTCCAACAAAATTAAAGTACAATAGATTGACCCAGCGAACAAAGCAAACCAAAAATTATATCTACCAGAACAAAATTAACTAAAGCACAAGCTGGAAAACAAAAAGCAAGGTGCCAATTGGGGAATAAAGCAATGAAAATAAAACTAACAAATATGTTGAGAGGAAAGGGGAGAAAGAAAAGAAAGAATAGATAGGCAAAGTCAGATACAGGTAGATAAAGAAGACTTACATATGTTAAAGATTAATTGCAAGGGGAAAAGAACAGCAGGGAAACGAAACAAAGGAATATATGTAGAAAAAATAATAACAGGCTCAAAAAATTAAAAATTAAAATTAAAAAAAAGAGAAAGGAGGATTAAAAAAAAAAAGAAAAGGAAAACCCCACAGAACTGCAAAAGCCCAACACAGAAGCAGAGGTTTATAACAATAAAAAAATGTGACTGAGGAAAAAAAAGAAAAGCTCAAAAGCTTAACTGGGTTTCCTATTGCCAGTCCTACTAACACTCCTATTTTTCCCCTACTAACACTCCTATTTTTCCCCCTAGTTTCTTCATCCTACCGAGTTTTGCATGGTTCTATATATTCTTTTCCGCTGGTCAGGTACTCCTGTTGGCTCTGAGCTGGTGTTCTGCATGCACTTCTGTGTCTGAAGGCGTATTCCTGATGTATCTGTGTAGAGAGATGTACACCAAGTCCACCTACTCCTCCGTCATCTTGTTCTCCTTCTCTCATCTTTTTGTTTTTAAACCTGTAAATGTTTGGATTCTCATCCTTGAAAGATTTCCTGGGTATGCCCACTTAGTAGCGATAATCTCTCTCAACTCTCTGAAGATATTTCTCTACTGTTTTATTCTACTACTGTTAATTATGTTGTCTAATTTATAAATCTTCACAAATGACCTATTTTGCTCCACAGTTGCATTTTTTGGTCTTTGGTATCACATATTTCACTTTGATGAAAGCATGACTTCTTTATCATCTTGCTCTGAATATCATGAATCATGGATTTATTTTTCACCAGTGTTCAAAAAACCCTTCAGCCATTATCTCTTGAAATTATCTCCTCTACTCCACCCTCAAATCCAGGCTCAGGAAACTATATATCATAGGTCAAATCTAGCCCGTTACCTGTTTTTGTAAACTAAGGTTTTATTTGCACACAGCCATGTTCATTCGTGTGCGTATTTTCAATGGCTGCTTTCCCACTACAACAGAAGAGCTAAACAGGTGTAACAGAGATTACATGACCTGCAAAACCAAATATTTACCATCGTGTCCTTTAGAGAAAACGTTTGCCAACCCTGCTTATGGGTGGCTTTTTATAATTTGTAATCTTTGATGGTGAGTTCATTTTCTGATCTTAATGTCAGGGTAACCTTTGGGCTTTAGTACAGGCAGGGTCTGCTTCTTACTCTGTCAGTGGTGTGAAGACACCCCACTACAGGAGTCCAAGCTCAGCTTCCCAGCAGGCTGTCAGTCAAAACTGCTCAGCATCATCCACTAATAAAACTCCAGCTCATAAGTTTTCTTTGCCTTTTTTTTCTTCAAAGAAGGGCCTTGCAGACCACCCTTGCCTTTAAGAAAAGCTCATCAAGGCCACAGAAAGCCGCCCTATTCAGGACCTAATTGTTCTGCAGTGGGAGGTTCTTTGCAACACTGAGCCTTTCACAATATAAACGTGACAGACTGGGAGATAACATTTATGAGTCATTAAACTGGGAGAACTATCACATAAATAACTCTCTCTACGTGTGTGTGGGGGGTGGGATGGAATATGAGGGTATTATTCCATTATTGTATAAGCAAGCCAACTCTGACATATCTGTTCATTCAGTACGTGAATGCACAGTACGTGTCAGATACTGCACTCTGGGAAAGCAGGATAAATCTGGATCAGCCTAAAGCAGACCTCTTCCCTACCATCACTCCACTTATTTCCTTCAATAGATTTACCACCAGAATTGGAAGCGGGAGCCCACCTCCCCAACTGAACTGAAGTCTCCAAGAGACTTCTAATTCAGTGGTGTGTCCTCAGTATTTGACAAAAGGTAGGTGCTTAATAAAGTTTAAAATCAACTATTAAGATAGGGCTGTCCTCAGGAAACTTGCAAGGCAGTAGCGGATTTTTCTTCCTACCTCCTAGACACTCTTTCTTAGTCTTATTCACTGACTGGCTGCTCTGGGCCTTCACTGCTGCACTCGGGCTTCCTCTGGCCGTGGCGAGCAGGGC
The DNA here is from genome assembly GCF_023699985.2 of Odocoileus virginianus. Classification (NCBI taxonomy): domain Eukaryota; kingdom Metazoa; phylum Chordata; class Mammalia; order Artiodactyla; family Cervidae; genus Odocoileus; species Odocoileus virginianus. The sequence goes on from NC_069688.1 coordinate 60,951,499, forward strand.
CTACCCTTCCTTGTGGTGCATGGGCTCCCCCTGTGACGGAGCGCAGGCTACAGGCCCTCAGGCTTCAGGAGCTGCAGCACGCAGGCTCGGTACTTGCGGCATGTGGACTCCAGGATGCACAGGCTTCAGGAGCTGTGGCACAAGGGCTGGTGCAGGGGCTTAGCTGCTCCACGGCACGTGGGATCTTCTCAGACCAAGGATGGAACCTGTGTCTCCTGCTGTGGCAGGTGGATTCCCATCTGCTGCAGCACCAGAAGTCCTCTTCCTTAGTTTTGATTGGGCAAAAAATCAGTCTTTCACCATGGACTTGTCAAAAACATATACTCTTTCTGTACCACAGAAAACAAGAGACCTTCAGAAATCTCAGTCTTCACAGCATTTCACAGAATTAGATGGGAGCTCACAGTCACATTCTGAAGCTGTTTTCTAAAAGTGCTTGCATATAGTATTATCTATTGCAAAGGAACAAATTATCCTAAAATTCAGTCACTTAAAAAAACCACAGCCACTTAATATTGTTCATAGTTTCTGTGGGCCAGGAGTTTGGGAGGGGTGGGAAACTGCCTAAAAGGTGACTCATGCACAGAGCTGACAAGCTAGCATTGATGAAGCCACCTCAGTTTCCTCTCCACTTGGGCCCCTCCATGGACTTGTCGACAGTCTTCACAATGGTGACTTGTTTCCTGGAGTGAGTCATCTAAGAGACCAGGGCAAAAGCTGAAATCTCTTCACTGATCAAGTCTTGGAGGTCATATACCATTACTTCTGCATATTCTATTTTTCACACAGACCATCTCTGTTTCAATGTGGTGGGGGGGGGGGGGAGACTACAGAAATGCATGAAATAGAAGACAGGAATATATAAGGGCCACTTGGAAGCTGGCCAACATGCACATAAATAAGATAACAGGATTTTAGAAAAGAATGAGTGCATTAGGTTACAAAAGCTTGTAAGGAACAGTCTCAAGAATAACCAGGTTTTCTGAATTCTAAGTCTTTCCATCACATCACAGTATGAGGTAGTGTGCTAGGTTCCCAGCTCCTATTATGTAACAAAATAATTTCAGAATTTATGAAAAAAAAAAAGTAAAAATAAAGCTAAAATGTGGAAGAAAATGGATAATTATTAAATATAAGTACTGGAAGGGATTCCTTGAGCTTAGTAATAAAGGAAAATGAATAAACTTTAATGACTGAAATAATATTAAACTTCTATAAATAAAAACTGTGAACAAAAAATAAGGAGGTAAATGATTAGCTGGGAGAAAAAAAGAGCTTTCACAAATTGGTGAGGAATAAAAGGAACAAACCAGCAAAAAAAAAGTAGTAAGAAAATTACAATCACAAATGATGAAATATGATTGATCAATAAAATCTGACTTAATTAAAAGTTAAAGAAATGTTCTGGTAAGAAAAATATTCATCTTTTTAATCTATTAGTATGGCAAATATTTCCAAATGGGCACTCTCATGTGTTACATTTTATGTACAAATTATTTTAAGTTTTAGGGAAAGCAACTAGACAGCCATGCATAGCTAAGAGGCTTAATACTATTTTCCCTTCCACCAAGTAATTTCAGTCCTAAAAATCTTTCATAAGACTAGAAACACACGTATCACCAGTAATAAAAATACTGTTTGTTCAAAACCTTGGCTTAAAATATCTCAGGTTGTTCTGATACTAAGTGAATTTTAAAAGAAGAACTTAAGACTCAGTACATTAACCAAGTAAATAAGGCTAAAAACAAAATGTTTTAATAAATTTGACTATGCTCTGTCTTCTACAATAAATGACACATTCTTCTGCTTTGTTTCTCTATCATTCAATGTAAAGAGATAATTTTCACTGTAAATCATTTTGGACATATTCAATTTGAAGTGATCTTAATAGATTTCAAAATACTTTTGTTGATAAAAGCTACTAACACCATGAAAAACAAAGAACAGTGTAATTCCAGTGTTTAAAAGGCAGCTACCTGACTCCTCTCTGGAGTGTTTCAAGTGGCTCTGACAGTTTCAAAACTGAAATATAAAATGAAATTCTGTCCAATCTAGGAATTAGTTACACTACTCTTACACTGTTCATCCATGAATATAATGACAAAGATTTTCTCCTTGCCCAAATTCAAGTAAGGCTCCTCTGAGCTGTCTTCTCGACTAAGCCTCAACCTTGGCTATATAAAAAACAAGCACAAAAGATTTTATCCACCCCACTCTTCCCCAAACGAAAATACTTTAACAAACAGTAACATAGTTTTAACAATTCAAGGAGAGCTAGACTCCAGCCTACCTTGAAAGAATTTACTGTTTGTTCCAGGCAACACCTGAGATAGGCCACCCTTTCCAAGAGGTTTGACTAAAAAGGGCTCACAATGGTGGATCCTTCCTTTGTCCCTTTAAGATGTGTGTGTGTCCACTATTCAGAAGTGTCTTTCTCAAGGGCCAGAAAGCTATTCCTCTAAAATGTAATCATTAGGAAGGATGGGGTCTCAGGCTTTGTGGGAGAATAAAATTCTAAGTAGTTGAAAAAGCTGGCCTAATTACATTTACACTGATCAGTTCTTTGTAATTTTGCATTTCCCTGACTCCACTTAGTTCCACTCACCCCTTTTTCTACTCCCCTATTCTCCCTTTGAAATGCCTGATAACCTCTATATAAATTGAAGATTTATATCAGGGGCTTCCCTGATAGCTCAGTTGGTAAAGCATCCACCTGCAATGCAGGAGATCCCAGTTCGATTCCTGGGTCAGGAAGATCCACTGTAGACGGCTACCCACTTCCAGTGTTGCTAGGCTTCCCTGGTGGCTTAGCTGGTAAAGAATCCACCTGTAATGCAGGAGACCTGGGTTCGATCCCTGGTTTGGGAAGATCCACTGGTGAAGGGAACAGCTACCCACTTGAATATTCTGGCCTGGAGAATTTAATGGACTGTATAGTCCAGGGGGGTCACAAAGACTCGGACATGACTGAGCGACTTTCACTTTCACTTTCTAAATTGAAGATGAGTTCAGCTCGAGCTGGAACTTCTTCCTTATTGCAAAGGTGTATTACTGACTAAAATATATCCTTACCACTAGTGTCTGGCTTTAACTTTGACAACAGATTTTTCCTTTGCAATTTAAGAAATAGTAGGTTTGAGAGGAAGGTTCAGTAGGAACAGTAGGAACAGTAGGTTTGAGAGAGAGTAAACAATCTGCCTGCTGACACAGGAGATGTGGGCTCAATCCCTGGGTCAGGAAGATCCCCTGCAGGAGGAAACGGCAACCCACTCCAGTACTACTAGCACCAAGGAAATGCCATGCTCGGAGGAGCCTGGGGGCTACAGTCCACGGGGGCACAGAGGGCTGAGCACAGCTTAGCAACGAAACAGCAGCATGGCTGACCAACAGTGCATATTACACCATGAAGGCTGAAGAAGTAAATACCTTCAAAAATAGATTAAAAAGAAAACTATTCCAATGAATCAACCCTTGGCTCTACCCCAAACATATCAGGAGAACGGATACATAAAAACATGAACTGATGAGAAGAAAATGTCAAGGCCCTGAGCACAGGAAGAAAAGAGGGACAATGTTCCAGTGCTAAACCAAGAGGCTGAATCAAAGGCAACCAAGGATTTTATCAATTATGAGTATATCTGTAAATTCCACAAGGTTGTCTAGAGGCATATTAGTTTTCTATTACTTCTATTTAAAATTAAGCAGCTAAGAATAAGAAAATCTGTACTCCAGTTCAAAATCTGCGATTATTTCCATTCTTGACCAATTCACTTCTGCTTAGTCGCTCGGTCGTGTCTGAATTTTTGTGATCCCGTAACTATAGCCCACCAGGTTCCTCTGTCCATGGAATTCTCCAGGCAAGAAAGCTGAAGTGGGTAGCCTTTCCCTTCTCCAGAGGATCTTCCCAACCCAGGGATCAAACCCATGTCTCTCACATTGCAGGCAGATTCTTTACTGTCTGAGCCACCATGGATGCCCCCAAGCAATTAATTTAGGTTAATTTATTTAATCAACAAAATGAGTGACTGGGATTAATGCTCACAGGTTTCTCCTGCATTTAAGGCACTATGATTTGATAAAACTTTTAATTTTTGAAGCTAATTTACTTATTTACTTCCCTTTTTGTTATAAGCTAAGTTGTGTCCCCCTCCTGCAACCGCATCCCATTCATACGTTTAAGCCCTAACCTCTGGTACCTCAGAAGGTGACTTTTTTATTTGGAAGATCTCTAAAGAGGTAATTAAGTTAAAATGAGATCAGGGTAGTCCTAATCCAATGCGACTGCTGTCCTTTCAAGAAAAGGAAATTGGACACAGCCTGGCGTGCTGCAGTCCATGGGGTCGCAGAGAGTCGGACACAACTGAGCAACTGAACTGATGCACATACATAGGGAAAATCACATAAAGACGTAAGGTAAAGATGGCTAGTCACAAGCCAAGAAAAGAGTCTTCTGAAGTAACCAACCCTGTCCACCTCTTGATCTCAGACTTCTATCCTCCAGAACTGTGAGAGAGTATACTGCTTTTGTTTAGGCTACTCAGTCTGCGGTGTTTTGCTATGGCAGCCCTGGAAAACTAATACACCTTTCAATTATCAAAAAAAATTTAAAAAAATACTGACTGCCTAGGGTGTACAGGATGTTCCTACTATAATTTCTGAAACCTCTGACTTCAGACATGCAAGAATGTTGATAAAATTTTGTTTTTCCTCTGAGAACATTCTGCCTAATTAAATAATAAGAGATAATTTTAAGTATATACAATTTATAAGAGTTTCATTTCCAAGTATATAGACATTACAACCTTCCCACAAAATCACTTTGGCAGATAAACATTATAATCTTTCTGTAGAGAATAATTACAGTCTTTATAGGAAGGTTCAGTACAGCCTAATGTAACAGATTTGGAAACAATCTAAATGGCAACAGTAGGAACATGGTTTAAAAATTATGGTTTGCGGTAAAATATTATGAAAGTACTAAAATTGGCTTTCAAATAATACCAATGAATTACACAGAGAAATGCACAAGATATATAACATTGAGAGTTAAGATTAATATGATCCCAATTATTATACATGTACACAGGTAGACAAAATTCACCAAAGTATCAGCACTCATTATCTCTAGGCTGTGAGATTATGAGAAAAAAACCACTGTACTAGAAAAGAGGTCCTCTGTAAAAGCTTAATCCAGAGTAGAAACAGCATATAAATAGGTGAAACCAAACAGTCAATTCTGAAATAATACAGGTAAACTGAGAGGTATTACATATTTATACCAATAATGCCACAGAGCTAAAGTACAAATTCAGCTACCATCAGACCAAGCAACATACGTTTGCACACAAGACCTACTACTTACCCCTGTCACAGAGATGAGCTGAATGACCAAAAGCCGTAACACAACAGAGCATTAACTTCCAATGCTTAGGAGGTTTTTTTAAAATCACTACACATATACATTGAGGCTTCCCAGGTGGCACTGGTGGTAAAGAATCCACCCACAGAAGATACGGGTTCAATCCCTGTGTCAGGAAGATCCTCTAGAGAAGGGCATGGCAACCCACTCCAGTACTCTTGCCTGGAGAATACCACGGACAGAGAAGTCTGGTGGGCTACAGTCCATGGGGGTCCCAAAGAGTCAGACATGACTGAAGTGACTTAGCACGCACTCATATATAAAAATGAGTGTGGCTTTTACATTTTCTTGACTCATAACTCCTTATGTCCAAATACTATACTAAAAACAGATTTTTCAGTTAATATGAATTTTTTGTTAAAAACGGAATTTTTTTTAAAAAATTATCATTTTAAAAATAAGCATTTTAGCACATTTGTTAGGAATAAGAAAATTTCTAAGGAACTAAGACGATGAACATAAAGATTTACAGTTGTATTTGAGTGAACTATTAGAAACTGCCTAAACATCAAATAATAAGAAACCAGTTAAATCATTCAGTTTTTAATACTCTTTAGATCACACAATATTTTGAGAATTTCATAAAACGAATTTCTCAGAATTAGAAGTAACAAGTATATACACCCAAATTTTCGTATACCATGATAGAAAGTTTACAATAATTAAACTACTTTTAAGAATTCTTATGCTAGAAAAATTTTATGTAATGGAAACATAATGTTCATATTATATTCTTAAATGAAAAAAGAAGAGGATAAACCAATAGATACAAAGAAGGAAAAAAATGTGTCTATAGTTATCTCTGGATAGTAAAAATTAAAGATAATTTTTATATTCCTCTGTGATTTTCTATAGACTCCATATTTTCAAAACATGAACTAGATAATGAAAAAAGAAAATTAAAGAGTCAGAATCTATTTTGTACAGACAAAATTGTTATTAGCTAAGAAACAAAGAGCAGGCTCAGATAATGATCAGTTTTCATGCCTTTGAATATAAAATAAATCACTGATGATCACTGATAAAAGGGTATACTCACAGATGAATGGGCTTATTTTGTATAAATTTCTTGCATAGAGAAATGCCAGTGTACATATTTCATATTTCAAATGATGTTATAAATTTTTAAAAAGTCATAGGTAATAAATGAATCTCTCCTTTTATGAATACAAAACTTTTTTTTTTTTTTTTTGCTTTTAGACTTCAGGCTATTTTAAGAATGTCTAAAGTAAAATTAAAAAAAAAAAGATTAGAATAAAAAACTTACATTTTCTATTGTGTATTAACAGAGCTTGTTTCAAATCTACTGTTGCTCTTCCTAACAAAGCATCTGCTTTTATAGTATGATGACTCCAAACTCGAAATTCCAATGTAGACTGTGGGGTCACATTTCTGTAAAGGTAATATTTTAACAAAAACACAGGAGAATACATTTACTTCAATAAATTTTCAAAAAGACATGAATTCATATTTAAGGAAAAAATACTACATGAAACAGTAAACTAGCTGAATTATAAATAAAAACATTTATTTTCAAGTACATTAGGAATTCAATACCTAAACAATTTCTGTAATTGACAAAGCAAAACACCAACAATACATCAAAAGTCTTATTAAGACTTCACAATAACATTAATTCTACTTGAACAAATATCTAAAGATTTAAGATAGCTGACTACATTATAATATTTTTACTATACATAAATTTCTAACACTGTATTTCAGAAATGCCAAATGGTTTTCTGCTCTATTTATTTTTACAATAAGAGAAAATATGATTATATGGAAAAAGTTTGTAAAACAAAAGCAAGAATCATTATGCTTCATTTCTAAAGAAAATAAAATTAACCAAAACTTTTTTCACATTTAAAATTGTCTAGTCACACTAAAATATAGAATTCTTTACTTTGAAGTTATCTTACCAAAATAACAACAGCAAATCACCAAAAAACCCCACCACCAGAAAAACATTCCCAAAATAATACTCTCTTGAAAAGTTTGCATTCTTTGCACCAGATACTTACACAGTTAGCTGTTCGTCCCATTTTGGATTAGAAGAACTACTGGATTTTGCTGTTTTCTTACTTTCTCCATCTGCAGCTACTTCTGTATATATTGCTGTTCCAAACCAGTTCTTTTTTCTTTTTAGTTTGGCACTAGAAACTAACAAGAAACATGATAACCACTAGTGAATATATTTAGCCACAAAGTGTGTTTGTGCTAAGTCACTTCAGTTGTGTCCGACTCTTCGGGACTTCCCAGGTGGCGCTAGTGGTAAAGAACCTGCCTGCCAATGCAGGAGACCTGAGTTCGATCCCTTGGTCGGGAAGATTCCCTGGAAGAGGGCATGGCAACCCACTCCAGTATTCCTGCCTGGATAATTCCACAGACACAGCAGCCTGGCAGGCTACAGTCCATGGGGTCACAAAGAGTCAGCCGCGACTGAAGCAACTTAGCACACAAAATAGTATAAATCAATACGAATGGAATTGTGCTTCTTAAGCAACTCAAACTCTTTTTGCTGGCAAGATGAAGAAACAATACAAAAGGGCCATTGTTAATGCCTGAGAACCATTTGACTTTAAGTAGTTTTACTGAAATATAATATAGCATATAATTCACCCATTTAAACTGCACAATAGTTTTATTATATTCACAGGAGTTGTGCAACCATCACCACAAGCAATTTAACATATATTTATTACCCCTAAAAGAAACTTCATACCATTAAGCAGTCACCCTTCTATTCCATCCTACATCCTCTGCCCCACCAGTCCTAGGCAACGGCTCATCTACTCTGTCTCTATAGATTTGCCTGTTCTAAACATTTCAAATAATGGATTTAGATTAGAATAACATGGTCTTTTGTGACTGCCTTCTTTCACTTAGCATTCTAACTTCATCCAAGTTGTAGCATACATGAGTATTTTCATTCATTTTATTTACACATAATATTTCACTGTATAGGCATACCACTTTTATTTATCCATTCAGCAGCTGATAGACATTTGGGTTGTTTTCATTTTTTGGCTACACTGCATAAAATACTGCTATAAACATTCACTTAGAAGGTTTTGTGTACACGTCTGTTTTCATTTCTCTTACCTAGCAGTGGAATTGCTGGGGCTTCCCAGGTGGCTTTTAGTGGTGAAGAACCCGCCTGGCAATGCAGCAAACTAAAACACACAGGTTTGATCCCTGAGTTGGGACGGTCCCCTGGAGAAGGGCATGGCAACCCACTCCAGTATTCTTGTTGGAGATCCCACGGACAGAGGAGCCTGGCAGGCTACAGTCCATAGCGCTGCACAGAGTCAGACATGACTGAAGCGACTTATCATGCACGCACACATGGTAATTCTGTTGAAAAATGGCTATTTTCCACAGTGGCTATACCACTTTACACATCCAGCAGTAGTGTATAAGAGTTCTGATTTCTCCAAATCCTTGCCAATTCTAAGCTGCCTCCAGCATTAAGAGAAAGGTACGTGTCTTCACAGCTATTTGTAAGGCCTCCTCAGACAGCCATTTTGCTTTTTAGCATTTCTTTTCCATGGGGATGGTCTTAATCCCTGTTTCCTGTACAATGTCATGAACCTCCATCCATAGTTCATCAGGCACTCTGTCTATCAGATCTGGTCCCTTAAATCTATTTCTCATTTCCACTGTATAATCATAAGGGATTTGATTTAGGTCATACCTGAATGGTCTAGTGGTGTTCCCTACTTTCTTCAATTTAAGTCTGAAGTTGGCAATAAGGAGTTCATGATTTGAGCCACAGTCAGCTCCCCGTCTTGTTTTTGCTGACTGTATAGAGCTTCTCCATCTTTGGCTGCAAAGAATATAATCAATCTGATTTCAGTGTTGACCATCTGGTGATATCCATGTGTAAAGTCTTCTCTTGTGTGCTGGAAGAGGGAGTTTGCTATGACCAGTGCGTTCTCTTGGCAAAACTCTATTAGCCTTTGCCCTGCTTCATTCTGTACTCCAACGCCAAATTTGCCTGTTACTCCAGGTATCTCTTGACTTCCTACTTTTGCATTCCAGTCCCCTATAATGAAAAGGACATCTTTTTTGGGTGTTAGTTCTAAAAGGTCTTGTAGGTTTTCATAGAACTGATCAACTTCAGCTTCTTTAACATTACTGGTTGGCGCACAGGCTTGGATTACCATGATATTGAATGGTTTGCCTTGGAAATGAACAGAGATCATTCTGTCATTTTTGAGACTGCATCCAAGTACTGCATTTTGGTCTCTTTTGTTGACTATGATGGCTGCTCCATTTCTTCTAAGGGATTCCTGCCCACAGTAGTAGATATAATGGTCATCTGAGTTAAATTCACCCATTCCAGTCCATGTTAGTTCACTGATTCCTAGAATGTTGACATTCACTCTTGCCATCTCCTGTTTGACCACTCCCAATTTGCACTGATTCACGGACCTAACATTCCAGGTTCCTATGCAATATTGCTCTTTACAGCATGGGACCTTGCTTTTATCACCAGTCACATCCACAACTGGGTACTGTTTTTGCTTTGGCTCCATCCCTTCATTCTTTCTGGAGTTATTCCTCCACTGATCTCCAGTAGCATATTGGGCACCTACTGACCTGGGGAGTTCCTCTTTCAGTATCCTATCATTTTGCCTTTTCATACTGTTTATGGGGTTCTCAAGGCAAGGATACTGAAGTGGTTTGCCATTCCCTTCTCCAGTGGAAAACATTCTGTCAGACCTCTCCACCATGACCCGTCCGTCTTGGGTGGCCCCACACGGCGTGGCTTGGTTTCCCTTATTTAACTTGTATGCCAAGTACATCATGAGAAATGCTGGGCTGGAAGAAGCACAAGCTTGCCAGGAGCCGCTATGGGACAGCCCACCCATGATGAGGTCGTGAGAAGACCTGACACGCAAGGCCGTTCAGGACACAAGGGACCCTCCAGGTTGGCCTCGGCCTCTACCCCACCCTGTATCCTCCCCCCTTTTCCTGCTGTTGTTCTTGTTTGCCCTGCTGCAGATTCTTGTGTTGCCTGCCGAGAGCTCTCCTGCTCCTCTTTCACTGAATAAAGAGCAACTGAAAACCCTAATTAATAAATCTCCTAGACGTTGGTACCCTATGAAGGGGCCAAAGATGAAGGAAATGCTTCAATTCAAACCCTTCTGCTGGCACTCTGGCTTGTTTGGCATATGTGTGCTCCTATTGCAAAGAATGCTCATGATTGTTCTAAGCATCCTAAGCACAGTACGTTAACAGAAGAAACCATTAAGCATAGGTCCCTCCGCGGGGTGAGAAAGGCTCCACAAATAAAATAGCCACAAATGTGCCTAATAAAAAATACTTTAGATAGAGATTAGCTGGTGACTTCTTGCAGGTAGTTAGCTTTAAGAATAAGCCTGTTTTGTGCTCTATCTGCTGTTTTTGCAATCCTTTGCGTTTCTGTTCTGTAAAAATGTAATCCTATCTAGTTCCCATGGAGATGACACCTAATAGAAAGAAAATAGATTAACCACAAGAAAGACAGGGTTGGCTACTGAAGTTGCTTAAAGTTACACCAGGTGCAAGCCATAAACTGTCAACAGGCCTGAAGGCCGAAAGATATTACACACAGAGATTAACCATAAAAAAGGCCCTAATAGGCACAGAGCCCTTTGGGGGGTGAGGAAGCCCTATTAGAGAATACAAAAAATATTGTTTTAAAAGTGGTTAACCATAAAAAAGGCCCTAATAGGCACAGAGCCCTTTGGGGGGTGAGGAAGCCCTATTAGAGAATACAAAAAATATTGTTTTAAAAGTGGTTATTGGATCAACGTTTGATTGCTGTTAATGTGCTGAGGTTGTGCAGTGGAAACTATTGTTAATATAGTTAAAAATCTAGAAAAATTAAGAGTTTAGCCCTAGTGTAAAAACAATAAGATAATTGTGCATTTTAACCAGGAGTGCTAAACAGGGGCTGCCTCACCGGAGCCACAGACTCTTTGTGTGCTAAACTTTTTTTTGATAAATTTAGCTGAGAACTTCTGCAAAAAGACTGTCTTTTATGTTAACAGGATTGTGTTTCTACTATGCTGCAACCTGCTGTACCATGAGACCGCCACTTTTTTGTTTTCTGCTAAGCTCAAGGCCAGAAGATAATGTACAAAAATCTATGGAAAAGACTTTCATAAACAAAAATATACAGAGAACATCTGGTTTCGTGAAGGACAAGCTGATGTAATGTTAAACTAAGTCTGTGTGCTTATCTTCCCCTTAGAAATGTGCCAACTTAGGGTATAAAAGCTACGGTGAAAAATAAAGCATGGGCCAGACTCTGCTGCACACTGCGGTCTGGTCTCTCTCTCTTCTCTCTCACTCGCCAACGCCATTCATCCTGAGGGTACCCCTGGATCCTGCTGGGGCTGGACCCCAGCACAAGCTGGCATCAAGATTGCCGGGAGAAATATCAAAAACCTCAGATATGCAGGTGACACCACCCTTATGGCAGAAAGTGAAGAGGAACTAAAAAGCCTCTTGATGAAAATGAAAGAGGAGAGTGAAAAAGTTGGCTTAAAGCTCAACATTCAGAAAACTAAGATCATGGCATTTGGTCCCATCACTTCATGGGAAATAGATGGGGAGACAGTGGAAACAGTGTCAGACTTTATTTTTTGCGGCTCCAAAATCACTGCAGATGGTGACTGCAGCCATGAAATTAAAAGACACTTACTCCTTGGAAGGAAAGTTATGACCAACCTAGATAGCATATTAAAAAGCAGAGACATTACTTTGCCAACAAAGGTCTGTCTAGTCAAGGCTACGGTTTTTCCAGGGGTCATGTATGGATGTGAGAGTTGTACTGTGAAGAAAGCTGAGCGCCAAAAGAATTGATGCTTTTGAACTGTAGTGTTGGAGAAGACTCTTGAGAGTCCCTTGGACTGCAAGGAGATCCAACCAGTCCATCCTAATGGAGATCAGTCCTGGGTGTTCATTGGAAGGACTGATGCTGAAGCTGAAACTCCAATACTTTGGCCACCTCATGCGAAGAGTTGACTCACTGGAAAAGACCCCGATGCTGGGAGGGGTTGGGGGCAGGAGAAGAAGGGGACGACAGAGGATGAGATGGCTGGATGGCATCACCGACTCGATGGACATGAGTCTGAGTAATCTCCGGGAGTTGGTGATGGACAGGGAGGCCTGGCGTGCTGCGATTCATGGGGTCACAAAGAGTCAGACACGACTGAGCAACTGAACTGAACTGAAGTGTCTTCAGATTCAATATGTCTATTAACCTCTCTGTGAGGTAGTATTCATAACTTACCCATCTGAAATTACACAAACACTGGCAATTTTTTAAAAAAATTCTTTCCCTAGAAAGTAGGTTTCAAGAAAAAGAGGTTATCTGCCTTTTCAAAGAAAAATTCTGAAATCAAAATGTCACTATAGAAGTTAATCATACTTCTCTACAGAAAGTGAATTTGAAAGTGAATTTATCTGACTTGGAGGAAGACTTGTTTAATTTAGGCTAAATATCTGATTTTTAAATAACTTTTAAAACTACTAATTCAAATGGGGAATACATAATTTCAGGGCAAAGTACTGACTACCAAGAAGTAGTAAGAATTTATCAAGATCATTTCTGTAGTCAATTACCTGTGAACACTGTGAGTCTGAGATAAGGAGGGGAAGCCACCTCCATGTCATACGTGTATCACATGTTAAAATGTGAACATAAACAAGCTGATGCAAGCTTGCATTCTACAGTGAGGAAACAGTAATGTACATAAGTAGCCACAGAGATATGACATGAAAAACGCTGCAGCAGCAATAGACTACTGAAATACAGTAGTCCTCAACTCACAACTGAAGAAAAGGAAGAGGTTCAAAGGAAACACTATACGTATATACCAGCAACATAAAACATTCAAAAAGTGTTAAATGTTACCTCTGAAGTGGTACTATCAGGGTGATGGCAAAACTCACTTTCATCCTTCTCTTTTCCAAACTGCTCTAAACCCTCTATCACTGAGTGATACAGAAGGAACAGATCTCTCCCTAAACATCCCCCAACCAAAGTTCTTCACTCCAGATGAAAGTCGTTTCTTCAGTACATGCTGGATTTATCTGTGTACTGAAAGAAGAGAAAGGCAGTACTGGATGGTGTTAACAGCACAAGACATCTTTTCAACAAATGGTGCACAGACAACTGGACATCCACATGCGAATAAATAAATGTAAACACAGATCTTATACCCTTTATAGGAATTAACTCAAAATGTATCACAGACCTAAAGGCAAAACACAAAATGATAAAACTCATAGAAGATAAAACAGGAAAACCTTCAGGTGACTTTAGGTGTGGTGACGGATGTCTATTTAGAAATGACTCCAAAGCTATGGTCCTTCAAAGATGGAACTTACAAGTAGCACGTAATTAAAATTCAAAGCTGCGCTCTGAATGACAGTGTCAAGAGAATGAAAAGGCAAGCCACAGAAAGGGAGAAAATACCTGCAAAAGACATGTCTGATCAAGAATTATTGTCTAAAACACACAGAAAACTTTTCAGAGTCAACATTAAGAAAACAACCCAATGGGCTAAGGACCTTAACAGACACCTCACCAAAGATGCATGGATAGCAAATAAGCATATGAAAAGCTCAAAAGCATACGTCATCAGGGAAACATAAATTAAAAGAAGAGTGAGATATCACTACACACCTGCTGTTGTTTAATCACTAAGTCGCGTCCCACTCTTTTGCCACCTTACAAACTACAGCCCATCAGGCACCTTCTGTCCACGGGATTTCTCAAGCAGGATATATTGGAGCAGGTTGCCATTTCCTGTTCCAGGGAATCTTGCCGACCCAGGGATCGAACCCATGTCTCTTGCATTGACAGGGGGGTTCTTTACCACTGAGCCACCAGGGAAGCCCACACATTTACTAGACTGGCCAAAATTTGGGACACTAACCATACCAAATTCTGGGGGAATGTGAAGCAACAGAAACTCTCATTCACGGCTGGTGGAGATGCAAAATGGTTCAACCACTTCGGAAGATAGTTTTACGGTTTCTTACAATCTAAACATAGGCTTACCATGTGATCCAATAACTGCACTCTTTGGTATGTACTCAAAGGAGCTGAAAACCTATGTTTACACAAAGCCTCCAAGTGGATATTTATCACAGCTTTATTTATACAACTGTCAGAACATCTAAATAACCAAGATGTAGTAGATGCACGGATGAACAACTTGTGTGTGTGTGTGTTCAGTTGCTCACTTCAGTTCAGTTCAGCCTCTCAGTCTTGCCTGACTCTTTGCAACCCCATGGACTGCAGCACGCCAGGCTTCCCTGTCCATCACCAACTCCCAGAGCTTGCTCAAGCTCATGTCCATTGAGGTGGTGATGTCATCCAACCATCTCTCCTCTGTCACCCCCTCCTCCTCCTGCCTTCAATCTTTCCCAGCATCACGGTCTTTTCTAATGAGTCAGTTCTTCACATCAGGTGGTCAAAGGATTGGAGCTTCAGCTTCAGCATTAGTCCTTCCAATGAACATTCAGGACTGATTTCCTTTAGGGTTGACTGGTTTCATTCATAGTCCAAGAACTCTCAAGAGTCTTCTCTAACACCACAGTTCAAAAGCAATTCTGTGATGTTCAGCTTGCTTTATGGTCCAACTCTCACATCCATATATGACTACTGGAAAAACCACAGCTTTGACTAGATGGATTTTTGTCAGCAAAGTAATGTTTCTACTTTTTAATACGCTGTGTAGGTTTGTCATAGCTTCTCTTCCAAGGAGCAAGTGTCTTTTTAATTTCATGGCTGCAGTCAGCATCTGCAGTGATTTGGGGGCCCAAGAAAATAAAGCCTCTCACTGTTTCATTTCTCTGTCTATTTGAGATGAAGTGATGGGACTGGATGCCATGATTTTAGTTTTTTGAACGCTGAGCTTTAAGGCAGCTTTTTCACTCTCCTCTTTCACTTTCATCAAGAGGCTCTTTAGTTCTTCTTCGCTTTCTGCCATAAGGGTGGTGTCATCTGCACATCTGAGGTTATTGATATTTCTGCCGGCAATCTTGATTCCAGCCTGTGCTTCATCCAGCCCAGCATTTCTCATGACGTACTCTGCAAATAAGTTAAATAAGCATGGGGACAATATACAGCCTTGACATACTCCTTTCCTGATTTGGAACCAGTCTGTTGTTCTATGTCTGGTTCTAACTGTTGCTTCTTGACCAGCATACAGATTTCTCAGGAGGTAGACAAGGTGGTCTGGTATTTCCATCTCTTTAAGGATTTTCCACAGTTTGTTGTGATCCACACAGTCAAAGGCTTTAGCTGTATTAACTGATACTCAAAATGATAAAATACTGTGGAGGCACTATCTTGGCTACTTACACTCCTTTGGTCCATATCTATTTTCCAATTGGTTCTCCAGGCTTTGGGTGATTCTATTTATTAGCTTACCTGACAGCTTTTCTCTAAGGTCCCCTTTGGCCCCAATCAGGCAGACCAGGTCTTCGTTACTTCAATTAAGTACTCATACAGTAGATAAAGACCAGGAAGAAAGTTACACCTCAGATATGGTGGCCACAGGTGCTGCACAAGTAACAGTGAAAACCAAGGACAGAGCTCTAAGCTTATGCAGAGAAAAAGCATAAGCATCATGAATTACATTTATGTGGAATACACATCAGAATCATCCGAGAATTGCTTGAAAATATGTAAATTCACAGTTCACAGAAAAACTAAATACAAATATCCCTGAAATATGCCTCAGCCTCACTCATAATGAAAGAAATGATATATAAAAGGACACTTCAGATACTACTTCTTACCTAAGTGTCATCATGCCTGATAGCGTATCTTGATGAGGCTATAAGAAAACAGGCACTCTCAGAGACACCTGGTGGGAACACAGAAATAGTACAGATCCCACGGAAGAGACTTTCACAACAGCTGACCTCTGAACAAGGGTGGTTTGAATCGTGTGGATACACTTCTACACAGATTTTTTACGATAAGGACATACTACAGTACTATACCATCAGGAGTTGGCTGTATCCATGGATAAGGAACCATGGATATTGAGGGCTGACTGTAAAGTCATGCACAGATTTTTCAAATGCGCGGAACTCGGCACCATAATCTCTGTGGTTCAGGGGTCAACTGTGATTGACAGTATCACATGTACTTACTATCTGATCAAGCAATCTCATTCTAGAATTCTATCCTAATGACACATGAAGCTCTTTACTGTAGCACTATTTGCAATAGCAAAAAATGGAACCCAATGTCCATTAATAGGGCACTAGCTGAATTAACTTTGGTACATCCAGTCAACAAAGTACTGGGCATTGATAAAAAGGTGTATGGAATACTCTGCTATGGACATTACCCTACGATATTACTGCTAAATGAAGAAAAGCAAGGTGCAAGAACTAGATGTTAGGAACTAGGAAGACTGACAGGAGAGATATGCATGCATATAATGTGTATACCTGCTTGTATTTTCAAAAGGAAGCAACAGATGGATGAATCAACACTAACAAAAATGTTTACCAAAAGGGGAAGGGAAAGAGGGGAAGCAATGGACAGAGTACCCAGACTTCACCAAATACCATCCTGACTTAACAATTTTGACTCTAGAACTATGTAAATGCCTTATATGGTGATAAAATAAAATTAAATAAAAAGTAAATAACTGAAAGCAATGAATCTAACCCAGTTGGTGGCATAACCAAATGGAAACTCAAGTTACTCTGACTATACATACAAAGGAGGGACACTCACAGAGAAATCTTAAAACTGCAATGAGTGAGCCTGTTACTTTCAGTAACTCTAAAACTGCTAAGACTTCTGTGTGTGTATGTTAGGATAAAACAGGTATACCTGTGCTGATGTTATTTAGAATTAAAATTCTGAAGTTAAGAGAAAAGAGAGATATAAAGTCAAATGAAGTAAAAATAACTTTTTTTCTTCCTTTAGTGGAAAACAGTCACTTAGAGACTACAGCTCTTCTTTAGAGTGAGCACTGTCAGCGTGAAGTTGGGGTTTGTGTTTTGCTTTCTAAGACAACAAACACCTCTGTTCACTGAAAACTCCCATTAACAACTGACCTAATTGTGATGCATACCATGGGGTTACAGTATACCTCCTTCTTACCCGACACTCAACCTGCCCCTCCTAAGGCAGATATTATTTCTAATGTCCTAAGCACAGAGCCACAGACAAACACCCCTCCTTTTTTTCCATATCCATATGGCTATATGCACTATTTCACACTTTGCTCTTTTACTTAAAAATATTATCTTAGAACTTGGCTCTTGCTGATACACATATTCATTTCATGTCATTGTTTATCTAGAATTCTGCCAATCTTTTCCTATTAAAGATTCTTTTTCTGTTGCTCCTACTAATTTATCTTGCAGATATTTATATATAAACTATCCACACACAGTATATGTGGACATTATTTATATGTACATATAAACAACATAAATACCTGCAAGATAAATTTATACAAGTACAATTGCTGGTTCGAGGACCACACTTTGCATCACTGCTCCAGTTAGCTAGAATAGATGATCTGCAGCGCCCCAACCAAGGCTCTTCCATGCTTTCACACATGCTGCTCCTTCTCCCTCCCATACTTTTGGCTGCCAATCTGCAACGAACTCTAATCCTCCTACAAGAGTCAAAGTGTTACCCTCTGTGAATCCTTCTCTTACCCTACTCTCACAGACCTATAGGCCATCTCCAATTCCAAGCAGAACTATGACACTTTCTTCTTAAGTTCTCACTGCATCCAGTTAACAATCACTTTGCATAGTAACTGTCCATGCAAAACAAACCTGCCTGACATTATACAGTAAGTCCCTGCAGTTCTAGGGTCTTGGGTTTCCATATATGAATGCCACTTAACAAATATTTGCCCAATGATTGAATGAATGGCTTAAACGCATGGAAAAGGGTTTTTAGCATCTTTCTCCATTCTAATAATCATTTAAAAACCAGCTCAGTTCAATGGAGCTAATTCTAATACCCAAATTCTCCCACCACCAAAAAGGATAGAGCTTCTCGGCATCCAGTACAGGTTCAATAAATACTCATGGAATAAATATTTTTACAGAGTTTCTATCTTTGAGGCCTATTACAACAAATACACCATGGCATGAATCTAAAAGAAAAGATACTTATAAAATAAGTCTGCTAAATTAGGTATTAAAAAGAAAGTTTCATCAGAAAACTATTAGTTTAAATGACCGTGAAAACAACTTACCAGTTACCTGTAACTGCAACCTTCCACTGTGGTTATTACTAGTATCAGACCTTGGTGAAGCAGTGGCCATGTCCCAAAATTCAGCTTAAATCTACAAAAAAGTTAATTTATTCACATATTAGACTAGAGATTATAATTTTCAATATGATTAATACCTTGTCCCCAGTAAATCTTGCATGTTTCTTTTTACAGATAACTTTTTCAAGTTCTAAGCCACTGCCCTACCCTATTTTTACTTTTTAAATAAAACACAAAGCCAAGCTACTTCAGCTTTCTCCTGCATGGCAAGTATTTTAAGGTTAAACTTCTATTAACCTTTAACTTACTAAGATAAAGATGAACACTAAGGGTAAGATTGAAAAAGGTAATATAAATATGTTTCTTACCCTCATGGACTTTATTATGATGATTATTAAACATAATTTAATAAACATAAAAAATAATAATAATTATTAAACATAAATTTTAAAAAATTAGTTTTAGCAATAAAAGACATATTGGTCAAGCAAAGAGACCATGAAAATGGCATTGTGTATCTGAAAAAGAACCATTTTGAATTTGCTTAAACTCTTCATTTTAGAATAGTTTCAGATTTAAAGAAAAGTTGTGAAGAAAACAGCATTCTCATATATCCTATACCCAGTATCCTCTACTATTAACTTCTTATATTAGAATGCTATATTTGTCATAATTAATGAACCAATATCAATATATTATTACTAATTAGAGCATATAGTTTATTCAGATTAGACAGAACTTAAGAATCAGCAAACTTGAATATAAACTTTAAAAAGTCATTTTGAAGTAATGCTGAGATAAACAGCTTAAAAAATCAAAGAGAAACTAAAAGACATGAAAAAATAAAATATGACCTGACATATACTGCCTCTCAAAATCTCAGAAAATGAAGAAAAAGGTCATACTAGCAGAGAAAATGACTTAGTTTTCTAGAACCATGAAATACACATGTTCACAATTCTAAGAAACACTACATAAAACAGTTGGGATAAACATGAAGACACTCATGTCAGGACACGCGGCAGTCACACTGCACGGTACCAAAACACAGAGCCTGCTAGAAGCAGCCAGAGACAAGAGGGATGACCCACAGAAGAAGACAGTCAAGGGACAGCAGAATTCTCAACAAGCGGCAAGGGAAACGCAGAAGGCAGAGCAAGCATCTATCTGTGAAAACTGAGAGGAAATTTACTCAATCACCAAAACTCTCTTTGGAACACAATCATCAAACTCTCTTTGGAAAGTATCAAGACTTTGCCAGACAAACCAAAAAGAGTTTACCAATAGCAGGCCTTTACTTCTACAAAATCTGAAAGACATGTTTCCAAAAAAGAGTAAAATTACACAGAAGGATGCTCTGAGATGCAAGAAGGGAAAGATGAGCCAAGAAACTGGTCAGCATACAAGTAAATCTACATAAACACTGTCAATAAAATAACAACAGGGACATCTTATTATGGTATGTAAATAAACCAGAATAAAATACAGAACCAAGAACAGAAGCACAGAGCGGAGGGACTGGGCAGGGAGCGAGAGGATGGGCGGTGACGAGGTCAGCTCTCTGCGCCGTCCAGCAGAGAGACTGTGCTCTGGCTTCACTCTGGACTATACAGCATTCCCAGCAGGATTTCAAGGGTACCACAGAAGAATGGAAATAAGGAGTGTAATTTACAAACTAGTAGAGTAGAAGAGAATACAATTAAAAAAAATAATAATCAATTCCCAAAAAACGGCTAGAAAAGGAAAGGAAAAAAAAAGCATAAACAACCAGCATTATCAGAAAGCACAAAGGAAGAGAGTCCAAATATAGAAATTAATCACAGTGACAGCAAGTTCAGAAGTAAGGCCAGAGACACCTGCAAAATAAAGATGCTGACAGCATGACAGCAAAAATATGGCAAGGACATACTAGGCAAAGATAAACAAAAGGAAAGCTGGGCTTAGTTACAATAGCAGAGAAAGAGCATCATTAGGGAAGACAAAGAAAATGATACAAGATTCCATCTAAGTAAGCAGACAGAGAACTCCGAATTTGCACACTTCAAAAAAAAAATAGCCTAGTTTTGGTTCCTTCTCCCAGCCCAACAAAGTGATCTCAGCCAAAAAGAATGGGAAGTCCCTAACAGACTTTCGGGTTAAGAAATGGTATAGCATGGTAGAAGGAGCATCTATGACCCCAACACAGATGATCTGGAGGCTGTTTCAACCACTTGGCACAGTTATGACGACAGCACGTCACAACACCTGTGACTGACTGTTACATCCTACCCACCACTCCACAGGCTGCTGGGAACAGGGCCACTTCCCATCTGCCACCCTACACTGTCTTTCTAGGGAGCCCAACTTGTGAGAGACCGAAGTCTCCACTTAGGAATTCTTCAGAGAATTATCAGCACTGTGCATTTACCGTGAGAACCCAGGAATGCAGGGAGGTTGAAAGGTTTTGATTATGCTCAGTTTGAGAACCTGGAGTCCCCGTTCAGTGTCCAGAGCCTCAGTAAAGAATCTCTAGACAACAGAATTCCAGGGAACACTGCTAATCAAGGACAGGACAGAAACAAAGATGGTGGTTCTTTTGGCTGAAAAAGAAACCAGAATTTTCACAAAACAGATATGGACCGGAGGAGCTGTCCTGCACAGACAGCCTGGATTTGCCTATTCACCTAGAAGAGGTGAAGAGAGCTTTGAAGGCAAACATCATGATTGCCATGAAGGCCATGACTGCCATCATGACTAAGGCAGCAGCGGCCGTGACAGAGGCCATGACTTCAGGACAAACAGTGGCAAAAAGGCAACCTGTAGCAGGTACCAGAGGGACAATGACTGTGAAGTTCCATAGATAGGACGTTCAGTCGTGGAGCACCAGAGACAACTGCTCTCCAGATATCACAGGTATGATGACAGAGGACCCTTCCAGAGGCCCAAACTGCACTTCAGGCCTCAGGGTATTCCCAGCGAAGCGGTCGCCCCTGCTGGCACCTCCTCAAGCAGCTCTCAGGCAGCGTCTATCTCTGGAGCAGCAGAGGGCAGCCCGACGCCCCCGCTGAGAGCGAACAGGCAGCAGAGCAGCCACAGGGGGAACGGGAGAAACGGCAGCATCAGCTTGCTGTCCAGCCACTCAGTCGTGTCCGACTCTGCGACCCCAGGGACTGCAGCACGCCAGGCTTCTCTGTCCTTCACCCTCTCCCGGAGCTTGCCCACACTCATGTCCATCTAGTGGGCGATGCATCCAACCATCTCATCCTCTGCCTTTCCCGTCTCCTCCCACCCTCAGTCTCTCCCAGCATCAGGGTCTTTTCCAGTGAGTCAGCTCTTTGCATCAGGTGGCCAAAGTACTGGAGCTTTAGCTTCAGTGAATACTCAGGGTTGATTTTCTTCAGGATGGACTGGTCTGATCTCCAACTAGAATGACAGCCTCGGGAGAGACACCGAAACTGGCAAAGGAAAGAATTTCAAGAACAGTAATGGTCAAGAACAGGAAGTAAGTCATCTCGGACTGGGACCTTGCCGCGTGCACCAGAAGTCAGACCAGGGTGGATGAAGGAGACAGTGAGACCTCTCTGGAAGGTGAAATACTCAGTAAAAGCAAAAGACTGTCACTCTCCAACTTCTAAGCCTCCCAGACCTGATGAGCTACCAGAGGAAATGCTGGCCCCTCCCTCGCTTAGGTGAAGGGAAGTGCTAATCCTCTGTTGATCTCAGTTCAAACACAGAGCAGCAGTCCCCTACAAGTGATGGGGAGAAGTCACTGCAGTTCAACCATCTCAGCAAGGATCAACCTGGAAAGAGGAAAACAAGGCAGATGTAGTGAGTGCCCCAAAAGGTGAAAGTGGGGACACCAGCATGGACCAAGAGATGAAGTAATAAGGACTGACAGAAGAAGTGGGAGAGAAAACAGAACAGAAGGATCAAGAACTCCGATCTGCATCTGAAACTCGTTCTTAGAAGAGCACAGCTTCTAAGTTCAGTACCGTGAGAATGATGCTCTCCCAGCTGACTGAAAATTAAAAATAGAATTCTACATCCCGTGCTCTCTCCTAGCCTCACTCTACCCTGGAACATTTCTAAGCAAATCAAATCTCTATCCAGACAAGGCAAAAAAAAAAATTCACGATCTCCTGGGAGGAGGAAAGCCTGTAAAGATTGTTAGAACTACAGGAAGAAACTGACAAACTGACCATTGATGTGGGTGATTTCAACACACAGTGATTTTCTACAGATCAAGTGAATCAAAAAATACCTAAAAACAAAATGATGAACAAGAATTTAATGAACAGAACTTTATACCTGAGAAAACAAACAAACATTCTTCTCAAGGATACATGGGACATATAGAAAAACAATATACACATTGGGAGGTAACAAAAATGTCACTAAATTTCAAACAACATGTAGAATTTTGTACCTGGGTGCTGATCAAAATGCAGTTAAAAATCAGTAATGAAAGATAAATTTTTTAAATACAAAGAGAAAATAATAACACTTCTAAATATCACATGAGTTGTCAGAAACCATACTGCAAATTTTTCTAAAAATACTAAAAACTGGACTCCCGGGAAGAGCGGTTGTGAGCCCACCTGCCAACGCAGAGGACACAGGGGAGGTCCTGGTCTGGAAGATCCCACACATCAGGAGCAACTCAGCCCAGAGGGCACAAGTTCTGAGCCCACGCCGTAGAAGCCTCCAGCCCCAAGGACTGAGGCCCTCCTGCCCCAGGGCACGTGCTCTGCAACAAGTGAAGCCAGCGCAACGAGAAGCCTGCGTGCCTCAACAAGAGCGAAACCGTGCTCACTGCAACTAGAGAAAGCCCTCGAGTAGCAACGAAGACCCAGCACAACCAAAAATAATTAAATACAATTAAAAAATAAAAATGTTCTGTTGTTTAGCTGCAAAGTCATGTCCGACTCTTTGTGACCCCATGGACTGCAGCATATCAGGCTTCAAAAAAAAAAAAAAAACTAAAAACTGAATTAAAAACATTTTTGGAATACAGTAAATGTTACAATTTCAGGCAAATCTATTGCCTTAATGATTTGTACTAGGAAAAGAAGAAAGGCTGCAAATAAATGAGTTAACAGGACAATCTGCTCAATGAGAAAGACAGAAATCAGTAAACCCTAAGAAAGCAAAAGGTAATAAAAAACAGAAACTGGTGAAGTAAAAAAAGGTAACAGAGAAGATCAACAAAGTCACAGTTCTTAGAAAATACTAAAACAAATAAATGTCTTCCAAGACTTGGTGAAGGGTAAATAAAATGAACGCCCTCATGGATCACAGCCTGGTTGTGTAATGGAGCTCGTGTAACCCAATGAAGCTGTGAGCCATACAGTGCAGGGCCACTCAGGACGGATGGGTCATAACGGAGATTTCTGACAAAATGTGGGCCGCTGGAGGAGGGAACGGCAGCCCACTCCAGTACTCCTGCCACGAGAACGCATGAACAATACGAAAAGGCATAAAGATATGACAAGTGGAAGATGAGCCCAACACGTCAGAAAGTGTCCAATATGCTACAGGGGAAGAGCAGGGGTCAAACCATTCACCATCAGAGCAATCCAAGTCTCTGCCCCAACCTCTAATGCCCAAGAAGCTGAAGTTGACCAGCTCTATGAAGACCTACAAGACCTTCTAGAACTAACATCAAAAAAGATGTCCTTAACCACAGGGGATTGGAATGCAAAAGTAGGATGTCAAGAGATACCTCAAGTAACAGGCAAGTTTGGCCTTGGAGTACAAAATGAAGCAGGGAGAACGCTAATAGAGTTTTGCCAAGAGAACTCACTGGTCATAGCAAACACCCTCTTTCAACAATACAAAAGACAACTCTACACATGGACACCACCAAATGGTCAATACTGAAATCAGATTGATTTTGTACTTTGCAGCTGATGATGGAGAAACTCTATACAGTCAGCAAAAACAAGACCTGGAGCTAACAGTGGCTCTGATCATGAACTCCTTATTACAAAATTCAGGCTTAAACTGAAGAGAAGTAGGGAAAGCCACTAGGCCATTCAGGTATGCCATAAATAAAATCCCTTATGAGTATACAGTGGAGGTGATGAATAGATTCAAGGGATTAGGTCAGGTAGACAGAGTGCCTGAAGAACTATGGATGGAGGTTTGTGACATTGCACAGGAGGCAGTGACCACAACCATCCCAAAGAAAAAGAAATGCAAGAAGGCAAAGTGGTTGTCTGAAGAGGCTTTACAAATAGCTGAGAAAAGAAAAGAAGTGAAAAGCAAAGGAGAAACGGAAAGATATACCCAACTGAATGCAAAGTTCCAGAGAATAACAAGGGAAGATAAGACCTTCTTCAATGAACAATGCAAAGAAGTAGAGGAAAACAATAGAATGGGAAAGTCTAGAGATCTCTTCAAGAAAATTGGGAGATATCAAGGGAACATTTCATGCAAAGATGGGCTCAACAGAAGATAGAAACAGTAAGGACCTAACAGAAGCAGAAGAGATTAAAAAGAGGTGGCAAGAATGCAGAGTACACAAAAAAGGTCATAATGACCCAAATAACCATGATGGTGTGGTCACTCACCTAGAGGCAGACACCCTGGAATGTGAAGTCAAGTGGGCCTTAGGAAGCATAACTTCGAACAAAGCTAGTGGAGGTGATGGAATTCCAGCTGAGCTATTTCAAATTCTAAAAGATGATGCTGTGAAAGTGCTGCACTCAATATGCCAGCAAACTTGGAAAACTCAGCAGTGGCCACAGGACTGGAAAAGGTCAGTTTTCATTCCAATTGCAAAGAGGGGCAATGCCAAAGAATGTTCAAACTATACAATTGCATTCTTTTCACATGCTAGTAAGGTTATGCTCAAAATCTTCAAACTAGGCTTCAGTAATATGTGAATTGAGAACTCCAGAAGTACAAGCTAGGTTTAACAAGGGCAGAGGAACCAGAGGTCCAATTAACAAAATTTGTAGGATCATAGAGAAAGCAAGGGAATTCCAAAAAATATTATTTCTGCTTCATTGACTATATGAATCACAACAAATGGAAACATTTGGAAACAAGTGGGAAATTCTTCAAGAGATGGGAATACTAGACCACCTTACCTGTCTCCTGAGAAACCTATATTTAGGTCAGGAAACAACATTTAGAATCTCACATGGAAAAACTGACTGGTTCAAAATTGGGAAAGGAGTACATCAAGGTTATATACTGTCACTCTGCTTATTTAAGTTCTATGCAGAGTACATCATGTGAAATGCTGGGCTGGAAGAAGCACAAGCTGGAATCAGGATTGCTGACAGAAATATTAACAACCTTAGATATTTGAAGATGATACCACTCTAACAGCAGAAAGTGAAGACGAACTAAAGGCCCCTTGATGAAAGTGAAAAAGGAGAGTGAAAACGCTGACTTAAAACTCAACATCCAAAAAACTAAGATCAAAGCATCCTGTCTCATCACTTCATGGCAAATAGAAGAGGGAAAAGATGGAAGCAGTGACAGATTTCATTTACTTGGGTTCCCAGATCACTGCTGATGGTGACTGCGGTCTTGAAAAATTAAAAGATGCTTGTTCCTTGGAGGATCTTCCCTGGTGGCTCAGCAGGTAAAGAATCTGCCTGCAATGCAGGAGACCTGGGTTGGATCCCTGGATTGAGAAGATCCCCTGGAGAAGGGAATGGCTATCCACTCCAGCATTCTTATCTGGAGAAAAGGAAAGCTATGACAAACCTAGATAGCATATTAAAAGCAAAGACATCACTTTGCTGACAAAGGTCCACAGAGTCAAAGCTATGGTTTTTCCTAACCATGTACAGATGTGACAGTAGTACCATCAAGAAGGCTGACTGCTAAAGGAGGCTGACTGGGAGGCTAAAGAATTGATGCTTTTGAACTATAGTGCTGGAGAAGACTCTTGAGAGTCCCTTGGACTGTGAGGAGATCAAGCCAGTCAATCCTAAAGGAAATCAGTCCTGAATATTCACTGGAAGGACTGATGCTGAATCTGAAGCTCTAATACTTTGGCCACCTGATGCAAAGAACTGACTCATTGGAAAAGACTCTGATGCTGAGAAAGATCAAGGGCAAGGGGACAAGTGTGTGTCAGAGCATAAAACAGTTAGATAGCATCACTAATTCAATGAGTTTGAGCAAACTCCGGGAGTTAGTGAAGGACAGGGAAGCCTGGCGTGCTGCAGTCCATGGGGTTGCAAAGAGTCGGACACGACTTAGCGACTGAATAAAAACAACAACAAATAAGGTGAAACAACATAAAGAGGCCCACAAGAGAACGGATACATGTATATGTATGGCCGAGTCCCACTGCTGTCCGCCTGAAACTATCCAGACACTGTTAATCGGGTATCCCTCAATACAAAAAAAGTTTCCCGAAAGACCTACATATCTAAGGACATACTAACACAACAGATGCAGCAGTGCAGAATTGTGAGAAAGGAGAGACAATTACATGGTCCTGATATTATCTATAATGGAAGAATTAAACTTGATTCCTAACTCACATCATATACAAAATCAATTCAAGATGGACTAGTGATATTAGTATAAAAGGCAAACTTTTAAAAGAAATCACACTATTGTTTTGCATCCTCCCAAAAAAGAAAGATTTCTTGAGCATACTAACCAAAGAAGAAAAGAATGAATGAATATTTTGACTGTGTGGAAACTGAGAACTTCTATTTAGCATAAAACATCATTAAAAATAGACAACTAAAAGACAAGCCACAAACTGGGAGATATTTACAAAATGTAAAACTGAATAAACGTTAGTAATTAAACTATGTAAGAACCTGGACAAAAAAAATAAAAAAAAAAAAAAAACAGTAAGCAAATATGGGGGGTAAAAAAAAACTGAATAGAAATTTTATAGACATGGAAACTTGTTTGGCCAAGAAGTATTTTTAAGAAATACAGAAGCTCAATTATTCATCAGAGAAATACTAGTTAAGACCACAGGAGATGCTATTTTCAAACTCACAAGAATGGTAAAGACTAGGAATTTTGACCAAATAACGTAAAGAAAAAAACGTGGGGCAGTGGTGACGCTTTACACACTGCTACTAGTTGTTTAAACTGGCAAAGCTTAAACTGCTGGTAGGTATTAAATTTGGTAAACTTGTTGGAAAACAACTTGGCATTATTAAATAAAGTTGAACATTTACATGTCCTTATTGAACAATTCTAGGTACATACTACAAAAATTTTTGCACATACTTGTTCCAAGTATAAGCATTCTTCATAATAAAAGCTACCACCAATATGCTCAAACGTTCACTGGCAGAAAAATGGTTAAAAGAATTAGGATAATACACAATGGAACATTATATAGTAGTGAGAATGAATGAACTATAGCTGTAGGCAACAACATGAATGGATCTTAGAAAACGTAATAGTAAATAAAAATAGACAAACAGGAGTTCAAAAGTAACATCTTTCTTTCACCAAGTCCCACCTCCAAGACTTAATGTTCTACACTGAGCCTCAAGAACAACTTCCAATTCTTAATGACAAAGAAGAAATTACTTCTTTTGGCAGTTACCATAGACTCATTTTTTGCTTTGTATTTCTTCTGAAAATGCTACAATTACACAACAGAAAAAAATTTAAAAATCCAGAAACACGGGAATACTGTTGGATCCTGCGTCTCAAAAGCTTATGTGATCAGTATGAACAACTGAATGAGGCCCACCGAAGAACCGCTGAGGTGCAAAGGGCAAGCAAACAACAATCACCACTCACCACTCTTCAAGGAGGACACTATGAATCTAACTGAAACATTCTTCACAAATTCAAGAAAACTAGTGTGTGGAGATACGTCTGGCGACACTTCTGCACTCTGAGTAAGGAGCTTTCTTTTATATCTGGTACACCAATATCCACATCGTACAAAAGTAAGTCTCCACGGTTATTTTCTTGTTATAAATGTGAATATGCACTGAGCCTTTTCTATCATTGTTTTATGATGCTTGGGTATTTTCATTGAAATATAAAGATCTGTTTATAAAACAGACTTTTCTTAAAACATCATTTGTGCAAGCTTTAAAAAGACTCTAAACATAATATTAAATTCAAAATAAAGAAACATATCTGTGGTGATACTATTTTTTTAAAAAGATAATTTAAAAAAAATTGAAAATGGCAGTTACTTCCGGGGTTGGGGAAGGGCAGGAATGTAAGGTAACAGAGGTACTCACAGGCAGCTCTTTAACTGAGTTGGTACTGACCCAGTTCTGAGCAGAGTAACTGGTTCCCAAAGGTTTGCTTTTATTATTAACTTCTGTATGTTACAATCCGGAATTGGCATGTTCAACTTACAGAATTTTTAAAAGTGTAAAAAATACATGATGACAAGGAAGTAGACATAGAAAAGTGTAGATCATTAATTCATCAGATGAGGTAGGGAGTATGCCTGCAGCCTGATAAGGCAGACAAGGAAAAGCCACAGCGTTCCCACAGATGCTGTGTAATTAGTCTTCCAAGAAAAAGGAGGTACTTCTTCCCCTGAACAGTAAATGAGGGATCGAAGGATAAGTGAAGATATGAATTAATCTGGAGGTAGATTAAAAGAAAATTGAGGGACTTTATTAGTGAATTAGACCGAAAGGTCACTGCTGAGGATAAAGACTGAGGATAAGTTATTTAAAAAGAATTGAAGGTTTAAAACACTGTGCAGACTGTGAAACTGCCAACGAGGCAAAAGACTGTTCGCTCTAACTGCTTAAAACTTTTTCTGTACCCAAATTTCCACCCCCAAGCTATTGCTCTCTTTGTTCTATACAGACCAGTCCTTGGACTCTAGAGTGCGTGCCTCTAGTCACCAGTAACTGAAAATTTAAACTGCAAGTGATCAAAATGGTTCAAAAATGGTACTACTTTGCCTTAACAGGCAAGATACATAGCACACAAAATCATCTACATCAACAATTAGCTTTTATACTTCGTTTAATAACAAAGTTGCATGGCACTTAAGGGCTTCCCAGGGGGTGCTAGTGGTAAATGCCTGCTAAGTGCCTGGCAATGCAGGAGACCTAAGAGACACAGGTCTGATCCCTGGGTCGGGAAGATCCCCTGGAGGAGGGCATGGCAACCCACTCCAGTATTCTTGCTGGAGAATCCCATGGACAGAGGAGTCTGGCGGGCTAGAGTCCATAAGCTTGTAAAGAGTCAAACACAACTGAAGCGACTTAGCAGGCATGCACATGGCACTTAAAATACACGTAAAGTACTGCTATATACATAATTTTTTAATGTGATAACAAATTTTTTATTGACGTATAGCTGATGTGCAATATTATGTAAGTTATAGATGTACAGTATAGTTTCATAATTTTTAAAGATTATACTCCATTTATAATCATTATAAAATAGTGGCTGTACTCCCATCTGTACAGACATATCCATGTAGCTTATTTTATACGTAATAGTCAATACCTCTTAATCTCCTACCCTTATATTGCCCCTCCTCCTTCCCTCTCAACACCAGTAACCACTAATTCGTTCTCTGTATCTCTGAGTCTTTCTTCTGTTACATTCACTAGTTGGTTGTATTTTTTAGATTCCACATATAAGTGATATCATTCATTATGTCTTTGTCTGACTTATTTCACTGAGCATAATACCTACCCTCCAAGTTCATCTGCTGATTATGGCCGCTTAATACCCCATTGTATACATATACACACGCACACACACATCATATCTTCTTAATCCACTTATCTGTTGATGGACACTTAGGGTGCTTCTGTATCTATATAAATTCTTTAATATGAGCATTACAGTAACACTATATGAGTAGGGAGGTACTATTTCCATCTTATAGATGAGAAAACTGGCTCAGAAGTGTTAAAAGTCCACAACCATATTTTTTATGACAATGCATTCTCGGTCTACATAGGTATACTTAACGATCAACATGTCTGGAGTTTAATTGCTAAGTATAGTCTTAGTTAATCACTCACTTTGTACCAGGAACTGTTCTAGATACTGGAGATATAAAGATGAGTAAGACACGATTCCTTCTTCCACGGAGCTCATAGTCTAATGAGGAGACAACCTGTAAACAGACAAAACAGCTTTCACTGTGACAGTTACTAAAACAGATGCAAAACGGCAACCACTACATCTAGGGCACAGAATAGAAAGTGGGTGATTCAGTCACGAAGAGAGTCACGGAGAAGGAAACCTTCGAATAAACTGTGTGTTAGAGTGCAATTCTTAAAGAACTAGTCACAGAAAATACGGAGCATTCAGAGAACTGTTGGTAAGACTGGTGCAAAGTGAGGAGGCCCACAGGCAAACAGTAATCTGAACTACAAAGAACCCTACGGGATAGTTCATATGGCATCCAAAACAAAGCACAGTAGTTTAAAGTTAAAGCTTATCCTGAAGGTAACACTGACAGGCTTCCATAGCAAGAACTGCATTTCAGAAGAATGGCTTCAGTAGAAATGGGTCCAGATTTAAAATAACAAGTTTATCTGAACCAGAGCACTGGCTGTGAGGAGAAAGCTCAGCATACGTGTAAGATCTCTGACAGGTGATTATGGATAGCTGGGTCTTAGAAGAAAGGAGGACTCCACACAACTAAAATGTCCCACTTCGCTATCTGGGTGGATAATGGAGCTATAACCAACATAGGGAACAGAAGAGGAACAAATCGTGGAAGACAACATGCCACAGTTTTCAAGAGCCAATTCTGCACTCAGACTACTTGAATTTCATTCCAATTCTGCCACTTAAACAGCTGTGTGACCAGGCATGGCAAAAGAAAAAAACAGAAGTCTGAGTTTTTACAAACTTTCGAGTGAATTCATTACTCATCCAAATGAATTTAGGTCATAACATATATGGCTAGTTATATGTAAGCTGATTATGTCCAGTTCAATCCTTTAAAAATATCACAGAGTTGTGATATTACTATTACTCATTACTATTCAACTGCGAACAACAGTGAGAGTCCTGAATGTAGATAATAAACGACATTTCCAGTCCTCCAAGGTTACAGACCTATCAACGCCTCACTCAGAAAATAGATCTTTATTGCCTGCTTACTTTAAGATGTCATTTTTGAGTCAAAAGCAAAATTTTATTTTAAAAATCCAACAGATATGATTCATTTTGCATACTATGCACAGCATTATGGATTAGAAAAGCCAGAGAAATATCATCATGTATCCATCTGCCTGGATCAATTAACAAACATACTTAGTGACTGCCTAGTCTATTAAAGTGGGTATGGTAAGGACACAAAAGTGGTAGAAGACCAAGTTCCCGTTTCCACACTGGTACTTTAGTTTGAGGACATTAATACACAGGTAATATCCCAGCAACAAGACAGGGTGGTACATACCAGCTGCTAAAGAAAGTTAGCCCAATGGACATGGAACTTGAAAGGTTAAAAAGCCAGTTAGGCAACAAAATTAAAAATTTAAAACTCAACTTAAATCTCAATGAATTTTAACAATGAATTAAAATTTAAAACTCGGTGAATGTGGCAAAGATCAAGGCAGACCATCCAGGCTGAGTCCTCCTTCATGGGAACGGCTCAGTCCTGGGTACACGGGGACCGTAAAGGGTAACCTTAGAAATCAATGCAATGGCTCCAGCTGAAGAGACAGCTTTCGGATGTATCTCAAGAATATTTCACTAGTAGAATCCTGATATAATAAAGCACACTTCTGTTAGATTTAACAGTTTCTGTAGGACCAAAATATTCAGAAAGGAAAGACCCATTTTACCTGGACTACACATCACCAGGCCTCGGTTTCAAAGCCCAGGTGACTTCACGTGGGCAGAAGAGGGGAAGGAGGAGGAAAACCTTTCTCAGTACCCAGTGCCTTTCAACTTCAGAATCGTTCCCTTTTATCGAACTCTCCGAATGATCACCACTGCGGTCTCCTACGATTCCGAGATTACTTCCACCTTCCCGTGCGGCCTCCTCCCACTTGAAGCCGCCACCCTGCTCCAGCCTCAGCATCTGCGCCAAGCCTGGGTCTCGCCCCCTTTCATCTCACCGACGGCAGGGGCGGCCCGTGCCTGGCTCCGGGCAGCTGCGTCCAGCACTGCACTGCCTCTTCAGCGCCTGTCCGCAGAACTCAAGCCCCTCGGACCCCCAGCTCTCCGCTGTCTGAGACCACCCCTACCTATGTCTGTTCAGCACTTACCAGTTACACATTCACATTCCCATCTCTAGGCAACAGGCCAAGTACAACCATTTCCAATTTTAACACTGCAACATTAACATTATTCTCTTTTGATTGAGCTGAATTTTATTTTTTTTAGGATAACTGCTTTACAGTCTTGGTTTCTGCCAAATATCAACAGGGCACAGGAACACCCCCTCCCTTGGGAACCTCCCTCCCCACCCCACCCCTCCTGGTTGTGACCGAGCCCCGGATGTAGATCGCCCAGTCACACAGCAAATGCCCACTGGGCATCTATTTCACACGTGGCAACGTAAGTGTCCATGTGACTCTCTCCAAACGTCCCCCCTCTCCTTCCTCCCTCACGCTCTGTGTCCCTATTTCTACTCCATTTCCCACCCTATGGGACAGCTCATACGGTATCCAAAACAAACAAAGCACAGCAGTTTAGAGCTTATCCTGAAGGTAACACTCACAGGCTTCCATAGCAAGAACTGCATTTTAGAAGAATGACTTCGGCAGAAACGGGTCCAGATTTAAAATAGCAAGTTTATCTGAACCAGAGCACGGGCTGTGAGGAGAAAGCTCAGCATCCATGGAAGATCTCTGACAGGTGATTATGGACAGCTGGGCTTTCTTCCCCGGAGCACTCAGCCACTGTGCCTTTTCCTCCACCTTCAAGTACGCTTGGTGCTGAGGTATTTGGGATAGAAGCCAGATGATTTCTTAAAAACTTTACCTGTCCACACTAACCTCTCTGTATAAACTTCACTGATTAATCCTTTAAAAGAAAAACATGGAATTTCACCCCCTGATAATGTGCGAGGGCCACTGAGTGAAAACGAGTAACGCTTGTGAACCGTGCGGCTCAGGGACTTGAAGAGCGCTTGCGGTATCTGCCAGGGAACGGACTGACGGAGACCGGCGTCCACAGGAACTTCTTATCCTCCAGCTGCAGTCTGGCTGTTTTGTCTGTTTTTCATCTAAAAGTGCCTATTTAATCACAGGATCTAATAATCACAACTTTCCCTCTGTCTTCCACCTTTTTGTACTTTGAGTAAACTTCAAAGCTTATTTTAGTGCACAATACATGCCAGTTTATGGGAAGAACACAGGAGGTGTCCTTTTTTTTTTTAATGAGGAAAATGTATTTATCTTCAAAATGTCAAATTTCCTAAGTCTGTATTAATATCCAACTCTTATTATTTCTCTCCACCCAGGTTCAGATTTTCACACTATGTGACCACCATGCTCTCAACTTACTCTGTTAAATCAATCTACTCAAACAGTTACCTAATTAATAAAAATTTCTTTTCCTTTCTCAAATTTTCAAATACTTGTATTGTTAACTGCATATCCCTTGCTGTAACAGTCAAAAGCCTTGCTGAATTTAACCTTATGCCTCCTCAAATTATCATGACACACACCCTTATACCTACTGCCCATTAATTCCCTGCAATTTATTTCCTAGTTTATTTCCTACAACTTTACTCACTAAAAATTCACATCCAGTTATCGAGTCAAACTACTTAATTCTCTTTCTCATTCTCATTAATTCCAATTAAGGTAATTCTTGATTCTGGGTACTTTAAATTCTATCTACTTCTTTGCCTTAAAACAGTTTTCCATCACAAAGAGGCTCCAGTCATATAACACTAAACATGACTGGAGCAACTTAACTAGCTCTGCTTTTCCTATCAAGTTGCCTGCCCCCAGTCAATAAGACACAGTTACAATCACCTACCCAAAGCAAAACTAATCACTTACCCTTTCAAACAGAATGTGTTTCACTTAAACTTCAAATCAGCAAAATTTATAAGATCTTCCTGTCCGTACAGAATGCAAATTCCTTTCCCAAAAAGCAATAAATGATCAACACCACACTTTGTACTTCCTGGTGGCTCAGACCAGGAAGTAAAGAATCTGCCTGCAATGCAGGAGACTGGGGTTTGATCCCTGTGCCGGGAAGATCCCCTGGAGAAGGGAATGGCAACCCACTCCAGGATTCTTGCCTACAGAATCCCACGGAGGGCTACAATCCACGGGGCTGCAAAGAGTCAGACATGACTGAACGACTAACGCTTTTACTTTCCACTAGAGGCTAAGCTAGCAGTAACTATAACAAAAAAAGTAAAGGCCAGTTGAGAGATCAAATATCAAAGATATTTCCATTTGGAGCTGACAGAAATACTGGGTTTTGCCCTTTTCCAAGTCAGAGGTTAGTGAAAAACAAAACTACACTTACAGCAAACTTAATATAAACTCTCAACATCTAGCAACGTTAGAAGTTACCAGAAACCCAACTCAGATCCTGTCAACAAGTAAGCTTTCACTGGTAGAAGTCCTTCAGTCTGGCTGATGGGGGCGGGAGTAGAGGTAAGAGAGTAACAAGTGACTGAAAATAAACCATCACTTACCAGAGGCAAGTCTGAATGTGAACTTCTGCGCCCACCTTTACTAAGAGACAGCATAACGGCAGTTACGAGAGTAAACTCTGCAGCCAGATTGTCTAGGTTCAAATCCTGGTTCCACTACTGGCAACCTCCTTCATCCTACACTGCCTCAGCTTTTATATCTATAAAATAAGAAAGATAATGGTACCTACCCTCATAGATTTATCAAGAGAATTAGATGAATTAATATTGACAAATGGCTAAGAAAACTGTCTGGCTTACAAAGGCTTAATAAATAAACTGACATAACCTTTGACAAGTAACTTAACCTCTCGCAGCAGTAGATGTCTTAGGAGAGATTATCATTATATAAGCACTTTGTGAATTATAAAGTGATATATAAATACTAAATTATTAAGCACATAACACAGAAAAACATTAAATATAAGACAATGGAAAATAAAACATTTATAGAAAAATATACTCTTGCTTATTGCAATTCTATCAATAAATTTTTCTGAATAGTGAGGTTGCTTTTAAACTCTTTGGCCTTCTGAGACACGTACCCAATCTACTGTATTTTAGATAATTTCTGATGGAGATTCTTAGAAAAATATATTATACAATACCCCGTCCTAGTATTGAGTCTCTGAAAATGAAGACTACCCTCCTTTCCAAAGTGACCGAGTACCTACACAGCTTTCGTCTCCTAAATATACTCTCCTCCCGTTTACACCCTCCTCTTTTTGGCCATCAAATCGACCTGAGATTTATGTTATGAAAACAACAAGAAGACAAAAAACAATAAAATGAAAAACCAAATACTTTGATCAAATAACCTCTTAAAGGAACAGCCAACCTTCTCTCTCGCCTCCCACTCACTTCTCCACCCATGCAGTCTGGCTGCCGCCTCACCCTCTGCTGAAACATCTCCCTCTTCCTCCGTGACCAAGTGGCGGCCACCTCACACCGACTCTCTCCTGCAGCTCTCTGCACCGTCAGAGGGGATCTAGTCAATAAATGCGGACTGGGCCTCCAAGCGCTCCCTGTGAAATCCTGACTCAGGCCTCTAACCTTTCCGGTAAAAGACAATCAATTTGCCATGCGACAAACCAGAGCTGATCAGTAAACAAAGCAGGCAGCAGGTATCTGATAATCAAAGTGGGTATCAATAATCAAATCAATAATCAAAGCAGGCATCTTTTACCACTTCTGAATTAAGTTATTCAGCATATAAATCTACTAATGCGCGTTTTCAGGTAGTGTGTTAGACACTAGGCATACAAAAACCATCTCAGATATGCTCTTTGCCCTCAGTGAGTTTATAATTGAGCTGTAAAGACAGGCCAGGCAACCAGCAGCATCAAGCCCACTGACAGGGTGGTGCAGAGAATACAAGGGAAATACAGCGCAGGCTTCCCCAGGAGCGGTGGCTCAGTGGTGAAGAATCCGCCTGCCAGCGCAGGAGACGTGGGGTCAGCCCCCGGGTTGGGGAGACTCTCAGGAGAAGGCAATGGCAACCCAATGCAGTATGCTTGCCTGGGAAATCCCGTGGACAGAGGAGCGTGGCGGGTTACAGTCCACGGGGTCACAAAGCGTCAGACACGACCTGGTGATGAAACAAGAGAAGAGGGGCATCTAAGCCAGATCTGGCCTGTGGGACAGAGCCGGTGTCTGCAAAGGCTCCTGAGAGACGGGAAGCAGCGGAGAGGGGCTGTGCAGGACTCCTCGGGAGCGCCGTACATACGAGAGGAGGGTGCTCTCAGGCCGTCTGGTGCTCGGAGGAGACCACCAACATGGGCAGCGAATGCATCGCTGGCTCTGCTCAGGCAAGTCCGTGGAGAGAGTTTCAGGAGGCGAAGCCTTAGGGAAGCGAGCTGCCGCCCCTGAAGAGTACCGAGGAGGCCACAGAGCGCAGTGCATCGTCAGCAGGGCGGACTCCCTCTCTGCGAGAGCTGCTCTAACAGTGCTGCGGGGGGAGCCTGACAGTGGGCTCGGCTGGAAAGGGACTAAAAACAGAGGAAGCAGCAGACAGCAAGGCCGGCATCTGTAATCACTGGTGGACTAATCAGACGCAGGGATAAAGAAAGAGACTACTTCTCACCATCTCCAGTCCCGCCTTCTCCTCCGAGCTTCATGGTTTCTCACCTAGACTGCAGCGTGCGCTCTCCCTGCCCCTCTCTCGACCCCTCTCCCGTCACATGCTTGCAGGCCCCTCACATCCATCCCCGACCCAGTGGTCAGAGCGAGCTTTCCAAAGCAGGATCATCGCAAACGCTCCTTCACCCTCCAAAGGCCTCTCATTCTAACTCCAGTAAGGCCAAACTCAAACCGAGCTCCATGTGACCTGCTGCCCCTACAGCTCCTACCTCTCTCCTCCCTCTCTGTTTTCCCTGCTCCCTCTGACAGTCTCTCGGCTACCCCCTCAGCCTCAGGGCTCCACTCAAACACAGTCCATTCGAAAAGAATCTCCACTTAGCCCAGGCACAAACAGAGCCCACTCCTTCACCTCTATCACCTCATCCTATTTCATCTTTCCTAGTAATTCCCAATCATTTATGTTCAGTTATTTAATCCTCTTACTTCTACCTCCAACCTCGTGTCTACCTCCAAGGGCAGAAATTCTATCTTATTCACTCCCAGAACCCAGGCTAAAGCCTGGCTGAGGGAAGGCCCCCCAAAATTATTACTGACCAATTGAGACAGGGTTCAGAAAATAGATGCTGGAGGTAAAGGTATGCATGACATCCCATAAGCAGGAGCTCAGGAACCACCTGAAGCCACCTGCGATGACAGGTGGTCTTTCACTCAGGAAAGGCCACCGGCATGCAATTAGCAGTACAGATAGAGCCCAGGAAACAGCAATATTGAAAGGCTGGATGGTAGATGGAGACTGTGCACAGGACTGGAAAAAACCAAAAGTTTAAGAATTTGAAGGAGAAGAAAAGTGGCTCAGCCCAGCAAGTACTCCAAGAAGATCCGTAAAAGAGAAAGCAGGTTACTAGACTACAGGGATGCCACCAGGCCCTCAGCAAGAGCAGTTTTAACAGAGTGGGAGGCCCAGAGGCCAAAGGCTTCAGAAGCAAATGAACAGCCAGAAACCTCCTCAGATGTGTGATAATAAAGGAAAAGAGATGCAGTATTAAAGGGAGGGGTACACAGCTTTGTTTTTGAAGCCAGAAGAGACCTGAATGTGCCTTCAGGCAGGAAGATGCTGACACCACAGAAAGACAATGATTGCTAAGGCAAGATCTCTGAGAAGCGCTGGCTGAGATTTAACACAGAGGCAGAAACACAGTCCTTACAACTGAGACCAGAGAGAAGAATGCGTGAAAATGCAGGTATCTCTGAAATTGGAAAGTTTAAGGAGGGGATTAACTGCCAGCTCCCTCCGGGAAGCAGGCACTCTGAGGCACTGGGGAATACAAGGGTCGATAAACACAGACAACAATCCCTGTTTTACGAGGGACGAGGGACGCAGTAGGTAAGGAACTCAAGGCAGGCAGCAGCGCCCATCCCTACAGACGCGTGATTTCCTTTCTTTCCAATTCACCTTCACAGTTCACATTTACAAGCAAAGACATGGCAGACCTGCTTAGAGCATAGCGTCTAGAAGAGAAACAGGTCTATTCTAGCTACTAACAAACTATAATATTTGTGGTTATTCAGCTGCATTAAGTACACAATCTCTGCCACCTCTGTTCATTAAAATTCAGCTAGAGAAAATAACTGGTTTTCTCCAAAAAAAAAAAAAAGAAAAAAAGAAAAGCTCTTTATCCAAAGCCCACTAATGACACATTTCTAATCCACTACCAGCTTTCCTCAACCGAGCTGCATGTCATAATTACCAGGGTGACATCGCCAGTGGGTCCCAGTGCTTCTCACAGACACATCTGGGCACCAGTAACTTCGTACACGTTTTTTCCTACTGCTCATCTACTTAATTTCTAATCATCCCACAAGATTCAGCTCAAGCAAACATAGCACTGTAACCATGTTTTTCATCTACCCTACTACATTGGAAATTTCTTTATTAATTCTCATCTTTATAATTCCAGCCCCTGGCCCACTGCTCAGCCCTTACTACACACTCAAAAAACATGTGTTGAATGAAGATTCACAATGAATAAAATATTTAACCTGTAGAAATGGTTTAAGAGTGGCTATGTTAAACAGTATACTTACATAGCATAGAACTGAAACTTTTAAAATATTAAAGAAAATCCTATACAGGCGGGACCATAGACCGCCTGTACCCTCCCCCATCTTGGCGCGGTTAATTCTGAGCACCAAGTCCATGTGCACCTTACCCACACGACTGCACCTCCACAGCCCACAGTAAAGTCTCAATAAAAAAAGTTCGATACAAAAGCAGAGGGTAATTGTTACCTAAAATGATCATTTGACATATTAAATACTCAAATATCCAAAAATACATTGACAAGAGAAGAGCTCATGAAACTCAGTACTTTCTCTCCCTAACTATTCAAAATAATTCAGAAGTCATACACTCATCCCCAAACTATACATAAAGCAGATTCTAAAAGTCTGGGGGAAAGACAGCTACTTAGAATACAGTACATATTTTCCCAACAGAAATGTTGAAAGTGCTGGTGAGATAGCAAGACCAAGCTACAAGAGCCTAGCAAACCCGTAAGATCCAAACCACTTGTATTATGTTTGTGCAAAAATAATTGCAGTTTTGCATTGCTGAACACTGTCATTTGATAATGGATTACATTCTTCAGTAAATGTGGTTATGTTACACATCATTTTAATGCTCATTTCTCACTTTATGGTTTTTTTGCTA
This sequence comes from Odocoileus virginianus, assembly GCF_023699985.2. Classification (NCBI taxonomy): domain Eukaryota; kingdom Metazoa; phylum Chordata; class Mammalia; order Artiodactyla; family Cervidae; genus Odocoileus; species Odocoileus virginianus. The sequence goes on from NC_069688.1 coordinate 60,991,524, forward strand.
ATGACTATTACCTGCCATTTAATTGATATTTATTTCACACTATAGAAATGATGTTAGACAAAAAGCAAATTTGAGTGATCTTTTTTTATTAAAGTTGAAAATGGGTCGGAAAACAGCAAAGACAAATTGCAACATGAACGCATTTGGCCCAGGAACTGCTAACAAACACACAGTGCAATGGTGGTTCAAGAAGTTTTGCAAAGGACACGAGAACCTTGAAGATGAAGATTATAGTGGCTGGTCATTGGAAGTGGACGATAACCAAACGAGAGCAGTGATTGAAGAAAGTTGATCTTCTTACAACTACCTGAGAAGCTGCCGAAAAACTCAACACTGACCATTCTACGGTCATTAGGCACTTGAAGCAAATTGGAAAGGTAAAAAGCTCAATAAGTGGGTGCCTCCTGAGCTGACTGAAAATCAAAAAAATCATCATCATTTTTGAAGTGTCATCTTCTCTTATTCTACACAACAACAAACCATTTCTCAATCGTATTGTCGCATGTAACAAAAAGTGATTTTATACCATAACTGGCAATGACCAGCTCAGTGGTTAGACCAAGAAGCAGCTCCAAAGCACTCCCTAAAGCCAAACCTGCACCAAGGAAAGGTCAGGAGGCACTGGTCTGCTGCCGGTCTGATCCACTACAGCTTTGTGAATCTCCGGCAAAACCATTCCTTCTGAGAAGCATGCTCAGCAAATCAACGAGATGCTCTGTAAACTGCAATGCCTGCAGCCAGCACTGGTCAACAGAAAGGGCCCAATTCTTTTACACAAGGACGTCTGACTGCACGTTGCACAACCAACACTTCAAAAGTTGACGAACTGGGCTACGAAGTTTTGACTCATCTGTTATATTCGCCTGACCTCTCACCAACCAACTTACCACTTCTTCAAACATCTCAACAACTTTTGGCAGGTAAAACGCTTCCACAACCAGCAGGAAGTAGAAAATGCTTTCCAAGAGTTTCTCGAATAATCCTGAAGCACGAATTTTTATGCTACAGCAATAAACACACTTACTTCTCAATGGCAAAAATGTGCTGATTGTAATGGTTCCTATTTTGATTCATAAAGATGTGTCTGAGCCTAGTATAATGATTTAAAATTCACGGTCTGAAACCACAATTACTTTTGTACCAATCTAACACTGTCCACAGAGATGTTTCAGAGCTTCCACAAAAGCTTATTTGTATACATATGCAAAAAGGAAAGCAAAATTCCAAAATAAATAGATGACACTGAGGAAAAACAATACCAAAAGCACTTCGCAGTGCCTGACACATGGTAAATATTAGTCTTTAACCTAAATTATAGCTATTTCCCCCCAGAATCTTTGATTTCAAACTTTTGTGTTAATCAAAATAGCTTTATTTTTCTCACTTCATTCTAGACTGTAAATTCCAACAGTGCAGAGAACTCCTGGCCTATACACCATGCCTCCCTCAAAGCTTGGCACACAGGAGTGTTTAATACTATTTAGGTAATTATATTTGGATAATTACTGTCAACAAAATGAATCCTAAAAAACAACTAAGTAAACCACAGGAGTAAAATCAAATAGCTTTATTTAGTTTTCAGATGCTCTCTTAAGTGAACTACAGTACTTCTCAAATCGATTTTTTTCCTTTTAAAACTACTTCCAAAATGAAGGAAAAAAGGATAAAAATTCATGTAGAAAACACTCCTTTATTTTTACATATAAAAATTCATGTAGAAAATACTCCTAAGAGTCACCAGCTTAGCAAACACTGCTCTAGATAAAGTCTCACTAAAGGACTGAATGAGACAGGGCATCAAAACTTCTCTGGCCTTGTAATCTTACTAATTCAGAAATGGAGGACTGAACACATTGGATTTTTCTAGCTCAAAACTGCTTGACTATAAACACTGCATATTTCATGAAAACAGTAACAATCATCCACAATCTTTACATCAACTCAACTTGCAACTGTTTCCATTTTTATACTGTTATTTTCCTCCAATATTGATTATTTTTACAAAGTTGCAATCAAAGCAGTACAAATCATTTCATTTTCTAACTCCCATCTCCCACTTACATATAGTAAGAGGCACTGAATACAAATTTGACTGAGTCCTTGGCCAACATCAGAGAACAACTTAATTGATGCTTGTAGTTTTCACAGGATACCTTTGGCAACAATTTTCTAGAAGGCCACAAGATGGTGATGTTGCTCTCTAAAACAAAGTGTTAGCCACTCAGTCACATCCAACTCTTTGTGACCCCATGGACTGTAGCCTGCCAGGTTCCTCTGTCCATGGGAATTCTCCAGGCAGGAATACTGGAGTAGGTAGCCATTCCTTTCTCCAGGGGGTCTTCCCGAGCCAGGGATGGAAGCGGGGTCTCCTGCAGGCAGATTCTTCACATTCTGAGCCACCAGGGAAGCACACCTTTTAAAAATATAATCGAGTTATCTTACACCAATTTACCAAAATACTGAATTAATAGTTCTCCTCCAATTCAAGTAAAGAATATTAAAATGTCTCTACCTACTAGGAAACATTAAAGAGGAAGAAAATATACTCATCAAATTTAGCAGGAACTATTTTGATTTTCAAGGCAACAGTTACAGTCCTTAAAAACAAAAACACAGGACTTCAGCATTATTATTGTGTCTTCTATCACACGAATCTTTCCCTCACTCCCTGATCCATCCCCTCCTTCAGGATACTAAAAACAAAACATGAGAAAAGAAATACATTTTTACTTATTGACTAACTTCATTTTTCATAATTATTCTTAGAGAGATAATTCATATTGCTGTTTTCAAAGACTTGATACTAAAATGTATTTCCATCAACATTGGTAAACTACACCAAAATGCAAATGACACAGTTTCTAATTTGCACAATTTCTCAATTTTATACAATATTATGCTTGTAATGGCAAATTATCAAAGGTTTCTTTTTTAATTTTTTTTTTTAACCAAAGCTTTTCAAGCAGAAAAATGTTTGCAGTTGGTCATTTTCCCTACACCTTACTACCAGTAGAAGGCAGGTTTCCCATTCCTGTGGTGCATAGTCAATTATAAGAAAAATCAAATAACAGCATCTTAAAACTTAGGTTCTAAACCTATAGAATCAATTTAAGATAATACTTAAAAAAAAAAAGCTTCATAAATACCCCCCTAGGCAGAATGATGTGACGACAGAGCACAGTCCGTGAGACTGGCAGCCGGGCAGCACGAGGGCACCTGAACGACACAGAAACACGGCCAATCCTAAACCTGGAACCTGAACCAGCAGGCCTCTGACTCCCAAAGTAGTTAAGACTCACACTGACCATTTACTAGGTTCCTATTTGTCCGTCATGTTGCCAAAAAAAAACCCCCAAAACTATCTCTAACGTCCTTCACAGTCTTTACTATCTCTTCTAGCAGGTAAGGAAAACGAGGTTTTAAGAATTTAAGTAAATTGCACAGGGTTACAAAACTGGTGAACGTCAGAATTTTGAACACAGATCTCCTGGGCTCAAAGCCAAAGCTCTTTTCACTACATTTGTGTTACAAAAAGGATATTAAAAAAAGAAATGCTGAGCTAAATCCAAGACTGAATATGAATAGTCTGCTATATCAATCTGATGTTCCTATTCTTTCACTATTTTATCACTTAAGCAACTTTATAATAGGGTGGTTTTGTGGGGCTTTTAAGCTAGGTCACTAAAAATGCTTTCCCTGAAAGCTCAAAAGGTACTTTAAAACAAGGAATGTGTAAAAAGCATAAACACATTAACAATGAAGAAGATAGATTGCTGGGACTATGTTTAATAAATCATTTCCATGTATTCTGGGAAAAAACATCCAGGCCAACCTAACATTCTCATTCTGCAAAGATCAAATTTCATGTAATTACATCACGTAACATCTCATATTTCAAAATGACAAACATTTCCATCAATAATCTGCCATTTGTTTCACAGTGTAGTATTTTAATAATATGTGCCTATAAAACTTCCTTTCAAATTCAAAAATGTTAAAGGCTTGGTATTTTTCAAATACACAGTACTTGCTCTGAAGTAGCAAAAAGCACAGAGTCACCAATCAGAGCGGAAGCTGAGGCTGAGAGGTGATTAAGAGGCCCGCTGACAGACACACAAAAAGGTTCCTAACGTCAAGGCCAAACCCAGGCCTGCTGCTGAGGCCAACACTCTTCTGCCCTGCACTGGCCACTAGGACAGCACAACCCAAAGTGACAGTCACCCCATGACATGGCCTGACTGTTTCTAAATACATTAAGGCTTCTAAGTTCCCGGCATTTAGGTCGCTGTGGAGATCTGCTACCTCTTCAGTTCCAAAGTGCCAACCCCTAGTGTGAGAAGAGCATGTTGGGTAACGTCAGCAGAGTCCAAACTTCAACTCTCCTACAGGGCTGTATTCACCACCCTCTCTGAGGCTTGGTTTTCTTACCTGTAAAATGAAGATATCACCTTAACTTTTGTGAAGGGGAAATGTGTTAACATTAACTCTAAGAAACTGGAACTGTTTACAGAATGAAGTAGAGAAGATGCTGAATAATTGGTAACTTCCTAAACCTAACTTCCATCACCACCACCACTCCCGTAATACTCTCAATTGCTCTGAGAAACACCACTATTTTTCTGCCATATCAATACTTCCACAACAGTACAGAGCACAGCAGGTTGAGGAGCACGTCCATCACACGACCATGCCGCAAAGTGACACAAAGCAAGCCGCCCACACCTGTAGTCAGGATCAGATCAAACTACACTGAATCACTCGAGAGGTACATAGTACTGCTAAACTCTCCGTTGTAATTACAGGACTTCAAGATACTTTATGACTACTCCAGTAACAGAACACAGTGCTCATTTACTTTTTACAAAGAATTTTAAACCAGGCTGCTAAGTACGAACTTTCAGATATCCCCATTCTTACAAACTTAACTTCGTAACTTACTTGGTGACAAAAACCGAACTGACCTGAACTCATCCGGCAGCAAAATTTGACCAAATGTGTGACTATCTACTGTCCTTATTTACCCACAACTAGACATTTGCCAAGGAAAGTATAGAGTGCTGCCCTAAGACTTTATTGGGGTTTTATATAACAGAGAATATGGAGTAATTACACATTTCTAAAATTAAAAAAAAAAATTATTTCTACAACACATTTGACACCAAATAACAAGGTATTATAAACCCATCCTAGTGAATATTTACTCAGTACTAAGTGTCAGGTTTAAGTCATGCAATAAATCTACAAATAGGTATTATTATTACTACTATCATTTTACATGTGAGTACCCAGTTTACATATGCTAAAACTGGGGCTTAATCTAAGGCTCTCTACCAAGATCACTGTGCTGTGTGTGTTTAGTCTCTCAGACCTGACTGACTCTGCAACCATGGACTATATGCAGCTCGCCAGACTCCTCCGTCCATGGGGATTTTCCAGGCAAGAATACTGGAGTGGGGAGCCTATCCCTTCTCCAGGGGATCTTCCTGACCCAGGTATCGAATCCGGATCTCCCGCACTGCAGGTCAACTCTTTGCCAGCTGAGCTACCTAGGAAGCCAAACCAATAAGTAAGTGCCAGAATGCAGTGTAGGTTTGTCTAACTTGAAGGCCTAAGCTCTTAAACAGTTTAGCTAAAACTTCACAGGAAAATTAAATTACAATGAAAGTTTTTAAAACAAATTATAATTATCAAAAATTTTTAATGTAGCACAATGAAATTCCTGAGTACGATGTACACTTTCCTTTCTGGGTAGCCACATCTAAACACCAACACATTTCATAGCTCGAAGGACAAAAAGAGATGAGTTTATTGCCACTTTGCTTCCCAAAGAACTGGTCAGTCAGTGGAAACAAACAAAAACAATAGGCTCCTTAAACAAATGCCAACTGATCCTTTCCACTCAAATTTAGAAAGAATCATGGGTTTAGCATGTTTTTTAACCACAAAATGTACTAAGACGATAAAAATAAGGTTGATATGTAGCTTAAGTTTTTCCGGGAACAGCCCCAATGTAAAGACCTGCTGTTCCAACGCGGGACAGGACCACAGGCCTGAGGGGGGTCACAGCCACAGACGCACGTCATCAGGACCACCGCGCTGAACACAGGTCAGGGAAAATAAGCTTCAAAGCTTTGGGTTTTTTTTTCCTTTTGATCAATTTAAAATTTAAACTTTCTCTCAGGACTTTCTTCTCAAATCAATATCCTTATTAGAAGCAATGGCTTTTCTCCACAGAGACATATTACGGCTCCCATTCAATCTACTTTCTACCCAAAAGACCAAATTCCAAGTTAAACACACTTCATTCAAAATCTCCATTTCTGAGTAGCTTAGTTTATCTTAACTAAGTGAAAAACAGTAAGATTACTGGATAAATAATCACAGTACCTAACTTGTTTCAGCTGAGGCAGTTTTTAAAAAAGGAATACTTTCATTCATAAAAACATATTTTGTAGAAATATAGGGAAATTTTTTAAACAAGGAATCATGATGGGTGCCTCTTTCAGGGTTACTTCTCTGGCCTACTTCTCACTATAATCACTATGTATTGGGTTTCTATAGGTCGCTTGGACCAAGTCCTTGGCAATTTTCTGGCTCTTACTCAGTCTTTCAGTTGTGTCCAACTCTTTGCAACCCTACAGACTGTAGCCCACCAGGCTCCTCTCTCCATGGGATTTTCCAGACAAAAAAATACTGGAGTGGGTTGCCATTTCCTCCTCCAGGGGATCTTCCCAGACTAGGGATTAAACCCTCATCTCCTGCATTACAAGTGGATTCTTCACCCACTGACCTACCTGGGAAGCCGGACAATTATCTGAAAGGTTTAGATGTTAAGTTCTCTTTGTATTTACATTATACACATGTAATTTCTTGGGCTCCAAATTCAATGTGGACAGTGACTGCAGCCATGAGATTAAAAGATGTTTGCCCCTTGGAAGGAAAGCTATGACAAACCTAGACAGCATATTAAAAAAGAGACACTGCTTTGCCAACAAAGGTCCTTTGGTCAAAGCTATGGTCTTTCCAGTAGTCATGTACGGATGTGAGAGCTGGACAATAAAAAAGGCTGAGCACCTAAGAACTGATGACTTCAAACTGTGGTGCTGGAGAAGACTCTTGAGAGTCCCTTGGACTGCAAGGAGATCAAGCCAGTCAATCCTAAAGGAAATCAACCCCGAACATTCACTGGAAGGACTGATGCTGAAGCTCCAATACGTTGACCACCTGATGCAAAGAGCCAAATCAATGGAAAAGACCGATATTTGCTGGCAAAGACTGAAAGCGGGAGGAGAAGGGGAAGACAGAGAAAGAGATGGCTGGATAGCATCACCAACTCGGTGGACATTAGTTTGGGCAGACTCTGGGAGATGGTTAAGGACAGGGAAGCCTGGTATGTTGCAGTCCATGGGGCTGCAAAGAGTCGGACATGACTGGGCGACTGAACAATAATTTATTGAACCCTATAGGTTAAAAAATGGTCTCAAAGAACATCAAAACCCCAAACTATCCATTCAGTTTATACCAACAGCTCTCAAACTAACGTGTACAAAATCATCTGAGGTATTTACTAAAAATGAAGATTCATGAGCTCCACTAGGACCATACCACAGATGTTGAAGAGTACAGAACCTACATTTAACCAATATGTTGGTAACCCAGATGACCATGATACAGGGACTGCACCTCGATAACTTATGACCCACCCTGTATTTCATCCAATGACAGTGTTAACAGTTTCTTGTTCCCAGACTGTACAGCCAAACCATCACCAGTTGATATACTGCAGCCATGCAGAGTCAGTATCTTTCTCAGATCAACTCTTAACCTCTAGGCAACTTATTTTTTTAAGCTAAGAGGTGAAATTTGACATGCAGCTCTGCCTATGCCAAACTAAACTACATCTGTCCTTGAGAAATGAGTGGCTCACAGAAAATTTTCAACTTGTTAATAATGAATTGAGGGCAGTAAAAATGATTCAAGGGCTGCAAATGTCCAACGGACCACATTTTCTTTCTGCTTCACAAATAATATTTCAATGACTCCTTACAAAAACCCAGAAGATATTTTCTTCCTTTTACAGAAGAAACTGAGGTAACACTGCTGTTAACCATCACTGACAAAACTCAGGTGTGCCTGACTCTAAAGCTACAGCTCTTGACCCACGCCGCGCAGGAATGCCTTTAATTCTTAAACTGAATTTAAGAACAGAAAGATCTCATTTATTTACTTCTAAGGTAAAGTAAGTATGCCCTAACTTACACAGAGCAAGCTCATTTGACTAATTCTCCTCCCCACACAAACTAAACACAAAGCGTGGTTCACCGTGGCAGGCTGGAGCTAAGGTGCAACAGGAGTATCCGACTTCAAGTCACGACGCGAGTCAGTTTGCGTCAGATTAGGACTGTGGGGTCCTAATCACGCGTATACTAAACAGCTATCAAAGAACTTGTTTTCCTTAGTTAAAGAAAAAGCTATCACACCGGCAATTCTGTTAATGCTAGCACATTTTTAAACCACTCATGTAATTTAGGTCAGGGAGGAGGGCCATAAAGAAACACCTTAAGGTAATTCAATCTACACCTTTCTCTGTGCCCCAGCCGCTCCTATTTATATAAACAGTGTTTCTCAGTATGAACACTCAATTACCAAGTTCTGCCCACAACAGCCAACATCCTACTATACTCAGAAATTTGCAAAGAGATTTGCACCAGAAGGCAGAAATCTACTCAAAATTAAAAAATGCTCCAAATCTACACCTAAATTCTTCAAATGAAATATATTGGTTCATTATTCTATGCAGAAGCTATAATGTAATAACAACAAAACATACATTTATTTTCTTCATTCCATAGTTAGCCATAATATTACTTAGCATATAACTCGAACTAAAAGAAAAAGTAGATACTACTGAGATAGTGACAGTGAGATACAGATAAGATGAGAACACTCTAGGCAGCAATCAATGAACCTACCTGTTCCAGGGAAGGAGAAGCACTTCCTTACCGTTCCTTACATATTGCTAAGGAGACAGGACTTCCATTCCAGTCTCCACAAGGAAAGAACATTCTCTCCATTATAACACTCTCTCCAAGAAAGGGCGGCTTATCCTAAACTTTCCCTAACACTGCAAACAGAGAATAATATTTGTGAGGCACCAGTTTGCTCAAGGCTAGTCAAGGCCAGGAGCTCTGCTAACCCAGGTCTGGCATCGAATCACAAGGGCCAATCGATCTCTGCCTATTTAATGCACAGGGTACTGACTGGGATTTGTCTGATCCAAATGGTTAAATTGGGTAAATCACTGCTTCAGAGGGGCCTGAGATCTCGATCTAGAACTTTCTTACCCTGAAGTACAGCAAGTCGATCTTGCCCATTATGGTGGCACACTGGGTTAAACCCCAGAGACCCCAAACCTTCTTTTCTACCCCAGGAGGACTGGCTATTCCCATCTGTGTAACAAGCCAAACACACTATCATTTGCACTTGAGACTCAACTTTCCATCTGAGAGGCCCAGACTCCAGGAACTAAAAGTACCAGGCAGCTCAAGTCTCAGCTTCCAAAACAGTTTTCCAGAAGCCCCGTTCCTGGGATTCACGTACTTGTCTAGTCCCTTTCCCTTGAATCTGGACCTGTAACCTGCTTTAACCAACAGAATATGACAGAAATAAGACTAGGCTGGTTCCAAGTCTATGCCTTAAGAAGGTCTGGTGGCTTCTGCTTTTGCACTCCTGGAAGCCCTTAGCCACACATATGTGAGGCCCGCAATCCTGAAAAGGCCACGTGGAGAAAAGCGGCCCTGAGACAAGACTGTGTGGTAAATGAGAAGGAGGAAGGGGGAGAGACAGAGAGAAGAGCAGCACCTAACTGAATGCTAGCCATGAAAGCTACCACCGGCAAAACCAGCACAACTGCTCAAGTGGCCCAGCCCGGAGCGCAAGCCTGTGAACCAAAAACAAGAAAGAAAGAACAAGGAAAACGAAAAACCCCAAAACCACACCCCCCACCAAAAAAACCTGGTTGTTTAGTCATTTAGTTTCACGTTTGTTACACAGTAACAAGTAACGAAACAGCACTCCTGTTCCCCTTGTCTTTCTGCCTCATAAGTTCAAAACCCAGAAAAAATGACAAAGGTAAATTATCACAATCTGAACTATTCACACAATTCCAGAAGATGAAGTCCATGCCCTTCCTGCGGTCAGGGCCTACCCTCGGCTCCCTGTCTCCAGAGCGCAGGCTCCTGGGCAGTTCCCACGGCCCTGCACGCCCAGCCCTGAGCCCATGGCCAGCCAGGCAGCAGGGACACTGTGGAGTGCTGTGAGCAAACGACAGGCTCCGGGAGAGTCAAGGCAGATGTGTGTCTTTCTTAGTTCAGTTCAGTCGCTCAGTCGTGTCTGACTCTTTACAACCCCATGAACGGCAGCAGGCCAGGCCTCCCTGTCCATCAACTCCCAGAGCTTACCCAAACCCATGTCCATTGAGTCGGTGATGCCATCCAACCATCTCATCCTCTGTCATCCCCTTCTCCTCCTGCCCTCAATCTTTCCCAGCATCAGGGTCTCTTCAAGTGAGTCAGCTCTTCACATCAGGTAGCCAAAGTACTGGAGTTTCAGCTTCAGCATCAGTCCTTCCAATGAACACCCAGGACTGATCGATCTCCTTTAGGATGGATTGGTGGGATCTCCTTGCAGTCCAAGGGACTCTCAAGAGTCTTCTCCAACACCACAGTTCAAAAGCATCAATTCTTCTGCACTCAGCTTTCTTTACAGTCCAACTGTCACATCCATACATGACTACTGGAAAAACCATAGCCTTGACTAGACAGACCTTTGCTGGCAAAGTAATGTCTCTGATTTTTAATATGCTATCTAGGTTGGTCATAACAGACCTTAGGAATTACCTGACAAATGGCTTTACAAAATATTTGCCCCAAAAGTCATTTAAACATATGAATTTGAAATGTATCCTAAGAATTTTTAAGGTAAACTTCTTTTTAAATGACAAAGCTTCTTATGTACTGGCAAAAACTGTGATGTATCATGATACACACTTCTGAAAATCAGATCCTGATTTATATCCTCCTAAAATACAAATCTTCATAGATAAAGCTTCATTTAAAAAGTTTATAAAAGAACAAACTTCTTCTGTAAAAACAGGTGAATTAAAACCAACAGATTTTCAAAAGGAAATTAATACCTACATTTCACCAATGTACTTTGTCAGACAAGAAATCACCTTTTGATTTTTCCTTGATAGAAGGGTAACTACTTGTGATAAATACTTAAAATTTTCAAATTTACATACCAATAGCAACTACAATGAAGGTACCATTTTAACAGAAAGGAGGAAACAGACAAGCTCAGATCTACACAGTTTAAAAAAAAAGTTATTTTTTTCTTTTTTTCAGTAAAAAAGTTTTCTACAGGTTCCAAACAGGTAAATTCAAACTCCTCACATAAAATCTTCAGTTAAATTTCCATTTTAGATGAACAGTTGATGGGAAAAGAATACTGACTCAGGAACAAAAAGATGGGTTTTAGCTCTAGTTCTAATTTTAGCCACCTGCTAGCTTGCTAGCCATATACCCTGGAAACTACACGTTTTTTTACTTCTTTGAGCTTCACTAGCTTCATCTAAAAGGCAATTATTCCTGACACACCTACTGTTCAGTTGTCATGAGAATAAAATGATGATGTATATAACCCATGATGGAAAAGTGTAAAATACTGTAATATATAAAATATGATATTCTTCTTAGCACCAGCAGCAAGGAGATTAAAAAAACCACCTCTGTGCTTTATATCAGACATTCTTCCTCCACTGTGTATTACTAGCTGCGTGTGTGCATGCGTGCTAAGTCGCTGCAGTCGTGTGCGACTCCTTGCAACCCCACGGACTGTAGCCTGTCAGACTTCTCTGTCCGTGGGATTCTCCAGGCAAGAATACTGGAGTGGGTTGCCATGCCCTTCTCCATGGATTACTAGCTAGTTACTTCAATAACCACCACTAAGGCTAATTTATTGGCTTTCAGTGCTTGTTATTATTACATCATATTTTTATAGAAAGAGTAAAAAAGATCCCAGCCTTCCTAATAATTATGGAATCAAAGTTTCCAGAGCTATAAAGGATACTGTGTAATAACTTATTCTGGTTCTCTACCAGGAAGACAATCCTATAGAGGCAGAAAAGTCAACCATTTACTCATCAAATTACGCTTTAACCATAACAGACAGACTTAGCTACTTAATCCAATGAAAAAAAAAATCACTGACTAGGTCTCCACACTTCAGTATTCTGTAGTTTTAATTTTTATTTAATAAAGTGTTCTTGAGTGAAGAACTATTCTCAAGTAGGAATGCCTGAATATAGAAGATAAAAGTTCTTAAAGTTTATTTCACTTACTTCCCCTCCAGCCCCACCTCTCCAACCCAAACCGATACAAAGGAAACCAAGGACAGCATGACCGTTTTGGTATTCCTATCTGATCGATATATACCCAATTCATCCATCAGTCTCACTAGCTCCCCTGTACATGGAAAACAGGAAAGGTACAGACAGTCTAATAAAAATCTAAAACCCAAGAATCACAAAATGTTAAGAACTGGAAGGAACCTCCCAGGATCCCTACTGATGAAGTCACTTAAAGATAGTGATTGCATTCAGTTGATGGTAAATCAGCTGTACACATCTCCAGACAGGAAAACCATCACTGTCCATCAACTCCTGATTCTACTTTACCCATTTGCTAACTGAAAAACTTGGGACAAATCATTTAACTTGTTGGATTTGTCGGTTCTGTAATTGAATAGTAAATAAGTTAGTCAAAATTCTCGGTAAGCAAAAAACCACAAGTCTAAGGGAGATAGTGTCACTAGATGTACATACAATATGTCTCTACAGCAGAGGTTCTCACTGCTAAAATGAAACATTTGAAGGTTCTATTGTTTTAAAAGATCCCCAGTAACTCAAAGCACAGCTCCCAACCCACTGGCCCACAGGTTCCAGGAATGAGATTTAGGTGGTCCAGATTCCTTGAAAATTATCCACAAAGCACAAGAATATATGGAAATTTTCCAGGCCAACAGCTTTCTTTAGTTTCGGCAAGCGTTACTAATCCCTGAAAGGTTGAGAACTACCGCTGTAAAGTAGGCTGAAAATAAAGCTTCTGTGGATGTTGCTCAAAATGTACCACTATTCTCTCAAGCAGCCTGGACCAGAACCTCAGTTACTTTACTTTCTTCTTTTTCTCTCTCATCAAATTCTGTCTATTCTACTTCCTTCCTCCATCCCTACAACTGCCAGCAGAGTTGAGACCCTGACACCTTTGACCACAGCAATGACGTCTGTTGTACCTCCAAGTTCTACTTCAATTCACACGACAAGCTGCTGTCAGATTAATCCTCTGAAAACAAAGCTTTAATCGTTTCCTTCCCAACTCAAAAATCATCTGTAAAACCCCCATCGCCTACTAAACCCAAGGTTACATGCCCAGCTTTAAAAGCAGTCCATAAGCTGGTTGAAATTTTTACCTGGAAGCTTTACCACCCATTATGCTGCATCGTATTAAGTTGCTTCAATTGTGTCTGACTTTCTGCAACCCTACAGATTATACACCACCAGGCTCCTGGGTCCATGGGAATCTCCAAGCAAGAATACTGGAATGGGTTGCCATGCCCTCCTCCAGGAGATCCTCCTGACCCAGAGACTGAACCCACATCTCTTACAATTCCTGCACTGACAGGTGGGTTCTTTACTACTAGTGCCTCTTGGGAGGCCCCTTATATTGGTACTAATAAGTTATATTTCATCTAAACATACTTGCCTCTTCCCCAAATGTATGAACTCTGAGGTCTTAATCCCTTCTCTCTGCCTGGATTACCATTCCCAGCCTATCAAAAGTCTATAGTCATTCTTCAAACCAAAGATTTCAAACACCAGAAGCTCTATGGAATAACCCCCCTAATTCTACCTTGCCAAATAAGATGTGAGCTCTCACCCCTCTGAATCTGAATTCAGTATGATTCAGATTCTTTTAATATTATGTATTAAAAGACAAATTAGGCATCTGTGTACAGAACTTCCTACCTGCCTAACTAGTCTGTGAAGGCAGAAACTGTTAACACCCTCATCTTTATATTCCCCCAAATACATTGCAGTCATGCAGTAGATGCTTAATAATCGGTAAGGAAGTAGAAGAAATTTCAGCCTTCACAGGATAGGCAGATTATTATCTCTTGAAGGCAGAGACCTTACATGACATTCCGGCTGCCAAATACATAACCTTTCCTTATTGCCTTTCAAAGCCCTATGTTGTAGGTCATATAAATAGTTTTGCATTATAAGGGAAGACCCATTTGAAAATGTTAATAAGCTACCTGAGAAAGAACAGTTTTCCCACTTTACACTTCTCAATTTGAAGAGCTCCCAACACTAAGTTTTCAGTTTAAAAAATATTAACTATTTATGAAAAATGATAAATTCAGCCACAGATAACTATCTACTTTATGACTAAAAACAAGTCACATAAATAAAAGAATGCCTTTCTTCTTTAAAAGGTCCATTTCGCTTGCATAATACATACAGACTTAATGAGACAGGTAAAGTGGATTTATACATAAGCATGAACCCTTTACATACAACTGTACACTAGGTATTTCAGGCAAAAACAAAAATCCAAAGAGAAGGAAGATAACTTTGGACTGTATCCTTTTACACTAGTATTACCAATAACATTTTAAAGCAGAAACTCACATCTTTTGCACACTAGCTACACAAAGAGATAAAAACCAATCAAACAGGAAAAGAAAGCCACATGAAAGCCCCTGGCAAAAATTTTTATCCTGAAAGAGCAAAATTGCAAACGTAACAAATACTTTTCTTCTTTGGTGATGAAGGTTTCATAGAATCACGGTGAAGCAAAGGAAGCTCAACTCCGAAACCTATGGAGCAAAGAAAAGGCTTGTTGTGCACAAGACGGATGGTTTAAAGGCTGCAAAAAGCAATGGGCTGATGACAAAAATTTTTTAAATGTCTAAAGAGACGAAAAGGAGAAAGGTCCGAGTCACAATAAGATAAGGACGAGTAAAAACTGCAAGGTCACTGGGACCCAGCAGGTCACAAAGGTGGAGGTGGGGGTTGTGTCGGGGGGGGGGGGGGTGGCGCGTGAGCCGCAGAGTCGGGGAAGAACCAGTGGCGATAACATGTCAGGAAAAAAAAAAAAAAGGCGTTCTGAGTCGGGGACCCTCGCCTCGGGACGGCGGAACTGAGGTGGAAGCCGGGGCAGCGAGCCCCCGGACGAGGGCTCTGAGGGGAGGCGAGGAAAAGGCAGGGAGCGGGCGAAGGAAGCCCGAGGACCGCGGCTGCCGAGTCACGGAAGCGCCGGGCGCCCGTCTCCTCAGCTCGGGCCCGGACCCTAGAAGCCACCTCAGAGCACTGCCGGCTGCCGGGCTGCGGCCGGGCCCCGACGGCCCTCGAGGGGGGTCCCGCCCCGGGGCGGGCCGCGCGGGCCCCGGGCGCCGCCTGAGGGGGTCCCCGCCCGCGCCCCCGCGCCCCCGCGCGCCGCGGCGTCCTCACCCGGCGCGAAGCCGTCGGCTCCCGGCGGCGGCGCCTCCTCCACAGGCGGGCGCCCTCAGCCTTCCGCGCCCAAGACCGCCATCTCTTAGCAGGCGCGGCGGCGGCGGCAGCTACCAAGGCGGCGGCCCCGGCAGCCCAGGCCGCCCGCAGCCACTAGGAACCCGCTCGCCGCGCTCGCCGACACCCGCCCCTCCCCCCACCCCGCCCCGGCCTCGCGCCGCCCCCGGCCGGCCCCACGCCTCCCCTCCCCGGGAGCGCGCCGCGTGCCCGCGCAGCCGGCGCCGCTCCCCAGGCGCGCGCGCGCCCCCCCACCCCCACTCCCCGCGCCGGCCCGGGCCCCGGCGCTTCCAAGTCCGGACCCGGAATCCGGCTCACCGCGAGCATGCGCAGCGAGGGAGCGCCCCCCCCCCCCACGCCCCGCCCCGCCCCCACCGCGGCCGCCTGTGGAGAACTCCGCCCTCCGGGTCTTCGAGGCGGGCGAGGAAGGGGGAAGGCCAGCCAATGGGAGGTAGGGGGCGGGGCCTGAGCCTTGCAAGGGGCGGGGCCGCCGCCGAGATTTGGGAAGAGGTTTCTGGAAGCCGGAGCTGGGTGCTGCGGCTGGGCTTTCTGGTTCGTGGCCGCTCCGGTGCGGAACTTCCAGTAAGGCTCACGGGGCCCTGGAGTTCTTCCTTTGATCGCTTTACGCAAAAGGAAGCTGTTAGTACTCCGTGGCCTCGCTGAATGTTTGACCCAGAACCATTGGAAGAGTAAATAATTGCATTTAGCACATGGTCGTACCAGAAGACTTCTAGTCCACTTTTGCTACTAACCTAAACATTCACTCCCCTAACCCCACAAGCGCCAACGCTTTGGCCACCTGATGAGAACTGACTCACTGGAAAAGACCGTGATGTTGGGAAAGACTGAAGCCGGGGGGAGAAGGGGACAACAGAGGATGAGATGGTTGGATGGCATCACCGACTGGATGCACATGAGTTTGAGCAAGCTCTGGAAGTTGGTGATGAACAGGGAGGGCTGGCGTCCTGTAGTCCATGGGGTCGCAAAGACTCGGGACAAGACTGAGCGATTGAACTGAAATGAACCCCACAAGAGTACAGTGATAAATACTAAGCGAGAGCTTGTGTATGTGCGATCAATCCAAACAGCAGTTCGTAAGAAGCGTCTATTATCCTCGCTAATGAGTCAACTAGTCTGAAGAAGAGCTCTTGGCTCTGTGCCTTGCTTTTAGAACCCAGGCTACCCTGCAGGTAAAAATCAGTAATGACCACCTTACTCACCAGATTAACTGATCCTCTACGTCAGAGAGATAATAAAGGTCATCCAGCATGGATTTCTATAATTTGTGCCCAGTTGCCTCACCCAAGCTCCATAAATTACCTACGTCCACACCCAAGCTTGCTCTTTTTCCTCTGTCTCAGTCTGGTGTCTCTGCTCCCTTCCAGGTGAACCTCTCCACTGCCTGCTCCCACCTGTGAAGCCCTCCTTGGCATATCTTTAACGTTATCCCTTCTGGTACTACTCTCCAGGATAACTGGGTAAGACTTTTGTGTCTGAAAGTGTCCCTTGACTTTAAAACTTCTTTCTGGTTCTCTATTTTCTTCCATCATAACTAAGCCTTTGAAAGAATTGTGTATCAAGAACATTGCATTCCATGAATATTTGTAGGATTCAGCAAAAAAATCTTTTGACTGAATAAATGCACATTGTCTTCCTCTCCACTCCATCAGTTCCTACCCTCTGACTTCCTACTTGGATCTGACGCATGCTGTATCCACAATGATTATTCTAACACATACTTTGGAGCCCATGACTCCACTGCTTAAAATCTTTCATTGGCTCATCAGCGCTTTTGAGACAAAAATTAACACTATCTTCAAGGTTTCTTTCATGCTCATGGGCTTTTCCCTCCTGTTTGGACAAAGTCTTCAAAGTTCCTGACTGTGCTCACTCATCTCTTCTTTGAAAAGTACTGTTTCCTCTAACCTTTCCCTCGCCTTTGTGCTTGTCCAACTCCTTTAAAAACAAACTCAAGAACATGCTGGCAAGTGCACTCAGACATAAACCCACACATCCCAGGCAGAGGTCTGTGCTCCATCTGCTGAACACAGAGGCCTCCTTCCACTTCTTGCTCTCCTTACAGCTCTCCAGAGTCCTCCGTTTTCACCTCTGTTGAGCTCCATTCAGAAGTTCCTAGTACCTACCTAGTCCCCTAAGTTGATAGCCAACATTGGACCAGTCTTTCATTATTAAATGTTTCTTTGGTGTTCAAATGAGCACTATTACAAGTACCTTTTCACAAATCACTGCCCATGTCCTTCCTTACTGCCATAATTTATATGCTTAAAAGTAATTGAAGATGTGAACAATTTTAGCCCTCTTGAAACATATTGGCAAGTTACCTTTCAGGAAGGACATCAGCATAGGTGTCACATTGCCTGGAATCAAAAACACAGCTCTGCCACCCAGCATCACATTCCGATTTTCATGGATTCTAGATGCTTTTACTTGGGCCTCTTCCTCCATAAAGTGTATTTAAAATTATGTTTATAACTGCACTGAAACAAAGACAGTGTACTGGTAATATACATTAAAACATTTCTTCGGCCGAAGCATTCATATTTTCTTTCTGATTTTAAAAGAAAGTAAAACATTATAGTGAAAGTCTTAGTCGTGTCTGACTCTTTGCGACCCCATGGACTATACAGTCCATGGAGTTCCCTAGGCCAGAATACTCGTGTGGATGGCCTTTCCCCTCTCCAGGGGATCTTCCCCCACCGAGGGATCAAACACAGTTCTCCCCCATCGTAGGTGAATTCTTTACCAGGTGAGCCACCAGGGAAGCCCAAGAATACTGGAGTGGGTAGCCTGTCCCTTCTGCAGCCGATTTTCCCAACCCAGGAATGGAACCGGGGTCTCCCGCATTGCAGGTGGATTCTTTACCAACTGAGCTATGAGGGAAGCCATCTATGGCCCTCTGAAAGCATGGTTAGCCTGAGGCACTGAACCTATCTTGTCAATTGAATAAGTCAACATTCCTGCCTCCTATGAGCTATGAGGTTTGGCCACAAACTGTAGCCTGTGCCTCAACCAGAAAGTTGGTTTAATACCATCACATCATGATGTAGTAAAAAGAAAATGAGTTGCTACAAATAGAATACCTAGAACTATGGGGCACATAATAGATTACTGATATTATAATTTTCATTCTCAGTTTTCCCACAGCACCATGTGACAGTATGTGATTGTCTTTCTTCACTGTGTCAAAGTCATCATGACATAAGTCTTGTCTGGGTATATTCTCATCACAGGGCAAAAGTGGTGTCTTATTGTTGGTCCATTGTCCATTGTTTTGCTAGAGTATTTGCAAAAGTCAATTTATATAATGTAGATATTGATGTATATATAATGTAGACATTGTGATGTACAATTTATATAATGTAGATATTGGTGATATAAATGTAGATATATTTATATAGTGTAGATACTGGCTTAAAACTCAACATTCAAAAAACTAAGATCATGGCATCCGGTCCCATCATTTCATGGCAAATAGGTGGGAAAACGTTGGAAACAGTGACAGACATTATTTTCTTGGGCTCCAAAATCACTGCAGATGGTGACTGCAGCCATGAAATTAAAAGACATTTGCTCCTTGGAAGAAAAGATATAACCAACCTAAATAGTATATTAAAAAGCAGAGACATTACTTCACCAACAAAGGTCCATCTAATCAAAGCTGTGGTTTTTCCAGTAGTCATGTATGGTTGTGAGAGTTGGACCATAAAAAAGCCGGGTGCTGAAGAATTGATGCTTTTGAACAGTGGTGGTGGAGAAGACTCTTGAGGGTCCCTTGGACTGCAAGGAGATCCAACCAGTCCATCCTAAAGGAGATCAGTCCTGAATATTCATTGGAAGGACTGACGCTAAAGCTGAAACTCCAGTACTTTAGCCATCTGGTACAAAGAACTGACTCATTGGAAAAGACCCTGATGCTGGGAAAGATTGAAGGAGGGGAGGAGAAGGGGACAATAGAGGATGAGATGGTTGGATGGCATCACCCACTCGTTGGACATGAATTTGAGAAAGCTCTAGAAGTTGGTGATGGACAGGGAGGCCTGGTGTGCTGCGATTCATGAGTTCACAAAGAATCGGACACGACTGAGCTATTGAACTGAACTGAGATATTGATGTGTGATAAAATTATTGCTTTTTCATTTTTGTTTTTTTCTATTGTTTTTTGCTTCACACCTCCATTACCACTCTGAGATCATGTCATTTATCTGCCTTTGAGTTTTTCTACTTCATCATTTTGTTTTATCCATTAAATAATTTAATCCTTTCAGATTTAATTTACTGTAATCTACCTTTTCTTTTTCTAAAGAGCTCATGGTTTTCCCCAGCTCTTTTGTTAAAGAATCTTTCTCCATCTCTGAAGATTTGAAAATATACCCATGAATTTATCCAGTACTCCTCCCTTCAAAAAGTTGAGACTAATTCCCTTTCAAATGAACGTGGGTTGTATTTAGTGACATTTCTAATGGACACAATACCATAAAAGTGACAGTATGTACTTTCCAGAAGCAGGTCTTAAAAAAGGTGTCATGGCTCCTCTCTACTCTCTCTAAGATCACTTGCTCTGAGGAAGGCAGTTTACATGTCGTGAAGACGTATCAATAGCCTTATCAGATGCACACATGGCATATCCTTGCATATCTGGCCAGCAACCAGCAAGGATGTGAGACCTCTTGCCAGTCTCCACGTGTATGGAGCCCTCTTGGAAGTGGGTCCACCAGCCCCAGTCAGGCATCAGATGGTGTAGACATCTTGACTGCAACCTCATTAGAGACCTTAGCCAGAAACCCCCAACTCATTCTCAAACACCTGACCCATACGATCACTGTGAGGTAATAAATTGTTCACTGTTTTAAGCCACTAAATTGGGGGGATGACTTTTTACGAAGCAGTATGGTAAACAGACTAATCCAGTGGTTCTCAGTTGGGGACTATCTTGTGTCTCAGAAGACAATTGTGAATGTTGTGAGCTATTTTTAATTGTATTAATAACAGCTAGGGAGCTGGGGGCAGTTTCCTCTGGCATCTTGTGGGTAGGGGCCAGAGAGTGCTAAACATCCTTCAGTGCACAGGGCAACACACACACACACACACACCCACCACAGAAGCAAAGAATCATCAGATCCAAAATGGCGGCATGCTGAAGATGAGAAAACCTGCAGTAACCTGTCCGTTTTCCCCTCACTCATACTCTCTCTCTCTCTCACGGACTTGTTTCACACCTTTTGCTCATCTAAGTACCGCTTTCCCTTGTTTTACCCCTGGCCCTAGGCAACCACCAATCTGCTTTCTGTCACCAGAGCATACTTTTTTCTTTCTCAAGGATTTGGTGTAAATGGAATCATACAGTGCGTAGTTTTGTGTCTGACTTCTTCAGGTCAGCATATTTTAAAGATTCGTTCCTGTTTTGTGCAGCAGTAGTTATTTCTTTTCTCATTGCTGACTATTAGTCTATTGTATTGATTTGCCAAACTTTCAGAAACTGGCCCTAGTGCCTCCCTATATTTGTCTTATTGGTAAACATTTAATTTGTTTCCAGTTTCTGGCTTTGTTGTTGAGTCACTAAGTTGTGTCCAACTCTGCGACCCCATGGACTGCAGTCCACCAGGCTTCCCTGTCCTTCACTATCTCTTGCTGTTTGCTCCGATTCATGTCCATTGAATCGGTGATGCCATCCAACCATCTTATCTTCTGCTGCCCCCTTCTCCTTTTGCCTTCAATCTTTCCCAGCATCAGGGTCTTTTCCAGTGGATCGGCTCTTCACATCAGGTGGCCAAAGTATTGGATCTTCAGCCTCAGTATCAGTCCTTCCAATGAATATTCAGGGTTGATTTCTTTTGGGGTTGACTGGTTTGATCTCCTTGCAGTCCAAAGGACTCTCAAGAGTCTTCTCCAACACCACAGTTCAAAAGCATCAATTCTTCTGTGTTCAGCATTCTTTATGGTCCAACTCTTACATGTGTACATGATTACTGAAAAATCACGCTTAGCTTTGAATATATGCACTTTGATCGGCAAAGTGATATCTCTGCTTTTTAATACGCTGTCTAGGTTTCTCATAGTTTTCCTCCCAAGAAGCAACCATCTTTTAATTTCATGGCTGCAGTCACTGTCCGCAGTGATTTTGGAACCCAAGAAAATAAAATCTGTCACTGCTTCCACTTTTTCCCCTTCTGTTTGCTGTAAAGTGATGGGACCGGATGCCATGATCTTAGATTTTTCAAAGTTGAGTTTTAAGCCAGCTTTTTCACTCTCCTCATTCACCCTCATCAAAGAGGCTCTTTAATTCCTCTTCATTTCTGCCATTAGAATAAATATCATCAGCATATCTGAGGTTGTTGATATTTCTCCCTGCAGGCTTGATTCCTGCTCATGATTCATCCAGCCTGGCACTGCACGTGATGTACTTTACATATAAGTTAAGTAAGTGGGGTGACAATATACATACAGCCTTGTTGCACTCCTTTCCCAATTTTGAACCCATCCTTTGTTTCATGTCCAGTTCTAACTGTTGCTTCTTGACTTTTTTTTTTGGCTATAATGACTAAAGATTCTATGAACATTGAGTTAAAAGTCTTTGTCATGACATATGTATTTATTTTTCTTAGCTAAATCATACCTAGGAGTGGAATTGCTAGGTCACATTGTCAGTATATATTTAATTATAAGAAACTACCAAACTCTTCTCCAAAGTGGTTGTACCATTTTTCATTCCCACCAGCAATGTATGAGTTCCAGCTGTTCTATTTCCTTCCCAACACTCGGTAATGTCAGTCCTTTCTGATTTTAGCCGTCCTAACAATGTGTAAGAATAAGCCACTGTGTTTTAATTTTGGTTTTCCTGGTAACCAATGATGTTGAGTATCTTCTCATGTGATTATGGCCCATTTACTTATTTCCTTTTGTTAAGTGGATGTTCCAATCTTTTGCCCTTTTCAAATTGCTTTTGTCCATTCTCTGTGTGTTCCATATACCAATCCTTTGTTGGATCCATGTATTGTGAACTGTTTCTCTCAGACTGTGGCTTGCTGTGGTAAGCAGGCCTCCAAGATGGACCCAAGTGATCTTGGCCTCCTGGTGCCTACGCTCTGGGACAGTCTTATCATCTTTAGAGCAGACCCATGTCAGGTTTTCCAAGAGGAATTGTAAAAGCAATGGTATGTGACTCCTGGTACCAGGTCATGAAAATCATTTGTGGCTTTTATCCTTTCCTCTTGTGTTGCTTGCTCTAAAGAATGTCTTTGGGAAGATCTGTGCAGAGAACTGAGACCTGTTGCTAAACAGCCAGCAGCAACTTGCCAGTCAGATGTGGCATCTTAGAAATGAACCCTTCAGCCTCTGTCCAGGCTTCAGATGACTACATGTAACACTTGAAGCCACAGCTGGACGGCCAGGAAATTCACATGTTCCTAATCCGCAAAAACTGTAAGAGATGATAATTGTTTATTGTTGTTTTCAGTCACTAAGCTTTGGAGAAATTTATTACATAGAAGCAGTGAAACTTGCTCCTCATTTTCTTAACAATGTCTTTTGAAGAACAGAGTTTTTATTTTGCTAAAGTTCAGTTTATTAACTCTTTGTTTTATGACTCATGCTTTTTGAATGACATGTTTAAGAAAGTTTACCTATTCCTATAGATAAAATAAAGTTTACCTACTGCAATAGAGAAAAGAATTTTTTATGTATTTTCTGCTTGCAGTTTATAGTTTTAACCTTTGCATTTGGAACTATAATATATTTCAAATCAATTTTTGTATAATGTATTCTCAAGGAAAGGATCAATGTTATTTTTTTTCTAAATGGACAGACTATTATTTCAACATCATTGGTTGAAAAGACAGTCCTTTAACTTTGGGAGAACTCAATGTCATTTTGGACTCTTTAACCCATTCCATTTAACTGTAAGCCTATCTTTATCACACTGTATTGACTATAGTAATTTTGGAAAGTATGGATACCAGGAAGTGTAAATTTTCCAAATTTGTTCTTCTTTTCAAAATGGTTTTGACTCTCCCAGGTTCTTTGCATTTCCATATACATTTTAAAATTAGCTGTCAAATTTTTATTTTAAAAATACCTCTAGGAGTTTGGGATTGTTAATATATAGATCAATTTAGGAGGAATTGATGCAGTAAAAGTATTTAGGGGACTTCCCTGGTCATCGAATGGCTGGGAATCTGCCTGCAAGTGCAGGGGACATGGGTTTGATCACTGCTCTGGGACGATCCCACATGCTGTGGAGCAAGGAAGCCCGCATGTCACGACTAGTGAGCCTGGATCTGGAGCCCCCGCGCCGGAACTACTGACACAGCTGTTCCCGAAGCCCACGTGCTCTGCCAGCAAGAGAAGCTGGCGCACGCGGAAGGCCTCAGTCCGAACTCGAGCAGCCCACCTTGCTGCAACTGGAGAAAGCCTAGGAGCGGCAATGAAGATTCATGCATCCAGTAAATAAATTGGATGTAAATCAATCAATAAAAATTTCTTTTAAGAAAGGTATTTAGTCTTCTAATTCACAAGTATAGTATAGATCTCAGTTTATTTAGACCTCTAATTTCTCTTAGCAATATTTTATATTTTTTAAAATACTGGTATAACATATACATATCCTTAAGTATTTTATACTTTTAATGCTATTGTAAATGGATTCTTAATTTCCTTTTCTAATGGTTCATTGATATTTAAATTATATTTAAACAATATATTTAAATATAAATCATTATATTTAAATAATTTGATGTTTTAATATTGGCCTGGTATGCTGAGGCCTTGCTAATGAATTAATTAGTTCTAGTAGTGATTTTTAGATTTCTTGGAAGTTTTCATGTATACTATCATATATCTGCAAATAAAGAGATTTTTCTATTTCCATTTTCCATTCCTTTCCATTCTGCATGCTTTTATTTACTTTACTCATTTTATTGTACTGACTAGAACACACAGTACAAAGCTACACAGAAGTAATAAGAAAGAGCATCCTTGTCTTGTTACTAATTTTAGGGAAATCATTCAGTGTTTTACTATTAAATATGATATTATCTCTAGATTTTTTGCATATGTCTTTTGCTAGGTTGAGGTAGATTGCTGAGAAGCAAACAACTTTCCTATTTTGCTGAGAGTTTTTTTTTATCATGAATGAGTGTTGACTTTTATCAATTGCTTTCAAGGGGCTTCTATTGAGATGATCTTATCTCTTTCTTTTTCTTTTTCCTTTTTAGATTGTTGAGTTGATGGATTAAATTGATTAATGTTAAACCAACCTTACCTTCCTGAGGTAAACCAAACTTGTTCTTGATGTATTATACTTTTTATATACTGCTGGATTCTACAAGCTACATTTTAAAAATACTAAGGAATCCAAGTTCACTGGGAATATTGGTCTGTGGTTTTCTTGTAGCGTCTTTTTCTAGGTTTGTTTTCAGGGTAAGCTTGGCCCAATAAAATGAGCATGGAAACTCCTTATCTGTTTGCTGAAGAAGTTGTGTAACATTTTTATTATTTATTTCTTAAATGTTTGAAAAGTTTTCCAAAAACTTGTAGTTTATTTAAGTATAGTTGATTTATGTGATAGCTTTCATCAGTGAAGCTGTCTAGGACCAGAGTCTCCTTTTGGAGAAAATGTAAATTATGAATTTAATTCTGTTTGTAGATAAAAAATTTAATTTTCTATGTCTTTTTTGTGCCAGTTTTGGAAATTTGTGTCTGTCAAGATTTTTTTTCCATTTCACTTGTCATATTTATTGGCCTAAAGTTATTTATTATATTCCTCTATTCTTTAGCATTTATTCAATATTTCATGTCTCATTTACTCCTAATATTAGTATTTTATGTTTTCTCTTTTTTTCACTCGATAAACTTAGTTAAAAGTATTTTGTTTGATCTCTTCAAAAAAAGAAGCTTTGGTTTCATTAATTTTATTGTCTGTTCATCTTCTGTTTTATTTATTTCTGTTTTATTTTATGTATTTTACCTTTATCATTACCATATTTCTATTATGTGGGACTAATTTTCTCTTCTTTTTCCTCACTCATTAAGGTGAAAGTTTACCTTATTCACTCGAGACCTTTTTTCTTTTCTACAATAAGCATTTAGAACACAGGTTTCTTCTGAGCCCTCGTTTATATATATCCCCCAAACTTAGATATATTATATCCTAATTTTCTTTTAGTTATAAATATTTTCTGATATTCCCCTGATCTCTTCTTTGACCCGTCAATTATTAAAAAATAGGTTGTACATTTTCCAAATATTTAGAAATTTCCCATATATCTTTTGTTACTGTTTTCTAATTTAACTCCATTATTGTCAGAGTATATCCTCTAGCATTTCTGTCTTTTCAAGTTATTGACACTAGTTTTATCTTCCAGCATTCTTGGTAAAATTTCCATTTGCACCTGAATCATGTATGTTCTCTTGTTGGGGAGAGTGAAGATAATTTTATAAATGGCTAGTTCAAGTGGATGATAGTATTGTTCAGACATTCTGTAGTTTTACTGAGTTTGTCTACTTGTTCTATCAATTTCTGAGATGAATAAAGAAATCTCTATGAATCTATTCAATAGATCCACATTTAATTCTGTGAGTTCTGGATTCATGTATTGCATATGTCTTTTATTAGGTGTTTACACATTAGGATAGTTATATATGCTTTACCTTTACACAATTTCCCTCTTAATCTGTTAGTGTTATTTGTTCTGAAATTTACCTTTTCCAATACATTTTTTAAACTTTTATATTTCGTATTGGAGTATAGCCCATTAAGTGTTGGGATAGTTTCAGGTGAACGATGAAAGGACTCAGCCTTGCATATGCATGTATCCATTCTCCCTCAAACTCCTCTCCAGTCTAGGCCTGCCCTTAGCATTGAGCAGAGTTCCATGTGCTATCCAGTAGGTCCTTGTTGCTTATCCACTTAAAAATATAGCAGTATATGATATTTATCTTTCTCTTTCTGACTTACTTCACACTGTATAATAGGCTTTAGATTCATCTACCTCATTAGAACTGACTCAAATACATTGCTTTTTATAGCTGAGCAATATTCCACTGTGTACATGTACCTCAGCTTCCTTGTCCATTCATCTCTTAATGGACCTCTAGGTTGCGTCCATGTCCTGGCTGTTATGGATGGCGTTCCAGCGAACACTGGGGTACATGTGTCTGTTTCAACTATGGTTTCCTCAGGCTACATACCCAGTAGTGGGATTGCTGGGTCACATGGGAGTTTTATTCCTAGTTTTTTAATCTCCATACTGTTCTCCATAATGGTTGTATCAGGTTGCACTCCCACTGACAGTGTAAGAGGATTCCCTTTTCTCCACACCCTCTCCAGCCTTTATTGTTTGTCGATTTTTTGATGATGACCATTCTGAAGGATGTGAGGTGATAACCTCCTTGTAGTTTTGATTTGCATTTCCTTAATATTGAGTGGTGTCGTGCATCTTTTCATGTGTTTATTAGCTTCTTTGGAAAAATGTCTGTTTAGGTCTTCTGCCCATTTTTTGACTGAGTTCTTTGTTTTGATGCTGTTAAGTATCGTGAGCTATTTGTGAATTTTGGAGCCCAGTCCCTTGTGAGCACATCCTTTGCAAATATTTTCTCCCAGTCTGTGCATTGTCTTCATTGTTTTTATCGTTTCCTTTGCTGTGCACATGTCTAAGTAGGTCCCACTAGTTTATTTTTGTTTTTATTTCTGTTATTTGGGGAGACAAACTGAAGAAGATACTGCTGTGATTTATGTCAGAGAGTGTTCTGTGCATGTTTTCCTTTAGGAATTTTATAGTTTTCAGGCTCATGGTTAGATCTTTAATACATTTTGAGCTTACTTTTGTGTATTTTGTTAAAGAATAATCTAGTTTCATTTCAAGGATGTCCACTCTCACCACTTTTATTCAGCATAGTTTTGGAAGCCCTAGCTATAGCAATAGAGAAGAAAAAGTAGCAAAGGCAATCGAAGATGGAAAAGAAGTTAAACTGTCACTGTTTGCAGATGACACGATACTATGCATAGAAAACGCAAAAGATGCTATAAGAAAACTGCTAGAGCTCATCTGTCAATCTAGTAACACTGATCAATGAATTTACAAGTTACAAAATTAATGCATAGAAATCTGTTGCATTTCTATACACTAACAACAAAAGATCAGAAAGAGAAATTCAAGAAGCAATTCAATTTACCATCACATCAAAAAGAATAAAATACTTAGGAATCAACCTACCTAAGGAGACAAACCACCTGTACTCCAAAAACTGTAAGATGCTGATGAAATAAATCAAAGAAGATACAAACAGATGGAAAGATATACCATGCTTGTGGATTGGAAGAATCAGTATTGTCAATATGACTATACTACCCAAGGCAATCTATAGATTCAGTGCAGTTCCTATCAAATTGCCAATGGCATTTTTCACAGAAAAGTGAAAGTGAAGCCACTCAGTCGTGTCCGACTCTTTGGGGCCCCATGGACTGTAGCCTGCCACAGTCCTCTGTCCATGGGATTTTCCAGGCAAGAGTACTGGGGTGGGGTGCCACTTCCTTCTCCAGAACCAGGACAAAAAATCTTTAAATTGTTATGGAAACACAAAAGACTGAATAGCAAAAGCAATCTTGAGAAGGAAAAACAGGATTGGAGGAACCAGGCTTCCACTGGAGTGGGTTGCTATGCCCTTCTCCAGGGGATCTTCCTGACCCAGGGATCGAACCCACATCTCTTAGGTCTCCTGCATTGG
This sequence comes from Odocoileus virginianus, assembly GCF_023699985.2. NCBI lineage: Eukaryota > Metazoa > Chordata > Mammalia > Artiodactyla > Cervidae > Odocoileus > Odocoileus virginianus. Next base: position 61,019,893 of record NC_069688.1, read on the forward strand.
TGGATGGGCCCTTTACCACTAGCGCCATCTGGGAATAACATATTTTAAATAATTGCTACTTAATTTTTTTTTCCCCAATAGGCTACTGAGGCTCTGTTTGCATTGCTGATGTTTCAGTTTGCTTCTAGAAGTTTTTGTTTTTTGTTTTTTTTTTTTCCTGTCTGCACTTCAGTTTGGATGATTCAATTGTTTTTATTTTTTTTATTTATTTTTATTTTTTTCATTTATTTTTATTAGTTGGAGGCTAATCACTTTACAGTACCGCAGTGGGTCTTGTCATACATTGACATGAATCAGCCATGTATTTACATGTATTCCCCAACCCGATCCCCCCTCCCACCTCCCTCTCCATCCCATCCCTCTGGGTCTTCCCAGTGTACCAGGCCCAAGCACTTGTCTCATGCATCACCTGGGCTGGTGATCTGTTTCACTATAGATAATGTACATGTTTCGATGCTGTTCTCTCGAAACATCCCACCCTTGCCTTCTCCCACAGAGTCCAAAAGTCTGTTCTGTACATCTGTGTTTCTTTTTATGTTTTGCATATAAGGTTATCATTGCCATCTTTCTAAATTCCATATATATGTGTTAGTATGCTGTAATGTTCTTCATCTTTGTGGCTTACTTCACTCTGTATAATGGGCTCCAGTTTCATCCATCTCATTAGAACTGATTCAAATGAATTCTTTTTAATGGCTGAGTAATATTCCATGGTGTATATGTACCACTGCTTCCTTGTCCATTCATCTGCTGATGGGCATCTAGGTTGCTTCCATGTCCTGGCTATTATAAACAGTGCTGCGATGAACATTGGGGTGCACGTGTCTCTTTCAGATCTGGTTTCCTCTGTGTGTATGCCCAGAAGTGGGATTGCTGCGTCATATGGCAGTTCTATTTCCAGTTTTTTAAGAAATCTCCACACTGTTCTCCATAGTGGCTGTACTAATTTGCATTCCCACCAACAGTGTAAGAGGGTTCCCTTTTCTCCACACCCTCTCCAGCATTTATTGCTTGTAGGCTTTTGGATAGCAGCCATCCTGACTGGCGTATGATGGTACCTCATTGTGGTTTTGATTTGCGTTTCTCTGATGATGAGTGATGCTGAGCGTCTTTTCATGTGTTTGTTAGCCATCTGTATGTCTTCTTTGGAGAAATGTCTGTTTACATCTTTGGCCCATTTTTTGATTGGGTCATTTATTTTTCTGGAATTGAGCTGCAGGAGTTGCTTGTATATTTTTGAGATTAATCCTTTGTCTGTTGCTTCATTTGCTATTATTTTCTCCCAATCTGAGGGCTGTCTTTTCACCTTGCTTATAGTTTCCTTTGTTGTGCAAAAGCTTTTAAGTTTCATTAGGTCCCATTTGTTTATTTTTGCTTTTATTTCCAATATTCTGGGAGGTGGGTCATAGAGGATCCTGCTGTGATTCATGTCAGAGAGGGTTTTGCCTATGTTCTCCTCTAGGAGTTTTATAGTTTCTGGTCTTACATTTAGATCTTTAATCCATTTTGAGTTTATTTTTGTGTATAGTGTTAGAAAGTGTTCTAGTTTCATTCTTTTACAGGTGGTTGACCAGTTTTCCCAGCACCACTTGTTAAAGAGGTTGTCTTTTTTCCATTGTATATCCTTGCCTCCTTTGTCAAAGATAAGGTGTCCATAGGTTCGTGGATTTATCTCTGGGCTTTCTATTCTGTTCCATTGATCTATATTTCTGTCTTTGTGCTAGTACCATACTGTCTTGATGACTGTGGCTTTGTAGTATAGTCTGAAGTCAGGCAGGTTGATTCCTCCAGTTCCATTCTTCTTTCTCAAGATTACTTCGGGTGTTTGAGGTTTTTTGTATTTCCATACAAATTGAGAAATTATTTGTTCTAGTTCTGTGAAAAATACCGTTGGTAGCTTAATAGGGATTGCATTGAATCTATAGATTGCTTTGGGTAGAATAGCCATTTTGACAATATTGATTCTTCCAATCCATGAACATGGTATGTTTCTCCATCTGTTTGTGTCCTCTTTGATTTCTTTCATCAGTGTTTTATAGTTTTCTATGTATAGGTCTTTTGTTTCTTTGGGTAGATATACTCCTAAGTATTTTATTCTTTTGTTGCAATGGTGAATGGTATTGTTTCCTTAATTTCTCTTTCTGTTTTCTCATTGTTAGTGTATAGGAATGCAAGGGATTTCTGTGTGTTAATTTTATATCCTGCAACTTTACTATAATCATTGATTAGCTCTAGTAATTTTCTGGTAGAGTTTTTAGGGTTTTCAATGTAGAGGATCATGTCATCTGCAAATAGCGAGAGTTTCACTTCTTCTTTTCTTATCTGGATTCCTTTTACTTCTTTTTCTGCTCTGATTGCTGTGGGGCCAAAACTTCCAAAACTATGTTGAATAGTAGTGGTGAGAGTGGGCACCCTTGTCTTGTTCCTGATTTTAGGGGAAATGCTTGCAATTTTTCACCATTGAGGGTAATGCTTGCTGTGGGTTTGTCATATATAGCCTTTATTATGTTGAGGTATGTTCCTTCCATCCTTCTTTCTGGAGAGTTTTAATCATAAATGAGTGTTGAATTTTGTCAAAGGCTTTCTCTGCATCTATTGAGATAATCATATGGTTTTTATCTTTCAATTTATTAATGTGGTGTATTACATTGATTGATTTGCAGATATTAAAGAATCCTTGTTTTCCTGGGATAAAGCCCACTTGATCATGGTGTATGATTTTTTTAATATGTTGTTGGATTCTGTTTGCTAGAATTTTGTTAAGGATTTTTGCATCTATGTTCATCAGTGATATTGGCCTGTAGTTTTCTTTTTTTGTGGCATCTTTGTCTGGTTTTGGAATTAGGGTGATGGTGGCCTCATAGAATGAGTTTGGAAGTCTACCTTCTTCTGCAATTTTCTGGAAGAGTTTGAGTAAGATAGGTGTTAGCTCTTCTCTAAATATTTGGTAGAATTCAGCTGTGAAGCCATCTGGTCCTCGGCTTTTGTTTGCTGGAAGATTTCTGATTACAGTTTCAATTTCCTTGCTTGTGATGGGTTTGCTAAGATCTTCTATTTCTTCCTGGTTCAGTTTTGGAAAGTTATACTTCTCTAAGAACTTGTCCATTTCTTCCAAGTTGTCCATTTTACTGGCATAGAGCTGCTGGTAGTAGTCTCTTATGGTCCTTTGTATTTCAGTGTTGTCTGTTGTGATCTCTCCATTTTCATTTCTAATTTTGTTAATTTGGTTCTTCTCCCTTTGTTTCTTAATGAGTCTTGCTAATGGTTTGTCAATTTTGTTTATTTTTTCAAAAAACCAGCTTTTAGCTTTGTTGATTTTTGCTATGGTCTCTTTAGTTTCTTTTGCATTTATTTCTGCCCTAATTTTTAAGATTTCCTTCCTTCCACTAACCCTGGGGTTCTTCATTTCTTCCTTCTCTAGTTGCTTTAGGTGTAGAATTAGGTTATTTGTTTGACTTTTTTCTTGTTTCTTGAGGTAAGCCTGTAATGCTATGAACCTTCCCCTTAGCACTGGTTTTACAGTGTCCCATAGGTTTTGGGTTGTTGTCTTTTCATTTTCATTCACTTCTATGTATATTTTGATTTCTTTTTTTATTTCTTCTATGATTTGTTGGTTATTCAGAAGCGTGTTATTTAGCCTCCATATGCTTGAATTTTTAACAATTTTTTTTCCTGTAATTGAGATCTAATCTTACTGCACTGTGGCCAGAAAAGGTGACTGAAATGATTTCAATTTTTTTGAATTTACCAAGACTAGATTTATGGCCCAGGATGTGATCTATTCTGGAGAACATTCTGTGTGCACTTGAGAAAAAGGTGAAGTTGATTGTTTTGGGGTGAAATGTCCTATAGATATCAATTAGGTCTGGCTGGTCCATCGTGTCATTTAAAATTTGTGTTTCCTTGTTAATTTTCTGTTTAGTTGATCTACCCATAGTTGTGAGTGGGGTATTAAAGTCTCCCACTATTATTGTGTTACTATTAATTTCCTCTTTCATACTCATTAGCGTTTGCCTTACATAGTGCGGTGCTCCTATGTTGGGTGCATATATATTTATAATTGTTGTATCTTCTTCTTGGATTGATCCTTTGATCATTACGTAGTGTCCTTCTTTGTCTGTTTTCACAGCCTTTATTTGAAAGTCTATTTGATATGAGTATTGCGACTCCTGCTTTCTTTTGTTCTCCGTTTGCATGGAATATTTTTTTCCAGCCCTTCACTTTTAGTCTGTATGTGTCCGTTGTTTTGAGGTGGGTCTCTTGTAGACAGCATATATAGGGGTCTTGTTTTTGTATCCATTCAGCCAGTCTTTGTCTTTTGGTTGGGGCATTCAACCCATTTACATTTAAGGTAATTATTGATAGGTATGCTCCCGTTGCCATTTACTTTGTTGTTTTGGGTTCACGTTTATACAGCCTTTCTGTGTTTCCTGTCTAGAGAAGATCCTTTAGCATTTGTTGAAGAGCTGGTTTGGTGGTGCTGAATTCTCTCAGCTTTTGCTTGTCTGTAAAGCTTTTGAGTTCTCCTTCATATCTGAATGAGATCCTTGCTGGGTAGAGTAATCTAGGTTGTAGGTTATTCTCTTTTATTGCTTTAAGTATGTCCTGCCATTCCCTTCTGGCCTGGAGGGTTTCTATTGATAGATCAGCTGTTATCCTTATGGGAATCCCTTTGTGTGTTATTTGTTGTTTCTCCCTTGCTGCTTTTAATATTTGTTCTTTGTGTATGATCTTTGTTAATTTGGTTACTATGTGTCTTGGGGTGTTTTGCCTTGGGTTTATCCTATTTGGGACTCTCTGGGTTTCTTGGACTTGGGTGGCTATTTCCTTCCCCATTTTAGGGAAGTTTTCAGCTATTATCTCCTCGAGTATTTTCTCATGGCCTTTCTTTTTGTCTTCTTCTTCTGGGACTCCTATGATTCGAATGTTGGGGCGTTTCACATTGTCCCAGAGGTCCCTGAGGTTGTCCTCATTTCTTTTGATTCTTTTTTCTTTTTTCCTCTCTGCTTCATTTATCTCCACCATTTTATCTTCTACCTCACTTATCCTATCTTCTGTCTCCGTTATTCTACTCATGGTTCCCTCCAGAGTGTTTTTGATCTCATTTATTGCATTATTCATTTTTAATTGACTCTTTTTTATTTCTTCTAGGTCTTTATTAAACATTTCTTGCATCTTCTCTATCTTTGTCTCCAGGCTATTTATCTGTAACTCCGTTTTGTTTTCAAGATTTTGGATCATTTTTATTGTCATTATTCTACATTCTTTTTCAGGTAGATTCCCTATCTCCTCCTCTTTTGTTTGACTTGGTGGGCATTTTTCATGTTCCTTTACCTGTTGGGTATTTCTCTGCCTTTTCATCTTGTTTAGATTGCTGTGTCTGGAGTGGGCTTTCTGTATGCTGGAGGTCTGTGGTTCCTTTTTATTGTGGAGGTTTCACCCAGTGGGTGGGGTTGGACGATTAGTTTCTCAAGGTTTCCTGGTTAGGGAAGCTTGAGTCGGTGTTCTGGTGCATGGAACTGGATTTCTTCTCTCTGGAGTGCAATGGAGTGTCCAGTAATGAGTTTTGCGATGGGTCTATGTGTTATGTGTGACTTTGGGCAGCCTATAAGTTGATGCTCAGGGCTATGTTCCTGCGTTGCTGGAGAATTTGCATGGTATGTCTTGCTCTGAAACTTACTGGCTCTTGGGTGGTGGTTGGTTTCAGTGTAGGTATGGAGGCTTTTGGACGGTCTCTTATTACTCAATGTTCCGTGTAGTCAGGAGTTTTCTGGTGTTCTCAGGTTTGGGGCTTAATTCTCCTGCCTCTGGATTTTAGTTTTATTCTTCCAGTAGTCTCAAGACTTCTCCAACTACACAGCACTGATAATAAAACTTCTAGGTTAATGGTGAAAAGATTCTCCACCGTAAGGGACACCCAGAGAGGTTCACAGAATTACATGAAGAAGAGGAGAGGGAGGAGGGAGATAGAGATGAGCAGGAGGAGAAAAAGGGGGACTCAAGAGGAGAGAGACATATCTATGCAGTTCTCTGTTCCCAGAGTGTTCTCTGTAGCCCAGATACCCACAAAGGTTCACAGAATTGGATTGGTAAGAGAAGGGGAAAGGAGGAAATAGAGGTGTTCTGAGGTAGAAAATGGAGAGTCAAAAGTGGGCGAGAGTAATCAACACACTCCTGAATAAAAATGGGAACTGAATATTGGACTCTTAAATGTCCAAAGTTTATATCACATACTGAAAAACAAAGATTAAAAATCTAGAGTAGAGGTTAGACTCTTAAAAATACAATATTAAAAACAAAAACACAAAAAAATTTAGAAATATATATAAAGTTTGGTTTAAAAATAGGGCTTCTCTCTTTTTTTTTGCAAGGTTATAGTGAAATGAAAATAAAATTAAGAAGTAGTAGAGGAGTAATAGAGGACTTTAAAAGAAAATAAAAGAAAAAAAAATTTTTTTTCCTAATTAAGAAAATCGTAAAAATATATAAAAATGAAAGTTAAGGAGTAATGGGGGAGTAATAGGGAATTTTAAAAGAAAATAAAAGAGAAAAATAAAAAAGAAAAGAAAAGAAAAAAAAGGTAAAAATATATCTAGGAATTTCTCTGGAGCTGTTGTGGTCAGTGTGGGTTCGGTTCAGTTTCAGATAGCTCCTCGTTCCAGCTTACACTTCTCAATATCTATGGGCCCCTTCTGATGTAGTCGGTGTTACCTACAGGGATGTTAATCTGTTGCCCCGGTCCCTTCTGAAGCGGTTCCCTTTGTTAATTTGGCTTCTGTTTGCCAGTCTCTTCAGTGTCTAATTTCCGCCCTGACAGAGGCCGGCGGAGTTTGCCTCTTGATCAGGTTCGCTAGTTCCGTCACGCTGTGGGGAGGGGGGGGGGCGCTGCTTTCCCCGTCTATGCTGCTCAGGCTCCCGGCTGCTCTATATGGAGCGTGCCCTGCGTTGCGTGCGGTTCCAGTTTTCGGGTACTCCACAAAAGCGCGGACTCGGTTGCGCCTGCGTTTTGTGCCTTCCCCGGCCTGAGCAGCTCAGGCAGCCAGGAGCTTGTCGGGCGCACTCTCCCCGGGTGCGGCGCGCCTTCTCCCCTCCGCGGTCCCAGCCTCAGTTTCCGCCCGCGCCGGTCGGTTGCGTGCGCCCTGTGTTTAGCCGTGACCCTCCCGGCGGATGTCGACCGTCCAGAATCTCAGGGAGTCTTTGGATAGAAACTGGAGGCCTGTTTGCAGTGTGGGAGGGGATGCCGTCTCTGGGGCCGAGTCTGCCCCTTTCCCCTCCCCCCTGCCTCCTGCCTCTGGCGGGGCTGGGCCGGTCCGCAGCCGGCTAGCTCCTCTGGACTTGCTCAGACCCTTTGTTCTGCTAACGGCCGGCAGTGTGTTCGGGCCGGTTAATCTTCTCTCTCTCTTTTTCTGTCCCACAGTTTAAGTTGGTTTCTCACAAAAGCTCCCTCCGATTGCCCTCAGGGTACTCAGGCCGGGTCCTTACCCTAAACAATGCCGCCCGCTCCTCTCCTTTCTGCCCCCACTTGCTGGTGGTGGATGCGGGCGTCTGGGGTGCTTTTCTGCTGGGAGTTGCTTTTAGGCACGTGATCTGTGGGTTTTACTTATTTTCCTCCCAGTTAGGTTGCCCTCCGAGATTCGAAAACCTCCCCCAGGCCCACCAGTGCGAGGGTTTCCTGGTGTTTGGAAACCCTCTATTAAGACTCCCTTCCCGGGATGGGTCTCCGTCCCTAGCTCTTTTGTCTCTCTTTTTATCTTTTATATTTTGTCCTACCTCCTTTCGAAGACAATGGGCTGCTTTTCTGGGCGCCTGATGTCCTCAGCTAGCAATCAGAAGCTGTTTTGTGAAGTTTGCTCTGCGTTGAATTGTTCTTTCAATAAATTTGTAGGGGAGAAAGTGGTCTCCCCGTCCTATTCCTCCGCCATCTTGGCTCCTCCTCTCAATTCTTTTTAATATATCTCAAATTTCACTGATTTTTTTCTTCCTTTATAGTATCTAATATATTTTTAAGGGCATTTAGTAAAATTCCTACTTCGATTGCTGTAGTTTTCAATCCTAGAAAATTATACTTGGTGTTTTAAAAAAATCTTCTCTTTCCTCTTCTTTATATTCGTATTTTCCTTTAAATACTTGAGTATGTTTAAAATAGCTCTTTTATCGTTCTTATTTGCTAATGCCATCATTTATGTTACTTCCCAGTTTGTTTCTGTTGCCAGATTATAAATCTGGTATGAGAGACAAGTTCATACTTCTCTGCATGTCTAGCAAATGTTAATTGCATGCTGGGCATTTTAAATGTGAGCCTGCTGAGTTCTGTTTTCTTATGTATTTTTTTTTTTAAAGAATGCTAAACTGTGAAAGTTTGTTCTGTTAGCCAAGTTACTTAATAATTGAAATAATTTAAATACATATTTTATTTAGGATGCAGCACTAACAGCATGATGATGAATTGTCACCAATTTATACCAAGAAACACACTATCTTTAAAATGTGTTGTTTTCACAATTTAAGTATCGCATTATCATTATTTGATACTAGAGTCAAAGACAACCTTGAGAGTTTTCTGTTTTGGGGCACTTAGTGACATCAAAATGATTGTCTGGTCATACAGAGGAAAGCAATTCAAATGCAGTTTCTTTTCTTTTTGCCCGTTTCCTTGCAGTAAGATCCATCTTCTCTCATCTGATAAATCATTAATAGGGAGACTTTCAACCACCTTGCAGGTCTTGTTCTTGATTATAACAGGTGGTGAGTAGAGCAGATCACCCAGAATACTGTAAAAGGTGCCTTAAGAGATAACACATAAAGGACACAAATTCTCCCTTTGGGGCTCCAAGCTGGATGTGTCTGAAGTGGCCGCAGATGGCTTTTGCGGCCAACGCTGCACTGGATAGGTTTCCAGCCTTGATGACAGCAGCACCATGCTGCTGCGTGGCCGTGAGGAGTCCTCCCTTGAACCAGCTGTCATCTTTCAGAGCTTCCTAAATATCATCTTCCTTTCCGTATGCTTTCACTTTGCCATGATTGACATCTGGATACCGAGGTGAGGCATGGTTTCCCCAGATGATGACATTCTTCACACCATTGCAGGTCACACCAGAGACTTCCTGGTGGTCTGGGGGTTAGGACCTGGCACTTCCACTGCAGGGGGCATGGGTTTGCTCCCTGGTCAGGGAACTAAGACCCTGAATGCCCCATGGCACAGCCAGAAAATAAAGAAATCACACCAAGTTTTACACGGAGTTTAACAGAGCAGTTCAGCTCAGTTAGGATCCAAAAGAGTCAAGCAATGAAAGTTCTCCCTGGGGATGGGCTTGGAGCAATCACGCCATTGGTATTGGCTGGGCTTCCTACCACGAGAACCATAACTGACTTCTTGGCGTGTTTCTCAAGGCAGCACCCTGGCATTTGAAGATTTTCTTACTTGCTTTGAATAAATCTTTCCTCTCCATGCCATCCCATTTTTGGTGTGAGCCCACAGCATGGCCATGACCAGGTCTTTGAGGCAGTCTCTCTGTTTTTTTCTTTTATCTGCGGCAATGGCCTCTTTTAGGAGGGTTGGGCACAGTCTTGCAGTTCCATTAGGACACCATCCAAGACACCCATCATGAGAGTAATATCCAACGGCAGAAAAATTACAGGCTGGTCTTAACCAAAGGCAGATCCGTTTCTAACACTGTACAGTAGTGAATATGCAGTTTGACCAGCTGCTCCAGTCATTAGGACTCTGATTTGTTTCAAAATGTGTAGTCAAGGGCCTTCTGCTTTCAAGAGTTTTGTGACAGAAACCCTTAGGAACACTGTTGGTAGGATTGGGGGCTGTGTGGACAGTTTCAACACCTGCCTTGACTAGATTCGTTTAAGCCTTGCTTTTAAGCTTTTTTTGGTGGACTGGTTTAGAATAGACTCTGGGAATATTCAAATGGCTCCTGGAATCTGGCTGGTCAGAACTCAAACATCTCCAAGGTCTGTGTGAGCTTTGAGAGTCATCCAGGTTACAGTCCAGTTTTTTGTCTAGTTTTGCAAAGTTTCACTACATGCATGTGTCACCGAGTAGCCAACAGCAGTCTCATGGTGACCCCGTGCTGGATTCTGAGTCTCCTTCATGTCACTTTCTTCTCTCAAAGTTCTTTGCTATACAGAACTGTCATGTAAACCCGGGATTAATTTCACCTTAGTATCCATTGAGTCTTCCTCTACTGTAGCTCTTGGAGCAATCAAATTCCAAAGCCTAAGTTATTCTGTCTAAAATACTGCTCTGGGGCCCCAGAAGTTCTATCTATGTTGGTTTTTGGTCCTTCAGATCCAGTAGGATGATCTCAGAAGGTGAAGTGATTTTGGTACTCAAAGCCCCTCTGCCATGAAAACTCCAACATGTTCACTTTTGGTGGAATATTATTTGCACACTCTTTAATCTTTTCATAATCGAGAAAGTGGATATTAGAGCAGTCTCACACAGGCGTACATTTCCATGTAAACATGTATACACATACAAGCATGTATACACACATACACGCACACACATACTCATCAAGGACGAAGTTTATTATCAGTAGCTATTTTATTATCACAATAAAAATGGCCACATAGTAATAATGGCTAAGATTTTTTGAGAGTTTATTGTGAACCAGAAACTATGACAGTTTATATGCATTATTTTATTTTCCTCTTTTGAGATATGAAGGTTAGAGGATTGGTTTAATTTATACAAGGTCATGCATTATGGAACAGATGAAGCCAAATTTGAGCACAAGCAGCCTGACTCTAGAAGAGGAATTGGTAAACGATGGCTTGCAGACTGCCACTTGTTTTATAAATAAAGTTTTATTCCCAGGAGAGCCAAGAGCCCTCATTTTTGTATGGTCTGTGGGTTCTTTTCAGCTATAGTAGCAGAGTTGAGAGTTGCAGTATAGCCTGAATGACAGCCTAAAATATTTATTACCTGTCCCTTTACAGAATGAGTTTGCTGACCTGTGCTTTAAATTGTGAATTAATTGCTCTATAATTTTCAAGGCCCATCTCCACTGTTACCTTGAGGTAGTTTTTCCATGTCATTTTGCTCACTATCTAAATTCTCTTCATTCATATCCCCTACTTTCAAAGTATACTTTTCAGCATACCAGAAATAGCCTATTTTAAGAGCTTTACTGAAGAAGGAAATGGCAACCCGCTCCAGTGTTCTTGCCTGGAGAATCCCATGGACAGAGGGGCCTGATGGGTTACAGTCCGTGGGTCACAAAGAGTCGGACACAACCTAGCGATGAAACCACCACCACCACCAAGAATTTTACCACTCACTTTCAAAATGTCTGTTTCTACCCTCCAGGATGGAAAGATTTTGAGAGCAGGTATTTTGTCTACTTTGTTCATGGCTTTATTTCCAATGCCTAAGAGCCTGCCACACAGTAGGTATATAATTTTTAATGGATGATCCCTTGACCAAATACCTGGTTAAACTCAGATAGGGCTTCCCAGGTGGTGCTAGTGGTAAAGAACCCACCTGCCAATGCAGGAGAGACCTAAGAACCACAGGTTCAATCCCCGGGATGGGAAGATCTCCTGGAGGAGGGCATGGCAACCCACTCCAGCATGCTGGCCTGGAGACTTTCATGAATGAGGAGCCTGGCAGGCTACAGTCCATGGGGTCGCAATGAGTCAGACATGACCAAAGTGACTTAGCATTCAGATAAGACTCCATCCTTCCTTAGCTGAATCAGTATGGAAAGGTGGCTGCTGCTGCTTCTTTTTTTTTTTTTTTCTTATATATGCATCCTTTCCCATGGATTCATAATGCCACTCTTTCTTTTTTGTAAAATCATGAACTGAATTACTACATGTACTAGTTAACTCAGTTCTCAGCTGAGGCTGGTTCAGCTTTTGATATTTAAAGAAAACCAACTCTAACAACTCAGTCAGCATTCTATGTCTAACAACTCAGTCAGCATCCTATGAGAAGTCCAATTTCCTTCCCTCCCTCCTTCAGCTTCTCTGAATTCTCCAGAGAAAATGTTCAATGGTGTCTTCAGGCTGTGTCAGTCAGCTTCAAATTAACTTTTACTTTCACACATCTTTCATCCCACACGGCTGGTGTCCTCTCTGCCCCACGCTAGGCATGAATCTCAAGACTCTTTTCTTGGATTCCTTCTCAACATCCCAATCCTTAAAAAAAAAAATCTCACCCACAAAAGTGGCTCTTCTTGTGTAACATTCTTCATTTACAGTTAGAGGGAGACAAAGGGGATTTGCATGCAGCAGTGCCAACAACTTAAAGAATTTAGAAACCCCTTGCTTTCAAAACAACTTTAGTCAACATACGGCCAAGAATTTCTCACCTTTCTCCACCTTTATCCTCTCTTCATGCGAGTTTTTTTATTCAGGGGACACAGTGATGTATCTCTTCGTTACATTATCTTCTTCCATCCTTGTTGCTGTTTAGTCACTCAGTCATGTCCCAACTCTCTTGCGACCCCGTGGACTGTAGCCCGCCAGGCTCCTCTGTCCATGGGATTTCCCAGGCAAGAATGCTGGAGTGGGTTGCCATTTCCTTCTCCGTCCTGAGCCCCACTGTATATACAGTACTCAGGGACCACGGCCTCACTCTGGTCTTCCTGGGTACCTGTAACTCCACTTTAGTCTCACTATCACTTCTGTGTTTTCATTAAAGAATATGATATTCTTGGCATTTGTTTGCATCTATCTGTATTTCCCCAGCAAAATTTGTTAGATTAAGAACTTTACTAGAAAACCATGTGAAATAATATCAACTCTATACTAGTACATCAGTTGCTTTTTCCAGTATCAGTTCAGTTCGGTTGCTCAGTCGTGTCCGACTCTTTGTGACCCCATGGACTGTAGTACGCCAGGCCTCCCTGTCCATCACCAACTCCTGGAGTTTACTCAAACTCATGTCCATTGAGTTGGTGATGCCATCCAACCATCTCATCCTTTGTCGTCCCCTTCTCCTCCCGCTTTCAATCTTTCCCAGCATCAGGGTCTTTTCAAATGAGTCAGCTCTTTTTTTTTTTTTTTGAGTCAGCTCTTTTTTTCAATATATCTTTCAATTTTTCCCCTTTGACCATGGATAGGATGTATTATTATATTATTGTGATTTATAATAAGAAATATGTATTTAGTCTTCAGTTGTTTCTGGCACACGGCTCCTAATACCCTTAGAATTTCCTTAGTAATAAAACGAGAGAAGTTTCTTGATATTCATAAGAACCCCCTTTCAGCTACTCCTGAGTTTATGTTAATGATGTGACTTGCCGGGAGAGTGGCGTGCTTGGAGAAAGCGTGGAAGCTCTGCACTTTTCCCCCAACTCTTGCTTTACACATCCTATCTTACTGTCCCCGAGTTACATCCTTTTATAGCAAACCAGCAATCTAATAAGAAAACGTTCCTCTGAATTCTGTGAGCCATTCTAGCAAATTCCTCAAACTCTGAAGGGGGTCATGAGAACTTCCTATCTATAGCCCACAGCACGAGTTACAAGCTAAACTTGGGGGACCGGCATCTGAAGTGGTTAGTGGGACAGTTTTGAAGGACTGAGCCCTTAGCCTGTGGGATCTGATGATCTGTCTCTAGGTAGAACTGAGTTACATTGTAAGACACCTGTCAGTGTCTTCTGAGTTGAGAAAACACACATTGGGATTGTGTAGATAGGTTTTCTCACAGTGAATTGTCCTTGCATTCTTGTATCAGCCTTTTGTTGTTGGTAGTGGCTTTTGTACTAAATGGTCTATTAAGAGCAGCTTGACAACCAGGCTACCCCACTCTGAGAAGCCTCCGGGTGCTTGTAACACTTATACCCCCAGCTGGGGAATTCTTTTTTTTTTTTTTTCTTTTTTTTTGCCCAATAATACAAACACTTGACAACAGCTGAGCAAAGCAGTGATGGGTTCTTAACCCAAAGACATTCATATTTAAATTAGAATGTAGTTTAAGACAGGGTCTGGATTAAGGGTTTGCCAACAGTGTCCCGGAAGATGATTGTACCAGACACTAAGAGGATGATAGAATGGCTTGGAAACGAAGCAACTTCACAGAAAGAAGCAGTGATCAGAGGCCGCGAAGTAAAAGTAGAAACGGTTAGATGAAAGTGGCTGGGGAGTGAAAGTTTCCAGCTTCCAGAAGGAATGGTACAGTCCCCATAGGAGCACAGGTGAGCTTAGCCATGAGTGTGGAAGGCAGCTGGAGTGGAAGACAGCTGGAGTGGAAGGCAGCTGGAGTGGAGGGCAGCTGGGGTGGAGGGCAGCTGGGGTGGAGGGCAGCAGGTCCGGGGGGCTGAGCGGCCGTAGGTGGACAGGACCCCCCGTTGCATCACTGCAGTTACAGAGACACCGAGCAGCCGTGCGTCCTGTGTGGCATTCCCGTTTCTCAGAAAACCTGGCCGTGGGGCTGTTGACTGGTTTTGCATGTGTCCCCTTGTATCAACAGATGTTACCAACATGTGGCTTTTTGCTATCTGAAAAAGCACCACCAATGCAATTATTTTTTTCAAATATTGCAAGATTCAGTTTTGCAGATTTGTATGCCTGTTTTGGTCTTGGGTTGTTTGTTTTAGGATGCGTCCCAAATATTTGCCTATGCTTCTTCATGTATCTGTGGGTGTGCATGTGTATACTTGCACATGCACAGTTTGTAGGTTAGATCTTTTTGTTGTTGTTGTTACATTCCTTCTCTGTTGGATGCACTGTATCACCTGTCTTATCAGTTTTACTTTGCTGGATTTGACAAAATTACTTTCAGTTTACCATTGCTGTTTTTGCATAGCTTTCTTTTACCCTTATATATGAGGAGTGTACCTCAGATGGAGAATACATATATCTTTAAAACATCTGTAGATTTGTGAGACTGTGCCAAATTCCAAATAAAACTTCAAAACTTTTAAAGTATATTTCCTAGAGAACTCTGCTTTCTGAAGTATCCAGAATTCATGATGTGGAAATGTTCAACCATTTCTCTTGAATGAGTTTTTAAAGTTTAGTGTCAGGGTAGGTTCAGGAAGCCAGGTGTCCGTCAATTAGTTGTGTTAATGACCCCACATAATGGCCTCCATAAGTCCATTGTGTTTGTCCTATAACTTAAACGTTTCCTCCCACTGTGACTCTAGACTTGGGCATGTGACTTGCTTTGGGCAATAGGATGTTAGCCTCCCTGATACAAGCAGAGACTTGGAAAGCACAAATGCTCTTTTATTTCCCTCTTGCGTGATCGGGCCTGCTCACCGTTCCCCTCTGCCGTGCTTTGCAAACATGCCTAGGCTAGTCTGCAGGAAGGACGTGAGAGACGTGTGGAAGAGAACCAGGCTGTCCCAGACCTCCCAGCTAGGGCCCTCCTGGACCAGCCAGCTACCAGCCAGCCCCCTTATCTACGAGGAAATCCATCTGAGATCAGAAGAACCGCCGAGCTAAGCTCACTCAAAACTGTCAACTTAGAGTGAACGAAATAAATGCTTGTTACTTTAAGGCCCTGACTTTGGGGTGGTTTATTATGAAGCACAATTATGGCAATGGATAACCCAGAGATACCCAAATAGCAATTAATCAATGAGGGGAACTTCCTGTGTATTTGAGGTGCTGAGTCAGAGATAATATTCACAGATGGTAGATACTTTCATATGTTCATATCTCTTTTTGTTTCCTTCTGTCTCTGAAAAAGCTCATTTACTGCCTCAGGAGGAGTTCTGGTACCAGAGAATGTTTCCCTCTAGCACTTAAGTAGCATTATAGACCCGAGGCTTGTCTGACTCGGAGGAGGAGATGCCACCCCACTCCAGTGCTCCTGCTGGGAAAATACCATGGACGGAGGAGCCTGGTAGGCTACAGTCCATGGGGTTGCGAAGAGTTGGACACGACTGAGCGACTTCACTCTCACACATTGGAGAAGGAAATGGCAACCCACTCCAGTGTTCGTGCCTGGAGAATCCCTGGGACAGAGGAGCCTGGTGGGCTGCCGTCTGTGGGGTCGCACAGAGTCAGACACGACTGAAGCGACTTAGCAGCAGCAGCAGCTTGTCTGACTTAGCCTGTCTTTTGGGATTTTAAATGTTAAAAAGGTGTGGACTTTATGTGATCAGGCTGGTAGACATAACGCCCTTCTCTGGCTCAGATTCTCATGTGGACCTAAGGTGTGGATGAGAAGAGAGTGTAACCAAGTTTGTGAATGTTTTCAGTTATGACCTTTCCTGACATCTCATAGATTGTATTGATAGATGCTTTTTAAAGATATTTGGCAATATAGGCTGTCACATGAAGTCTTACATTAGGCAGATGTAGGTTTCTAGATAGAAAACATAGAGGTTTCCATTCAAGCTAACAAACATTTATTGATCACCTGTTATATAGTAGTAGGCATTAAAGATACAAAATCAAGGGCTTCCTCAGTGGCTCAATGGCCAAGAATCTGCCTGCCAGTGAGGAGATACGTGTTCAATACAGGGCGCCCACACGCTGCAGAGCAGCTGGGCCCGTGCGCCGCAGCTGTCGAGCAATCGAGCCTGCGCTCCAGAGCCCAGGAGGCACAGCAGTTGAGCCCACGGGCTGCAACTACTGAAGCGCACACGCCCCGGAGCCCTGCTCTGCAACCAGCGGGGCCCCTGCAATGAGAAGCCCACGCACTGCAACTAGAGAAAAGCCTCTGCAGCAAGGAAGACCCAGCACAGCCCCAGATAGAAACAGATTATTTAAAAAAAAAGAATGCAGAATCGGTGAAAATTAGCCTCTGCCCTAGAGGAACTTAGAGTTCAGAAAAGAGACAGGCAAATAAATCACCATTTCAGTATGGCAAACTTGGTGATGGGGCGTTCACACACAGCATATGATCGTCTAAGCGGTGTCAGATGTGGGAGGGGGAGCTGTGTTGAGAAACGAAAAGGGTGAGTGGATTTAGACAAGTAGAAGATGAGCCTTGATGGAAATGAGTTCCAGCAAGGTACAAGGCTATGAGGGCTTCCCAGGGGGCGCTGGAGGTAAAGAACCCACCTCCCAGTGCAGGAGACTCAAGAGATGTGGGTTAGATCCTTGAATGGAGAAGATCCCCTGCAGGGGGGCCTGGCAGCCCACTCCACTATTCTTGTCTGGAGAATCCCAAGGACAGAGGAGCCTGGTGGGCTACGTACGGTCCATAGGGTCTCAAAGACTTGGACACGACTGAAGTGACTGAGCACGCACGCATGCACAAGGATATGAACAATGACCTGGAGTGTGCAACAGCATGGATTATTCTGGAAGCCCCCAGAACATCATGTAGGACCAGGAGTTATACTTGCCAAAGTATAATTAAAGACCTGTTAGGTATTTGCTTATGTTATCAATTGTGCAGTCATATGTAGTTATAAGACTTTTGTTTTATATTACATGTTAGGAAAATATAATCTTTGAGCCTTTCAGTACCTTCGGGTTTTTTTAAATGCCATGTGGACAGAGACCAAGTTTATCTTATTCTCTCCTGCATCTCAGCACTCAGCACAGTGTCCAGCTCTTTGTATGAATTCAGTAATATATGTCGACTGTTTTACTGAGTGTGGGTTGGTAAAGAATTTCTAGACACAGAGTATTTCAGGAAGGAGTGAATTTGCTAAGAACAAAGAACAGAGGTAATGTGGAGGCTGAGAATACAGCAAACTGACACCTCCTGAGAGACCAGGGAGAGGTGATACTCTTCATGGATTAGTAGCCAATTTTTATAGCCTCAAGAGAAAGAAGATTCCTGCTGCATGGGTGGCATTAGGAGATTGGTTAGGGTGGGTATTTCTACCCACCCTCGTAGGGGGTGAGAGAGCTGGCAACTTTAGATCAGGGAGACTCATGGTGATGGTTGCTCTGGGGCTCAGTTCTGAAGATGACCTTGGGGCAGGTCCCTGAATCTATGGTCTTGTTACAAGGCTTCGCACCTGTGACCTTGGTATGGAACTCCATATCGAGCAAATCACTGAATTCTCAAATGTGTCAGCCCCTACCAAAATACAACAGAAAGTTATCTTTATTCTTTAAAAAAAAATTATTTATTCATAAAGACTTATTTACTTGAATAATTTATTTTTCTCAAGTTATCGTCAATAAAGACAGCTTAATCTTCAGTTTTATCATTCCCTCTATGCTTGTTCTTTCAGTTTTTGAGATGTAATTTACATACATAGAGCACCGTATAAGACTAAGGTATACAACCTAATCCCTATTTTTGGATTTTTAAATATATGCAACTCTTGCTGTTGTTTTCACCCCATACATCCATTTATTTTATTAGTCAACGTGCTCTTATTGAATACTTCATTCTATGCCAGCGTTGTGATACACACTAGGAGCAGAGTAGTATTAGTTCAGACCTGCTCTGGGCCCCAGTGGAGCATATAGTCCAGAGAGATAAACAGGCCAATATTGAACAGAGAATTTACAAGCACAGTGAATTTACAAACAAGAGTGAATAGCTTCCTGTGAGTGTGTAACAGCTTCTTTAAGTCTCTATCCACTATGGATTATTACGTGATGATTATACAACATATTTACTTTACTTTGTGTTCTCTGCTTTCTGTTTTATTATGCTACATTTATAATTAATATTTAGCACATGGAAAGCACACTACCAACATTACTTGATTGAATGAAAAAATAAATGAACATTTCCTCATAGAATTTGTCTTTTTTCATTAAATTATTACATTAATACTATGGCTTGAAAGCACATGTACTCTGTGGGAAGATGTGCATGTTTTTCTCTTATAATAAATCTGTTAATTGAATGAACTCTTCATGGGAATGGTACAGGTAATTTGTACTGTCTAAAGTTATTTTGTACTCTTCAGTATTCCATTAGAGCCCTGCTCAATAATTTATTGACTTTGTTTCTGTGTAAAATGACGTGACTGCCCAAATCTGTTTGGTTATCTGGTTTTACATCAACAAATATTTATTAAACTTTCTTGTAAGTTATGTGGCAGGTGTGAGGAATCCACAGAATAGGTTCCCTTATAGAAACTGCAATCCAGAACAAAAAGACAATAGCATATGAGAATTTACAAACAATTCAGCAAGAGAAAAGATATGTTTTTTATATCTTTTGGACAAAGTTTTGTCCTAGGTAATGTGAGGGGAAAAAAAGAGATGAGTAAGAAGTATGCTATGCCTTCAATTTGCTTGTAATTTAACTGGGGCAGTAAGACAAATATACTTAATGTGAAAATAACACCAAATAATGAGTGATATGTTCTGGTGCTGAAGATCATGCAAGTCTTAGGACTTCAATGGATGGAAATCTCTTAAAGGATTGACACGTTTTCTCTTTCGACCAAACATTAGAACAGTTTCTCCAAAGTACAAGACAAGCAGTAGTAATAGTAGATTGGGCAGAAAATATGAAAACTTCTCCTTATTTAGAAATAGTTTTAAGAAAGAAACTAGTCCTTACTAACATTTAATAAAAAGGATTGACAATGGACTATCAGTGGGTAGCCCATGGATGTATGGCATTAGTATTTGACATGGCATTACATGGAAGTGAAAGTGGAAATTACATCCCCCAGAACAAAGGGAAGCTCCTTCCAATCCTTCACTGCGAGGCATTGCACGTTATGGGAGATGCCTTAAGTTTTAACTAAACTAACTTTCATGAAATGGACAAGTTGCTCAAAAAAGTCCCAGAAAGTGAGAGCAAATAAAATGCAAGCACAATTGGACACAAAAGAAAATTTTAGCTGTGACACTGCTCTTTGTGAATAAGCTTTTTCTGCAAATTGTTAAACAAGATCTAATCAGATCTAACAAAAAGCCACCTCCCCCGGGAATCAAAGTTATGATGAAACCATTTGTAATGTGGATTTTTTGGTATTCTTGTTAATGAAGATCGTTATCTGCATGTATTGTGCCTTGAGATGTGTTCATGATTAACAAGGCATTAAAAAAAAAAATAAGGACAATCTTTTACAAGTTTTTCAGAAATTTTCAAAGTCAAGAGTTACTCAGTCTGGCATTTAATGACATTTCACTGACCTTAATGACAAATGTTCAAAACTTTCCTTGCTAATAAAAGACCCCTTGGAAAACTGTTTTCCTTCCACATAAGACTGAAATAATAAGCCACAAACCAATATGTAAGTCCTTTTTCAGCAGTGTTAGACGATACACAGAAAGTTTTCTAAAGACTTTGAGAAGCAGATACTAGAACAAATTATGTAACATTAGAATTTAGGCAGTGTTAGAACTGAGTGGATCTATCAGCATTTCTACCATGTCTCAAAATATACTTGCTAGATTGCATCTAAAAAAGAAAACTCATGATTGATCATAATTTTGTGCCTGTAAAGGAAGAGTATATTGAAGATAAACTCTCAGCAGTAAAAAAATCCTTGTTGATTTTTTTTTAAAAAAATTGTTTTATGGGAAGTATATTGCTTTGATGGAATTAAAAAATTGTAAACGTTTTCATACGTGAGATCTTAACTGCATCATTGATTAGCCAAGTTTTTCATCAGTGACTCTGAAGTCAGGAGTGCATCAACAATGATTTTTCTAATTTCACAAGAACACAACTCCAAAATGACATCAAATATTTATGTGACTTTGTAATAAGATAGGGAATAACAATGTTAATATTTGCTGCCAGAGAAATTCACTGATTATTCCACTGAAAAGTGCTTAAGGAGTTGCTGAATTTAAAGACAAATTAAGTGTTTCATTTACAAAAAGATAAGTGCTGAAAATGTGTTGACCTTTTCACTGATGGCAAAAGGCTGCCCGCAGAGTGCACTTATCCTTTGCATATCATCAAAATAAAGGGCACATTTTTACAGTGAATGAGAAAATAAACAATTTGGGGAAAACCTTATGTTGTGGGAACTATTTGAAAACAGATGTTTGGAAATATTTATATTAATATATGGTATTATAGCTAAAAGTGGTACAGGGGTGCCATCTGTAAAATTGCTTACTTATAACTTTTCAAATAGAATTTCCCACAGTATCATCTTCTAAATGAAAAATCTGAATCCTTTTGGTTAGCCTTTTTTTTTTTTAAACCCAATACCTATGGGCCTCCCTCATAGTTCAGTTGGTAAAGAATCTGCCTGCAATGCAGGAGACCTGGGTTCGATTCCTAGGTCGGGAAGATCCCCTGGAGAAGGAACAGGCAACCCACTCCAGTATCCTTGCCTAGAGAATCCCCATGGACAAAGGAGACTGGCAGACCACAGTCCAGGGGGTTGTAAGAGTGGGACATGAGTTAGCAACTAAACCACCACCACCTACATCAAGGTGACATCAAGATGAACTGAATTGCCTATCTGAATTTCAAAACTTTGGCATAATTGGTATCTGGGAATGAACATGAATTTCATGTTTTAAAACTAAGGATAATGATATATACTTAATCTATTTGTGTCAACATATTTCTGAAGTATCTTTTTCATCTGTAATAGCTGTTAATATTAATATTCAATTGAACTTAGAACCCAAGCCATCAAAATATTGTATCACTAAATATTATGCCAAGATTGAAAAAAAAGATGATTTCACTAACCAAGAGCAAAATACTCTATACTGTTAATAAACACAATAAAATGCCATATTGGTTTTAAAATATTGGTTTCATTGCTATCTAACCTTTCCTTTCAATTATTTCTTTTCTGCTTATGGTTATGAGTGGACATGCACAAAATATCAATACAATAATACATGTATTCAATTTATTTTAAAATGTGTATAAATTTATATGCAAATTTGTTCTCCCTTATTTGATAGAGGTATGGGTTCAAATATTTTCTACTAATCAAGATATGTTATCAAAAAAGTTTGTAAGTCATTGAATTGGTAAAAGGGACAGAGGCAGCTTTCTTGAGACAGTTAATCTGATAAAGTTACATGATATAATTGGGAAGGAAAAAAGAAACAATATAAAAAATTTAACATTATTAAAACAGAAAAAATTGGGCATAATAATATCTTTACAATAATAACGTCTATTCACTTAAGTTCAGCATTTGTTTATACCTATTATGCTCTGGTTGGCCCTGGCAATGAAAAGATGAATGATATGGTCTCCTGTCCAGAGCTGCCCACTGTCTAACAGAGACATAGGACATGTGTGACCATATGATGTAGTGGAATCACATGAATAGATGATTTCTATAACAGAGTGTAAGTAGTATACAGATGGCGTTCTGTGAATATAAGATATCTAGTGATGTTTGATGGGATAGGGTTCCTGGATGATGTGGAAACTGAACTAAGCTTTCTTGAGACCATAATAGAGAAAAATATGATAGATTTAAAAAAAAGGAATTTGAATAGCTTACAGAGTATTCATTATAATTTCATTTCTTTAATGAGGCAGAAAAATCTGTAAGAATTGCTAAGGATTTCTGTCTTCATAAATATTTTTAAAGTTTTGATTACTGAAGGTATTCAGTTCAGTTCAGTCGCTCAGTCGTGTCCAACTCTTTGCGACCCCATGAACGGCAGCACCCCAGGCCTCCCTGTCCATCACCAACTCCCAGAGTTTACTCAAACTCATGTCCATTGAGTCGGTGATGCCATCTCATTCTCTGTCATCCCCTTCTCCTCCTGCCCTCAGTCTTTCCCAGCATCTGGATCTTTTCCAGTGAGTCAGCTCTTCACATCAGGTGGCCAAAGTATTGGAGTTTCAGCTTCAACATCAGTCCTTCCAATGAACACCCAGGACTGATCTTTAGGATGGACTGGTTGGATCTCCTTGCAGTCCAAGGGACTCTCAAGAGTCTTCTCCAACACCACAGTTCAAAAGCATCAATTCATCAGTACTCAGCTTTCTTTATAGGTCAACTCTCACATCCATACATGACTATTGGAAAAACTTCAGTTATCTAGAAGATTCCTCAGTCTATGCTTGTGCCAAATGAATAACATACTTTCTTTTACTCTCTCTCATTCAGTCACGTTTCTTGAACACCAGTTCCGTATCAGACACTGGGG
This sequence comes from Odocoileus virginianus, assembly GCF_023699985.2. Lineage (NCBI taxonomy): Eukaryota > Metazoa > Chordata > Mammalia > Artiodactyla > Cervidae > Odocoileus > Odocoileus virginianus. The sequence continues at coordinate 61,042,831 of NC_069688.1, forward strand.
TAGAAGCCAGGAATATAAATCAAAATAAGTCAAAGAAGACACTATTTCTGCCCTGGAGGGATTGAAAGTCTCATTTCAGACACAGTGTCGTAAAGCAGCCCATGGAAATGAGTGTGAGAGCTGCTGCAATGAAGGCTGAAACCAGGCTCATGTTGCAGTGTTGATCAAAGAAGAGACTGTCTTTCTCTGAAAGAGAAAAGTGGACCATATAGGAAAAACATGGCCAGCAGGGATGGTTAATCTAGGTCTCGAAGAATGAATAAGACTTTGCCAAGAAGATGGTGGAAGGAGAGGCGTTCTGGGGAGACAAACAGCATATGGAAGCAGGAGGAAACCTGCCTCCATTTTCTAGCTCCTTCTAAACTATTTTTTATTCACAGTCTTATTCACCATTACCTCACAAGTTTTTGTTTAGCTAGACAAATTCTCTTAGATTACAGTTTACAAGATCTTTATCTTTAGCATGTCTACAATCTGGTTTGCTTTTGGAAAGGGTACACATTTAGTACTACATTCTACACCCACACTGGACAATTCAAGCATTCATATCAGTTGGAAGCACCAGATTCTTCATGTGTGTCCTCATTGGTAGTTATGGGTGGTGACTGGGTTTTATAGCTTTGCTGGTCCTGTCTGCTAGTCGTTGCGTCCCTCACCCAGCCCTCCATCTCAGGAAATCTTCCCCCTGGTTACACCCATGGCTATCAGGTTTATATAGCACAGAATCTTCTAGTCCTCAACCCCAAAGGCTTAGCATAGACTTAGCATAGTTGACTAGACAGATAACCCAGATTAAAGCAACCTAAAGCTTAGTAGGGCCAATAAGATTCTCTTTCCGAGAGTCTGATGTTAAGATGCTATACTTTGACCACTTGATGGTAAAGGGTCCTGAATAAGATATCTAAACTCTAGGCCTGCTGGTTGGCAGAGGAAAACTCTCCCCATCAGGACCAAAAATGTCAGCAGTCTGAGAAGTATACCTCAGTAGAGGAAGCAAGGTAGCAGTAAGAATTCCTACCCCAGACTTCCGAGCCCGGGAATCATGTTGCTATATTAGAGAGTTTGAGCTGCCTTCAGATAGCTCTGTAGGTTCCGCTTACAAAGTCATGCACCTGAAGAGCTCAGAAAGATTTTCCGATGGGCCAGCTGAGTAAGGTGTTTATTTGAAGACTATGTGGGAGTCTCCATAATCCAACTGCAGGTAGCACCACTATGCCTCAAACACGCTGAAAAATTTCAGACAAGCTCCTTTATCTTTTTTTTTTTTTTCCAGTCAGCACCATGTCTCTTCTCTGCATCTCTCCATCTTTACCTCCATTTCATTCTCCTTAAGGCAGTCAGGCTTTTTCATGCGACTCTTAGCTCCTGTTCGTAAGGAACTTCAGTTTAACGTGAACCTTTTGTCCTGCTCTGGAGCCATTTTGGCACAGATTTGATGTTACAGTTCCAGTAAATGCTACTGCTTGCAAAGTCAAACTCTCCTGTTACTTTGAATTCTTGTGCCCAGGGATACACAAGCAGTTGACATTTTTGGTCCTGATGGGTAGAGTTATTCTCTGCCAACTAGCAATCCTAGACATTTGATACCTCATTCAGGACACTTCACTACCAAGTGTTCAGATCGTAACATTTTAACCTCAGTTGGCAAAATATTCTAGAGAGTATAGATTTAAAGGGCATCTCTGGAGCACCTGTAAGTATAAGCCAGTTGGCAAAAGTCCTGACATTGGCACAGGGAAAGCAAAGACCAGATCCTGCCAGGATGTCATCATTGTGGGGCATGTCAGGAGCATGTTTCATCCAAGTTACAACTGGAGTTAAGCCCTAGAGAGGATTGGCAAGCTTGCCTGTTGCAGAAAGCAAGCAGGAGAGTGTAGGTAAGGTGGCAGAAAAAAGAGGCAAGGCTCAAGGTTAAGTGAAAACTGATACCAGCAATATTAAGGCAGTCAAGAAAAATAATCAAAGAGGTCATAAATCAGAGCATGCTTGGAGGGAGTAGGTATTTCAGTCAAGAGCATTTGCTAAAAGAGGCCCGTAATTTCAGAGCATATCAGAGTATTGACAACATTCCTCTTCTAGATCAGAAAGAGCCTTTTGCAGCCAAAGGACCAGACAGGAGCCTTCAGAGCTGTTGTCCAAGAGGGATGACTGTGCCGTCTTCTGCACAGAATTGAATTTTGAACAGTCCGTGACCCTCTCAGGGGTTCTGATGGGTCATGCCATGACCCGGCACCTTGGAGAGGATTTCCTTCTACTGAATGTCAAGGTCACGCTCTCTCACATTTCCCTAGTCTAGTTTCTTCTTAGTCCTTATCACCGTCTGGAAATCTTATTTGCTTACCTTTTATCTCCCCCCAGTAAAAGGTAAATTCCTTTAGAATAGAAACATTAATCTGTATTTTGCTCTATTGCTGTCTTCTTAGCACCTTGAACAGTGCTCAGCGGTTAGTAGATTCTCAGTAAATATCTATTGAATAAATAAACAGAAGTCTGTGAACTCGGTGACACGGTCAACAGCCAAGGGCCTGGACAACAGTCCGAGTCCTAGTGATCCTGAGAGCCCTGGATTAGACTATCTGCATTTGAAACATACCTAGAACACTTGAGTGGGTGTCAACCGTGGACGCTGACTTCCCAGCCCAACCACACCCAAATTCTGCTGTCAACTGATTTAGCAGATTTTGTAAGAGGAGAAATGTGACTGTGCACTTCTGGTAGGAGGGCTGTGTCCCACTTGTTCCCACTGAACGAGGCCTCAGCCGCGGGTGTTTTCTCCTGCCCAGCCTGATTCTGGGATGGCTCTCCAGGGCTCCGCGACCCAGCCCCCCATTTTGTCCCTTTCTTCCCAGTAAACAAGGTCCTCAGTTCTCGCAGGTGATAAAAACCTCTGTTTCAGGGAAGTGTAAGTGAGCATGTTTTCAGGAAACAGCTGAAATTTCTCCCTGGACTTTGCTTTTTGAAAAGCAGCCAGTGTGTGTGCACACGTGTTTACTTTAACAAAGAGTCTCCCGCTGAGTCAGCCTTCCCTGCCTCCCAATTTCCTTTTCCATTCTCAGAAAGCTGTTTGAATGAGTCCAAACTTGGCCCAGCACTTCTCGACAAGTGGTGGGGCTCCATTTATCAGCATGAACACTGCCACGCTGCAAATACATATTTCTTTTAGAGGGTATAACCAAGTGAAAATAGCATTCTGTTCACAAAAGTCAGTTTTGGAATGATTAAGCGAATGTCTCCTTTGTACCGTGACTTGACACAGGATCTCTTTCTTTGAAAGCAGCAAGTTAGAGTGAAATTTATTGTTGCAGGATGACATAATTAGCTTTAAAATCCAGTAATAAAATTTTCATTAGGAGTTAATTGACAGATATGTATTCCTTTGGTAAGACAAGACTGCTTACCTCTTGGGCATCCCAAACTTAACATGTTCAGAATGGAACCACTCACTCCCTATCAGAACCCTTCTTACTGTTCCCTATTTTAATAAATGGTTTACAATTTAGTGGAAGAAATAGATAAAAATAAACAGCATTTATGAAACCGTTATAGTGCCTTAATGGAGTCAGACCCAAGATAATATATATGTTTAGGGAGGGGCAATGAATGCAACTAAGTGCAATAGAACACAGAGCACAATATTCTTTGCTATCAGAGGAGAATTTCCTGCTATCTTTCAAGAGTAGATTAAAGCATACATCACTGGGTAATTCTTTTCAAATGTATCTTTTTTTCTTCTCTGCAAATGCTGTGTCTGTCTTATGGGCTGATAGAGTTATTCCTTTAATAACATGGGTCATTCATTTTGCCTGAGAATGCAGTGCCTTTCTGATTCCTGTCTTTTCCTTACAAAACTGAATTGAACTGCTAGCCAAAAGGGCCAGCTGCTTTCTTATTCACAAAGTTTAGATTTCCCTCTTCTTCAGCCCTGGCTGAATCAGTCATGACTATCGTGGCAGCCGTTTTGAATATCACATCGGTTTAATTGCTTTGAGAAGCTATCGTCACTTTGCCAAACCGCTTTGGACTGCATAATTAAGAAGGGACTGTTGAAACTGAGAAGCCAATTTTAGAATTCAATGGGCTTTATAATTTGTCCTCTATTTGAAAAGATCACTGGGGCTTCCCCAGCGGCTCAGATGGTAAAGAATCTGCCTGCAATGCAGGAGACCTGGGTTCTCTCCCTGGGCTGGGAAGGTCCCTGGGAGAAGGGAATGACAACCCACTCCAGTATTCTTGCCTGGAGAATTCCATGGACAGAGGATGGGGGTAGGACTGTTAAAACTGAGAAACCAGTTTTAAAATTCAATGGGCTTTGTAATTTTTCCTCTATTTGAAAAAAAGACAACTTTAGCTCTATGATATTGAAAGTCTATATTCAGAATTTCAATGTGGAGAATTATTTACAACTCAGCTAATTTACTAACTGTAAAACATATAATGATAATGCCGGTCTAGGTCTAATTTTCAGTGTATTGTTGTGTATTGTATATAAACCCTGTTCAATATGAGGTCTCTGCAGTTCACTGAAAAATATATTTTTTGTTAGGGAGGTAAAATGGTGCCTGGAGCAGTTAGGCAAAGATGATTACTATTCTCTTGAGAAGAAGATTAGTTTTTATTTTTATGGATCTATTCATGCACACAGGTGAAATTTTTTTAAAAATATTAATGACGTGCTAGTGAACTGGTACTCTACGGTACTCAATAGTGAGTTTCAGATTTGGCAGGTATTGTGGAGGGGAAGATCGCCGTCCCAACACAAATCTGTTCTCTACTATTTTCAGTACTTTCTTTTCATTCCTTTGAGTCTGAAAAGGTTTTTGGTCTTCAAAGCCTTAATAGATAGATAGGAAGATTTGGACAGGAACAGAATAGGATCAAATGTGTTTCCAATTATAAAAATATAAATGTGCAAAATTTAGGGGCATGGAAGAGGATATTTGGGGAAAGCGAGTTTATCAGGTAAATGCCTTAAAAGTAATTTAATGGCTGATATTTATTATATCCTTATTATATACCAATCATCATGAGAATACTTTCATAAGGATTATAATAGTTAATCTTCATATAAGCTCAATTTTAATAAGGCTCCATTTCAAAGTGAAGACAATTAATCTTAGAAGTGTGGCGGTGTGAGTCAACAAATCCTTTGGGCTTCGCCTGCAAAATTTTGCCGGAATTAGACCAGTTTGACTACATTCATCCCTGCTGTCTGAACCATCATTTTCCACTTGGCCATTGCCATAGTCTTCAAGCTGGTCTCCCTGTTTCTATTTTTGATCTCCTACAATTTATTCTTCACATTGCATTCAGAAAACTAATTTTTAAAGTAATGTAAACTCAGGTCACTTCTTTGCTCAAAACTCCCCAAAGATCTGATAGCCAAAATAAAACCTAAACACTTTACTACTGCCTCCAAGGCACTACATGGTTCCGCACGTTAGAGGCGCCCACGTGTTAGAAAAACACACCCCAGCAGATGTATTAGATGGGACACAGGTGACCTTCATCGCTCAGCAGACGCTTCTCAGCACTGGCATGGCACAGCCCAACCCCACACTTACGCTTTTGTGGCTAACACTGTTTAGGCCCCAGGGAAATGTCTTCTTACATCCTTTACCTCGGTCTTCAAAATGCTGTGAATATTTGTGGATTGTGCTATTGCCAACAGCTGAGAACGACAGCTCTTCACAAAGGAGTGGAAGAACTTAAGAGAAAAAGACAGAAAACAATACAATTCTGTAAAGCAATTATGCTTCAATTAAAAAATAAATAAATTTTAAAAATTTAAGCAGATACATAGATATTAAAGTACACAAGTACAGTAAAATTTGAAGGAAAAAAACCCCGCTAATTAACTTCTCTAACCCTTTCAGAAAGCACAAATACCAAAAATTCTTGTGTAATGAAGAATGTTTCCCAGTATGCCCTGCATATTTTTTCTGTTTTGATTCATGGCTCAGAAAAATTGTTGGGACCTGAGGCACAGTAATTGCAGGTGGGTCCTGAGGGACATTTTAAACAATTTATATTTAAATCTGTATGTAAGTAGATCTCAACACAACATAGGAAACAATGTCAATTCTTTGCATTTTACATTTTATGCCTAATAGGCAATCAGGCCCAAAATATAAAATTACGAATAGCTTTCCTTCTTTGACAAAAATGTAATAAGATTTAATTAAAATTTTGAAAACAAGATTCAAGTGTTTGCTTTATTTATATAATTAAATTTTTTATGTTCTTTAGTCACAGACTGAATTTTGCTGCTTAATTTTAATAGATAACTCTAAGCATTTTAGAAAAAGTAGAACACTTCTGAAAACATGAATGAAAATTTTAATCTTTATTTTATTATATTTTGAATAAATACATATTCAAATTATGAGCACATTGAATACAATTTTATTACATATACACGTATGTGTATATGTATCATTCTTTAGATCATTGAGAATGAGGACAAGTTGAAAGTATGATAGCAGATTGAAATGATAAGACAGAGACCCCCAAATAAAAAAATCTGAAAATAAAAATGAAGCAGAAAATCTCCTAAAAAGCAGACTGCTTAAAATTTTAAAAACCAGAAAACAATGAAAGTCAAGAACAACCCACATAAAATTCATGAAAATATATTGCATATTCTTTACTTAATGAAGATTTAATTAGTGATTAAAATAATAAAAGCAAGCGGGAAGATTATTTTCATCAAATTCACAACATATACATGTCATGAAATCTGTGTAACTTCATATTCTTTGCTAAATAAAGACTTAACTACTAATTTAGACAAAGTCCATATAGGTAAGCTTCCCTTTATACTCTTGCTGTGGGTTCATAAGTGTTCATAAAAGTAGGTTCACAAATATTATCTGTTATTTTTCTTCATAGAACTTGTCAAAAAATGGCATGTTTGTTTGTTTATGAAAAGTCTCCTGATGGATTTTTAGTTCGATAAGAACAAGAACTTTATTTTCTTCATATTACCATCTATTCGAATTCTAAAACAAAGCCTGACCCAAAGTATGGGTTCAATAAATTTTTCTGAGCTTGGAATTCTAAGACATTAATAGTCTTAACTAAGAAACACCGGGGTTTCACAGAGATGTCTGTATAAACCTCTGGGAGACAACTGAGGAAAGGGAAAGCAAAGTGCAAATCACAATATTAGCTGGTCTTATGGCAAACATTTTAGCCTGTCCTCCTAAGGTTACCATTAAGACTTCAGCTAAATTTTGTTTAACCTAGCACTTTGTGCAAAGTATTGTCTTGGGTGGTGTGGATTCACGGCACAATAAGACATGATTCACTTTACTGTAGACTGTATTAATGTCAAAATACTTGCTGCCCCTCTTTACTGGGTCTGCCTTGACAGGTGGTCTGCTTTGGCTAAGAAAATGTGAGTAGCAGTGACTTGCAACAGTTGAGAACAGAACCACCAAGAGTCATCCTATGGCCCCACTCTCACTCTTTTCCCTGCTACAAATTGGTCTGTCCCAGATAAGAGCCGTCCTCCAGCCTGTTTCCTGAAGCAAAGATGGCCTTAGGCAGAGTTGAAGCTGAACTGCAAAGAGTTTGTACCATGAGCAAGAAATAAGCCGTTGCTGTTGTAAAGCAGTGGCGTGCTGGAGCTGGCTTGCACTGGCTTGGAGGAAGTGACTGTGCTCATCTCCTCCCAACGGCACCAGGTGAGGCCACATTAGAGCTTAACATTGGCGGCTGCTGCTGCTGCTAACACTGGCCAAGGTGGAACAGTTTGCATTCTGAAAATTAGCGAAAACTACACATCAAGACTTTTATTCCTGAAGAACTTGCTATATGCTTATCAGTACTCCAGTGTTTAAAGGGAGAAGGCGATGGCACCCCACTCCAGTGCTCTTGCCTGGACAATCCCATGACGAGCTTAAGCTGGCGGTGCTGCGTGCTCACGGCCAAGGTTGGACACGTGATCTGAGCGACTACCTCCTTTTACTGAACTTTTCCTTTCAGCACTCAGTGTTAAAGGGAAAACGGCACCCCACTCCAGTGCTCTTGCCGGGAAAATCCCAGGGACGGGGGAGCCTGGTGGGCTGCAGTCCACGGGGTTGCTGAGAGTCAGACACGACTGAGCGACTTCACTTTCACTCTTCACTTTCATGCACTGGAGAAGGCAATGGCACCCACTCCAGTGTTCTTGCCTGGAGAATCCCAGGGACGGCGGAGCCTGGTGGGCTGCCGTCTGTGGGGTCGCGCAGAGTCGGACACAACTGAAGTGACTTAGCAGCAGCAGCAGTGTTTAAAGAAACTAATAGTTGAAATTGTTCATTACCACACCACAGCTTAGCCTAAGCTGTCTGATTCACTGTTCTCCAACAGTTCATAACCTATGGTAGGTTTTAATAGGATAAGACAGGGCAGCATTATACAGCTGAATTACATGGGTTTGAACTGTGCAGAGACACTCTCATGTGGGTTTTTCAATAGTGAATATCAATAGTGCAGTACTACAAGGTCCATGGCTGTTTGCATCTGCAGATGCAGGGGAGTTGCTGACACACAGGGCTGACTACAAGTTATATGCAGATTAATCCCCCACGTTGTTCAGGGGTCAAGTGTAGAAAGTGCTACATTAAGGCACGGACAGGATTTTATGAGTGTCAGAAGCTGTGAAGCCGCTGAGGTGTTATCCTACTCGCAAGCTCACAAGTTAGCCTGCCAGTTTCATGGCTGCTGTCAGAGGAGACCTGGATCAGACACAAAGGACTGTATCAAGCACAGCACCAAAAGCAGCGAGAGCTTCCTCTTTCTCCCAAAGTCACAAGGGAAGGGGAGTGGCCCGGGAAGATGCTGCACATGCAACAAGTTTAAAACCACAAGCTTAAGAAAACGGAATCTTTTTTTAATGCACTACAATCAAGCCTCCCCAGTGTTTGCTCTGGAGGAAGACATGATTATATTTTGACAATAAATAAATCTGTATTCTCTAGTGGGAGACACCACTATCCTCCAAAGCTGTTTGCTCTACACACATTCTTGAAAACACAGTCCAGAACAAAGGCCGTCAGTGGCTTCACTCCCAGGTGCAGGGAAATGAGAGACACCTAGAGATTTGTCTCCCCAAGTGGATACGATCCCTAAAGAGCACCTCACCTCCAAAGGAAGGTATGTTTTAGCATCTCCCTTTGTTGTTGTTCACTTGCTAAGTTGTGTCTGACTCTTTGAGACCCCATGGATTACAGCATGCCAGGCTACCCTGTCCTTCACTGTCTCCTGGAGTTTGCTCAAACTCACATCCACTGAGTCGGTGATGCCATCCAACCGTCTCATCCTCTGTCATCCCCTTCTCCTCCAGCCCTCAATCCTTCCCAGCATCAGGGTCTTTTCCAGTGAGTCAGCTCTTCACATCAGGTGGCCAAAGTATTGGAGTTTCAGCTTCAACTTCAGTCCTTCCAGTGAATATTCAGGGTTGATCTTCCTTAAGATTGATTGGTTTGATCTCCTTGCTATCTAAGGGATTCTCAAAGGTCTTTTCCAGCACCACAGTTTAAAAGCATCAGTTCTTCAGTTCTCAGCCTTCTTTACGGTCCAACTCTCACATCTGTACATGACTACTAGAAAAACCATAGCTTTGAGTAACTATACGGACGTTTGTCAACAGAGTGATGTCTCTGCTTTGTAATATGCTGTCTAGGTTGCTCATAGCTTTTCTTCCAAGGAGTAAGTGTCTTTTAATTTCATGGCCACAGTCACCATCCACAGTGATTTTGGAGCCTAAGAAAATAGTCTGTCACTGGTTCCATTTTTTCCCCATCTATTTGCCATGAAGTGATGCCATAATCTTAGTTTTCTGAATGTTGAGTTTTAAGCCAGCTTTTTCTCTCTCCTCTTTCACTTTCATCAAGAGGGTCTTTAGTTCCTCTTCACTTTCTGCTATTAGGGTGATGTCATCTGCACATCTGAGGTTATTGGTATTTCTCCCTAGAGTCTCTCTTTAAGAGTAACACATGATAGCGTATTTTCCCCCGCTTGCTTTGATTTTCTGTGTCCTAGACCTTGATGAGATCATTGAAGTTAATGCCGTAAAACTCTGAAGGCTTAATTGTGAATGTGGTCTTGTTGTTCCTCTGAATGACCGTGTCAAAGGGGGCGAGCAGCTGGTCAGGCTCTGCACTTTGCTGCATCTGAGGAAAATCCTAGACTCTTCACTCACTAACCCTTAACTTCGAACAAGCTTCAGGGTGATAATGCATGTGTGATGAAAGCGTCCTTGTGCAGCATTCACGGAGAATGTCTTCATTCTTGGTATTTCCTGAGATTTACTTTCTTGCCCTGGGCTTTCATTATTGGAGTCAATATGCAGTTGGAGCATTCAGCCTAGAATTAAAAAGTCAGTGAAACTGCTTATCTTTAAATTTCCAAATGGAAAGTTAACATCTATAATAGAGACAATAACCTGAAAAGTTGAAGACTGGACTAGAGAAACTGTCTTCTCACAGTGGAGGCATCTGAGCATCACGGAAGGCATTGGGCTGGGCCCGTCTTTATGTCCCATCTTTACCAAGGAGAAGAGGAGATCAAGAAAGAGGCTGAAATTTTGCCCTGAGATTAAATTCTCAGTTTACTTCTTTTCAAATCTAAAGTATCTGGGGTTACTTTGGTGGACAAATTTATATTTTTCCTCAATTAGTGAACATGGGTACTTACGTACTAATTCATATTCAATTCTAGAGAAGTGAACAAAGCCATATTTGGAGCATCTGAGAGTTTTTTGACTGTCCATTTCAAATCTGCTATCCATGGGAGGGGGCTGGCACACTGCCACTTAGAACGCATTCAGTTAGCACTATTTCTTGTTACTAATGATATTATGCACATACATTTACAAAGCCTTGGGGAAAACAGAAGTGTTTGAAATCTGTTTCAGGTGTACCCTGCTTCATGCTTTTCTTCTTTCCTGTTGCTTCAGATCTCTCACTCCCTTATTTAGTAACTAATTCTCTCTAAAGTGTTAATAAGTGTTAATTCAGAGATTTTCTCTTCCCAAGAATATTTTTCAATTGCATAAGACAACCAAACACAAAAGCCCTTCAAGACTCAGAAAGAATGCACATCTAATTATGGGGTGCCGCATCTCACACTAGCTTGTGGAGATATTTTGGAGTAGAGGAGAGCACTTGCTTTTCTCAAATTATATGTCAGAAGTGTCTGTCTGCTTTCTTTCTTCCAAAATGCACAGGTTACTGCAGGAGGATTCTCAGAGTGCTAAATTCAAGTAGAGTGTAAGAGCAGAGATTTATGTTTCTCCTGGCAGACTTTTAAGGAGAATTATTTTGGCCAAGTTTCCAAATTCCCTCTTCATTCCCACTACTTCACAGGCCTGAAATTATACCTTTTGATGTCAATCTTTTCCAATGATGAATGGCAATACACTTCAAGATATTCTAGTGATTTTTATCATTGACATTCTTCTGCCTTGAGATCTGTCTGATGAAACCTACTGATACTTATGCTGGTTCCCCGGAGACCCTCTTAAACAATTTATTCTACTTTGTTTTGCAGAATGCTTAGCCTTACAGCCACTGTTTCAAAAAAGGGATGCTGCTTAATTAATCTACTTCTTAAATGTTAATTTTTGAACTAATATCTTTCAAAAAATAACTTAAAACAACTCTTCGAAAATAAGTCTCAGCTAACAATTTTAGCTCATTTTTTTCCCATTAAATCATCTACTGTTTCGTATATCTTTATAGGAAGATACATAAAAAAAGATATCTGAATTTTTATAGGAAGAATTAAAAAAAACAACTTCATATTCTATTCCCAAAAAACCCTTAAATTCTGCTTGGCTTTGATCCCAATGATCAAGTCTTCACAGATACATTTTAAAAATCTGTCTTTCTCTATAGAAATTTCTATTATAATTAACTTGAGTGTGTTTTCAGTTTTGTTCCATTGAGTTTGAAAGAAAAATCATTTAATATTTAAAATTACTCTAGAATGCTTTTTTCTCTGAAGTGTCTGGAAACAGATTCTCCAAATTCTTCATAAAGATATATCCTTCTGATTGAGGAGAAACATGTATACCTATGGCTGATTCATATTGATATATGGCAAAACCATCACAATATTGTAATTACCCTCCAATTAAATCCATAAATTTTAAAAAGAGAAATTATTAACAACATAGGTCTCCCTGTTTCCTCGAGAGCAGTTTGTATATTTGTAGATCATTTCTTAGTAATGTTTTAGCATGCTATGAGTTTAATAAATGCTTCTTGTATTTATAAAAAAAAAAGAGATACATCCTTGTAAAGCCATCAGTGTGAAAGTTCTATACACTTTTTCTTTTTTTAAGAATGAGATCATGTGTCTACATATTCCTAGATATGTAGTGTCTAGCATATGGTATATTTTTAAGACTGAGCAAAATTTATACTTAAAAAGAACTTTTTTGTTAAAATGAAAATCAAGTGCCTTTATTCACGTGGCTGCTTCTTAAGAATGCACAGTTTAGTGGAGTCTGCAAGGCAGCCAGCCAGCACGCTCACTCTCAGTTCAGTTCAGTCACTCAGTTGTGTCTGGCTCTTTGCAACCCCTTGGACTGCAGCACACCAGGCCTTCCTGTCCATCACCAACTCCTGAAGTTTACTCAAACTCATATCCATTGAGTTGGGGATGCCATCTCAACCTCTGTCGTTCCCTTCTCCTCCTGCCTTCAGTCTTTCCCAGCATCAGGGTCTTTTCCAATGAGTCAGATCTTCGCATCAGGTGGCCAAAGTATTGGAGTTTCAGCTTCAGCATCAGTCCTTCCAATGAATATTCAGGACTGATTTCCATTAAGACTGACTGACTTGATCGCCTTGCAGTCCAAGGAACTCTCAAGAGTCTTCTCCAACGCCACAGTTCAAAAGCATCAATTCTTCAGCGCTCAGCTTTCTTTATAGTCCAGCTCTCACATCCATACATGACTACTGGAAAAACCATAGCCTTGACCAGATGGGCTTTCCTCAGCAATGTCATGTCTCTGCTTTTTAATATGCTATCTGGTTTGGTCATAGCTTTTCTTCCAAGAGGCAGATTTCTTTTAATTTTAATTAAAAGACAAGAAATCTTTTAATTTCATGGCTGCAGTCACCATCTGCATTGATTTTGGAGCCCAAGAAAATAAAGTCTGTCACTGTTTCTATTGTTTTCACATCTATTTGCCATGAAGTGATGGAACTGGATGCCATGATCTTAGTTTTATGAATGTTGAATTTTAAGCCAGCTTTTTCACTCTCCTCTTTCACTTTCATCAAGAAAGTGATGCCATAAGGGTGCTTTCTGCCATAAGGGTGGTGTCATCTGCATATCTGATGGTATTGATATTTCTCCCTGATATTCCAGCTTGTGCTTCATCCAGCCCAGAGTTTCTCATGATGTACTCTGCATTAAAGTTAAATAAGCAGGGTGACAATATACAGCCTTGATGTACTCCTTTCCCAATTTGAAACCAGTCTGTTGTTCCATGTCCAGTTCTAACAGTTGCTTCTTGACCTGGATACAGATTTCTCAAGAGGCAGGTCAGGTGGTCTGGTACTCCCATCTCTTTCAGAATTTTCCACAATCTGTTGTGATCCACACAGTCAAAGGCTTTGGCATAGTCAGTAAAGCAGAAATAGATGTTTTTTCTAGAACTCTCTTGCTTTTTTGAAGACCCAGTGGATATTGGCAACTTGATCTCTGGTTTCTCTGCCTGTTTAAAATCTAGCTTGAACATCTGGAAGTTCAGGGTTCACATACTATTGAAGCCTCGCTTAGAGAATTTTGAGCATTATTTTATTAGTGTGTGAGATGAGTGCAATTGTGTGGTAGTTTGAACATTCTTTGGCATTGCCTTTCTTTCAGACTGGAATGAAACCTGACCGTTTCTACTCCTGTGGCCACAGCTGAAATTTCCAAATTTGCTGGCATATTGACTGCAGCATTTTCACAGCATCATCTTTTAGAATTTGAAATAGCTCAACTGGAATTATATCACCTCCACCGGCTTTGTTTGTAGTGATGCTTCCTACAGCCCACTTGACTTTGCACTCCAGGATGTCTGGCTTTAGGTGAGTGATGACACCATTGTGGTTATCTGGGTCATGAAGATCTTTTTTGTATAGTTCTTCTGTGTATTCTTGCCACCTGTTCTTAATATCTTCTCCTGTTAGGTCCATACCATTTCTGTCCTTTATTGAGCCTATCTTTGCAAGAAATGTTCCCTTGGTATCTCTGATTTTCTTGAAGAGATCTCTAGTCTTTCCCATTCTCTTGTTTTCCTCTTATTTCTTTGCACTGATCACTGAGGAAGGCTTTCTTATCTCTCCTTGCTATTCTTTGGAACTCTGCATTCAAATGGGTATGTCTTTCCTTTTCTCCCTCTTCTTTTCTCAGCTATTTGTAAGGAGGCCTTACAAATAGGCCTCCTCAGACAACCGTCTTACCGTTTTGCGTTTCTTTTTCTTGGGGACCGTCTTGATCACTGCCTCCTGTACAATGTCACAAACCTCCATCCATAGTTCTTCAGGCACTCTGCCTATCAGATCTAATCCCTTGAATATATTTCTCACTTCCACTGTATAATCGTAAGGGATTTGATTTATGTCATACCTGAATGGTCTAGTGGTTTTCCCTACTTTCTTCAATTTCAGTCTGAAGTTGGCAATAAGGAGTTCATGATCTGAGCCACAGTCAGCTCCCGGTCTTGTTTTTGCTGACTGTATAGAGCTTCTCCATCTTTGGCTGCAAAGGACATAATCAGTCTGATTTCAGTGTTGACCGTCTGGTGATGCCCACGTGTAGAGATACATCCGTGCTTACTCTGTTACATGCAGCTGGTGGTGGCATCTGCCCTGAGATGGTGACTTTTTTTTACTGTAGAGACTTTCCCTTTTCACCTCTTGATAAATTATAACCTGCCTCTCCCACTCATTCATTCTTTTTGTTCTTTCCTTCTCTGTTAACTCTCAACTACACTATTAATAAAAGTTGCTAAAAATAAAATCTTTTTCTCTTCCCTAAAACCTATTTGAGGCCTTGATTTCATGTTTAGAAGACAACTTCATTTGCTGTGTCCACTTGTAGATTTCTAGTACTATCATCTTAAAACATGATTCATTTCATTCTGTGTACATTTCCTAGTATTCCTAAATGCCTAAGAAAGCATTACTATGTTTTTATACAATTACAAATAGAACACATACTTAGAGCTATTTTATTTTTATTAACTGATTGACTTTAAGCCCAAAATTATTTTGTATGATGTAGGATGCATAGTTACTTACATTAACTCGAAATCTGTTTCAGATTCAGACATGGGAGCTATTAAGTAACAAACAGGAAGAGTTACAGAATGAAGGCATCTCAGGAAGCCTGTAGCCTTCACAAACTGGTGATAAATTGGTGGGGTCTACTACTTATTTCACTTAAGGAGCTGAAGGCAGCTATTACTGAGCCCCTTATTTCTCTAGGCTATTTATTCTTAATTTCTTTGAGAAATATCTGATTTTTATCTGATTTATCAACCTGGTCAGTTTTCTTTGCTTTATATACTTTCTGTATATGTCAGAGCCGAGAATGAATGCCATCTCTCCAGATACAGTCTCAGGAAGGAGGTGTAGGGCAGGCCTGTATCTTTTCTAATCCTAGATATTAAGTCTGTTGACTCTCAGACCATACATAGGTTCATGAGTTTCCTAAATCCCTTACCTAAACTAGAGCCTGATTATTGAATTTACAGAAGATAGTGTATAGGTCCTCCCAGGGAACATATTCTTCCAAGAAAGATAAAAAGAAATTAGATAACCTTGACAGAAAGGAGAAATGTAAAATTTGCCTTTGAGGGAAGTGAAATTTGCAACATTAATTATTTACTGTATTTTAAAATAAGACCTTATAGAAAATTTGTTCTGTAAATATACTGTCTTCAAATTCCTTCTGTACAGATGCTAAACATTTAGTTTTATTCTGTGAGCCATAATTGCATTGAGTGGTGTGAGGTGTGGGGCCAGGATTTTTAAATATGTATCCCCCTGGGGACCTAAGGGAAAAGGTTTAATTGCTGTACTTTCCAAAATGCGGCTGGTAACATTTCCAGGAACACCCATATTTATTTTGTAGATTATTCCACAGATGTGTGTACCACACTTTGAAGATAAAACATAGCAACCACTCTGACTCTGGGGTAAAGGGCTAGGTAGATCTTTAATGACTGGTTTGTCAACATGTAATCAAAGAAGGAGGTGGTATCTGTGGGCTTACTGTTTAAAACAGCCCACAAAGAAGAGAATTGAGATTTCCCACACTTTCAGCTAAATTCCTCATTTGTTGTGGGTTCTCTGATGTCAGAGATGCTTGCCTCTATAGGCAGGAACTCGTTGACAGAACAGAATTTGCACCATGAGTGGACAGTTTCAGACTCAGACCTAATAAAGAAGCAATATTAGATGCTGCATCTGTTAGCATGATTGGATTACAGTCAATAGAAATTAAACCCTATGAATTTAAGCAAAATAAGTTTATTGGCAAGATACAGGACTTTAGTCTGATGAATTGGGCTTGAGAACAGACAAGAACTGAAGAAGCTTGGACGCCATACAGCAGTGAGCTCCTGGCAGGAACTGTCTTGTCAGGATGGTGCTGATGGTGCTGATCGGATGTATTCCGATCATTTTAGAGTCTAGAATCCTCTGCTCAAGCTTCTGTTTGGTTCCATTTTTTATGGAAGAGGCAGGACCCTGACTACTCTCTTTTAGATCAGGAGTTCTCAAGCCTTTTAGTCTCTAGGACTCTTTACACTCTTGGAGATTATGGAGGATTCCAAAGAGCTTTTGTTAATGTAGGTTATATCTGTGTACCTTTTAAAATTTGTTTTCTTACTTTACTTATTTAGCTCACTTGGTTATGTCATGAATGAATAGTCCTTGTATAAAGAGAGATGAGAAAGGATGAGAAAAGACATTGATTTGAGTGCCCACCATGTGTCAGGAAGCGTCTGTAAAAATAGTAATGCTGTCTGTCATTTTTGAGTGACACTCAAAGGATTTATTATATGGACAAAATAATGAAGATAGTCTGTTATTATTTCCTTATATATACATACCATGCACTGTCCATGTGTATGCTAAGTTGTTTCAGTCATGTCCAACTCTTTGCAACCCTAGGGACTATAGCCCACCAGGCTCCGCTGTCCACGGGCTTCTCCAAGCAAGCATACTGGAGTGGGTTGCCATGCCCTCCTCCAGGGGATGGTCCAGACCCAGAGATCAAATCCATGTCTCTTGTGTCTCCTCCATTGGCAGGTGGGTTCTTACCACTAACGGCACCTGTGAAGACTCTACTGGCCTTGCACTATCTCATTTACTTTGTATAACAGA
Source organism: Odocoileus virginianus (assembly GCF_023699985.2). Classification (NCBI taxonomy): domain Eukaryota; kingdom Metazoa; phylum Chordata; class Mammalia; order Artiodactyla; family Cervidae; genus Odocoileus; species Odocoileus virginianus. Next base: position 61,060,206 of record NC_069688.1, read on the forward strand.
CTTGCAAAGCAACTACACGTTTACTGTATTATAAGCCAAAAGTGAGACAATTAAAAACATTCATGTATTCCTTTATTTTAAAATAACAATACCAATAAACTTGTCACATGCTAACATAGCAAACTCATGAAAAGAAGTTATATTTTTCTAAACAAATAAATAGTATATATATATTTTTTTTTTTTTAATTTTTGCCAGTACCTTTAGTATGGCTTGATCAATGAATTCTCTTATCTACTTTGCATTCAGTCATATACCTTGATCTTCAGTGTTTCAACTATAAGACCATGAGGTTCTATTTAAGAGCAGTCAAGAAAGTCTTCTGAATAAAGAAAGAAAGAAAGTCTTCTGAGTATCGTATTTTGCTTTAAGCTGTTGGTTAACAAATCTGAGACTTATTTTTTTCTCTTCCATGAATCAGTAACAGCATTTCATTCCAGTCTTTATGTCTGCTGTTTCTCTAATCCCTCTCAAATGCCCCAGCCACAGCGCCAGCTTTTGTGAGCTCTCACACATATTTACGGTTTTCCAGAACGAAAGTCTTCACAGTCACACACCAGCAGCAGTTTAGGGACAGTGACTGTTACACCTATTACCTGTGATGGGTCCTCAGTGCCATTCACCCAGGCACATGTTGCAACCCCGGAATCCCATCCTTAGAGACTGCTTTGTAACGCTACATCTAGAACGTAAACAGAGCCTAAGACTGGGGATCTTAACTGTAAGTGATTTATTGCAGGAATGTGCTAAAGATAAGGGGAAGGAAGGAAGCAGGGTACAGCAGGGAATTAAAAGCTAAGCAAAATTGTGGTCTCAACTAGAGGCAGCTTTATCCCCTAGGGGAGCTCTGGAGCAGACACAGTATCGTTGTTAAGGTTTCCTTTATTAGTTTCTGTCCAGGCAAGGTGGCTCTCGCTTGGGTGAGGGCAATACTCTGGAGAACGGGAGCACGAATCCTTACTAGCCGGTAACAAGAATTAAAACAACCACTGGTAACAGTATTGACAAGTGCTTGGGAGGTGTGATACTGCTGAAACCAACCACTGAGAGGAACAGCCTCTCTCTGCTTTCTATGCCTTGCCATTTTTGGGAGAGTCATCATATTAGAGAACTTCTGCCTCTCCAATCACTCTGACTGACCACTGCAAAAGCTGAGCAAACCGAATTTATTTCATAAACAGTTATTTCTTAAGCACGTGTGGCATTCTTTTTTTTGCACATTAGCCATTTTCTCCAAAACAGTTGTTATCAAGCCAAATGAACACTTCCACTCTGGAAGAGTTCCATCAGCTCGTATTAGCAACATTAAATAAAGAAAAAAAATGATTTCACAATCCTTTCCTCTCCCAGTCTCTCCAGCCTGCCCCTTTCCTCTGTTTTCTTCCTTCTCGAGTGCCTTTTCTTTTTGGCTTCCCCGCCACTCTCTTCTTCCTTCTGCTCTTTGTTCCTCTCATTTATTCTTCTGAACCTACATCTAACTTTCAGCCTTTTACTTGATTCTTCATATGGTTCCATGCAGCTATTTCCCACATATACATGCCTTCATTTTTCAAGACTGTTTTCTTTTCTGGCACCATCTGTCTTTGCCCCAGACAGGTATATCTCTCCTGATTTTAGGAGTCTTTAATCAGCAAGCTATGAAACAGAGTCAATAGCAGAAGACTTTCCAGATTTTCAACTTTTAACTATTTACTCCAAATATCTCTCTTGAAGAAAAGAAATTCTTTTTTTGAGCATATGCTGGCTATTACAATTGTAATTTTTTAGTCTAAATCAAAAGGAAGAGATAAGAAAAGATAACTAACTCCTATTATGTAGAAAACATTTTCTGTAGTTAAATAATTTTAATATTCTGGTACTGAATCAATTTTCAAGGGTGCAATAACAAAGTACCACAGACTGGGTGGCTTAAATAGCAGAAATTTATTTTTTCAAAACTCGGGAGGCTAGAAGTCTGAAGGTGTTGGCACGATTGTTTTACTCTGAAGCCTTGCCCCGTGACTTGTAGACAGCTGTCTTCTCCTTGTGTCTTCACCCGGTCTCCCTTCTGTGCCTCTGGTGTGTCCAAATTTCCTATTGTTAGAAAGGCATCAGTCATGTTGGACTAGGGCCACCCCAAAGGCCTCATTTTAGTTTATTTTCCTCTTTTAAAGACGCTATCTCCGAGTCACATTCTGAGGCATTGGGGGTTAGTGTTAGTCGCTCAGTCGGATCCGACTCTTTGCGACCCCATGGACCCACCGGGCTCTTCTGTCCATGGGATTCTCCAGGCAAGAATACTGGAGTGGGTTGCCATTTCCTTCTCCAAGGGATCTTCCCAGCTCAGGGATTGAACCTAGATCTCCTTCATTGCCGGCAGACTCTTTACCTTTTGAACCTCAAACCAAGGTATTGGGGGTTAGGACTCCAATATAAAAATGTTTAGAGAGATACATTCAGCTGATAACATAACAGCTCACAAACAATATCAACTGTAAGAGAAATCTTCAGATTCTTATGAATGAGAAAATCTACATATCACTATTTGCTATGTTACAGTATTTTAAAAACTGCTAAACTGGAGTCTTAGTCTCTTCCGTCTGGGTTTGCTATAGTAAAATACTGTAAACTAGGTGGTATATAAACAACAGAAATTTATTTTTCATAATTCTGGAGGCTGAGAAGTTCAAGATCAAGGTGCCTGCAATTCCTGTGTCTGGTGAGAGCCCACTTCCTGGTTCACAGATGGATGGATTTTTGTTCTGTGACCTCACATGGTGGAAGGTAGAGGCATTGGTGTGGGTCCTCTCTGACAGAGGTTCCCATCCCACTCACAAGGGCTCCACCCTCCATGCCTGATCACCTCCTAAAGACCCCACTTCCAAACACCATCACTTTGGGGATTAGGTCTCAAGTAATGAAATTGGGGGGAAACAAATATTCAGTCTATAGCACAGGAGGACTTTGCTCCAGAGAAGGTTAAGTTGGTATGTATTTCCCTACTCTTCCCAGTAAATACAGTGAAAACTCTTGGATATCATATATAAAGCAAAAAAGAAACTCTGAACAGTGGAAAGAAGAAGATAGACTGGCTAGGGACCTCTAGACCCAAGGAATGAAATGGAGGTAAAAAAAAATTCTTAACACACTGGGTATAGAGGTAGAAGAAACTTTTCACAAAATTTATCATTCTTTCATGATAAAAACTCTTGAAAACTGGGTATAAGGAGAACATACATAAACACGTTAAAGGCCATGTATGACAAGCTCATAGCTAACATCGTGCTAAACATTGAAAAGCTCAAAACTTTTCCACTAAGATCAGGAGCAAGACAAGGATACATGTTCTTGTCTTTTTTATTTAACATAGTACTGGAAGCCCTAGCCAGTACTTTGGTGGTGGGAATGTAAATTGGTGAAGCCACTATGTAGGGTTCTCAAAAGCTTAAATATTGCTGCCATGTAATGTAGCAGTTCCATTTCTGGGTGTAGAGTCAAAGGAAATATAATCATTTTTTTGGAAAAATATAAGTGCTTTATTTATTTACTTATTATTTCAATGGACGTATGAGTGAGTGATAGTTGCTCAGTCATGCCTGACTCTTGGTGACCACACGGACTGTAGCCTGCCAGGCTCCTCTGTCCATGGAATTCTCCAGGCAAGATTGCTGGAGTGGGTTGCCATTTCTTTCTCCATAATGGAATTGCAGTTATCTTAAAGTATCGTGTTAGTTTCAGGTGTACGGCATAGTGATTCAGTGTTTTAGCAGATCATTGTATTCCGTTATAGGTTATTAATGGGCATAGTTCCCCGTGCTCTGCCGTGAATACTTGCTGCTTATCTTCTTTATATACAGTAGTAGTTTGTGTCCATGAGCCTTGCATACCTCTCATTTGTCCCTCCCCACTCTCCTCTCCCCTTTGATAACCCCAAGTTGGTTTTCTCTGCCCGTGAGTCTGTTTCTGTCTTGAATAAACATCCATTTGTATTACATTTCAGATTCCACATACAAGTGATGTTGTATAGTGTTTGATACTCTGACTTATTTCACTAAGCATAATCACTCTAGGTCCACTAATGTTGCTGCAAATGATAGCATTTCATTCTTTTTCATGACTCACATTCCGTTATACATGTGTACACACCACATGTTCTCAAGCCAATCATCTGTTGTTGAGCACTTCAGTTGCTTTCACTTGGGTCTTAGCTATTGTAAATAATAGTTTGAATATTGGTATTTGTGTATCTGTTCAAATTAGTTTTTTCATTTTCTTCAGACATATACCAGAAATGGAATTGCTGGCTAGTATGATACTTCTAATTTTTTGTGTGTGAACCTCCATACTGTTTTTTATATGGTTTCACCAATTTATATTCCCACCAATAGTATATAGGGCTTTCCTTGTCTCCAAATTCTCTTCATATTTGTTATTTATAGACTTTCTGATGTCTGATGTGAGGTGGTACCTTGTTGGAATTTTCATTTGCATTTCTTTACTAACTAGTGATGCTGAGCATCTTTTCATGTGCCTATTATCTATCTGTATGTCTTCTTTGGAAAAATGTCTATGTAGATCTTCTGCCCATTTTTTCACTGGATTTTTTAATAATTTATTTATTTATTTTAATTGGAGGACAATTACTTCACAACACTGTGGTGGCCCCTGCCACACTTTCATTAGATTTTTAAAACACTGAGTTATATGAGCTGTTTGTATATTTTAGATATTAGCCTCTTGCGAGTGAAACTTGCTCAGTTGTGTCTGACTCTTTGTGACCCCATGGACGATACAGTCCATGGAATTCTCTAAGCCAGAATACTGGAGTAGGTAGCCTTTCCCTTCTCTAGGGGATCTTCCCAACCCAGGGATCAAACCCAGGTCTCCTGCATTGCAAGCAGATTCTTTACCAGCTGACTCACCAGGGAAGCCCAAGAATACTGGAGTGGGTAGCCTATCCCATCTCCAGTGCATCTTCCTGACCCAGGAATCGAACACATCATTTGCAAATTTTTTTCCATTCTATAGGTTGTCTTTTAATTTTATTGATGATTTTATTTGCTATGCAAAAGCTCTTATGTTTAATTATGTCTCATTCATTTATTTTTGCTTTTATTTCTTTTGCCTTGGGGGATTGATCCAAGGAAATAATGCTATGATTTATGTCAAAGTGTTTAGCCTATGTTCTCTTCTAGGAATTTTGTGATAGTATGTCTTATAATAAGGTTTTTAATTCATTTTGAGGTTTGGTTTCTTTTTGTGTGTGTGTGGTATATGTCCTATTTTCATTTTTTAGGAGAATAGGAGAATGTCCTATTTTCATTTTTTATATGTGACTATACATTTCCCCAGTTCTACTTATTGAAGAAACTATCCTTTCTCCACGGTATATTTTTGCCTCCTGTGTTGTAGATTAATTGAATGTACATGTATGGGCTTATTTCTGGGCTTGTTATTCTGTTCTATTGATTTATGTATCTGTTTTTATGTCAATACCATTCTGTTTTGAGTACTGTGGCTTTGTAGTATAGTCTGAAGCCTGGCAGGGTTATACTGCCATGTTTGTTCCTTTTTCTCAAGATTTCTTTGGCAATCTGGGGTTCTGTGTGCTTTCATATAAATTTTAGGATTATTTATTCTAGTTCTGTGAAAAATGCCCTGGGGGTTTTGATAGGGACTTCATTAAATCTGTAGATTGCATTGGGTGGTATGGACATTTTAGTAATGCTAATTTTTTCAATCTAAGAGAATCAGATATGCTTCCATTGTTTGAAATCAATGTATGTACTCATGGGCTTCCCTGGTGGCACAGTAGTAAAGAATCTGTCTGCCAAGCTGGAGGCACAGATTCAATCCCTGGACCCAGAAGATCCTCTGGAGAAGGAAACGGTAACCCACTCCAGGATTCTTGCCTGGGAAATCCCATGGACAGAGGAGTCTGGTAGGTACAGTCCATGGGTTCCAAAAGAGTCAGACATGACTTAACAACTAAAAACCAACGTCCTTATTGCCCTTTTATTCCTTGTTTTCCAGGTTTTTTTCCTTTGTTCATTTTTCTTTTTCCCATTGTGATTTGATGATTTTTTTGTAGTGGGCTTGACTTCCTTTCTTTTTGGTTTTTGTATATCTATTATACGTTTTTGATTTGTGATTTCCATGAAGTTTGTATCTGTTGATCCCCAGTTATATCTACTTGATTTAAACTGATGATCATTTAAGTTCATATTCTTAAAGTTCATTTTTTACCACCCTTCCCTATATTTTGTGGTTTTGATCTCGTATTTTACATTTCATGCTTCTCCTTTTTTTGTAGTTATAATTGCTTGTTCATTTTGGGTTTTTAAAAAATTTACATACTGGCTTATTTAAGTTATCTTCAATCCATACAATATACATGCCTTTCCTTTTGAGACTGTCCCTTTCCTATAGATTCTTGCTTCTTTTGCCTTTAGAGAAGACCTTTTAACATTTCATTTAAGGTAGGTTTGGTATTGATGAATTCTTTTCGTTTTTGCCTGTCTGAGAAATTCTTTACCTCTCCTTTATTTCTAAATAGTAACTTGCTGAGTAGAGTATCCTAGTTTGCACATTTTTTCATTTCAGGACTTTGAATATATAATTCTACTCTGAATATATAATTCTACTCCCTCCTGGCCTGCAAAAATTTCTGCAGAGAAATCAACTGAGAGCCTTATGGGGGTTCTGTTATATACGACTCTTTGTTTTTCTCTTGCTGCCTTTAGAATTCTCTATTTTTCACTTTTACAACTTTAATTATAATATGTCTTGAGTTCATTTGTTTGAGACCTTCTGTGTTTTCAGGACCTGAATATCTATTTCCTTCTTTGGGTTTAGAAGGTTTTCAGCCATAATTTCTTCAAAAACATTATTGATTCCCTCTTGTCTCTTTGCCTTCTGGAACCTCTATTAGGTGTATGTTGGCACATTTTATGTTACCCTATAGTTCTCATATGTTACTTTTTTAAAATTTGCGTTTCTATCTGTTCTGATTGGGTGATTTCCATTATCCTACCTTCCAGATTACTTATGAAATTCTCAGTGTCATTTATTCAGTTTTTTTTAATTGCTTCTGAAGTGTTTATTTTTTTATCTCAGAAATTGAATTATCTCTTTTGACTGGATGGTCTTTATAGTTTCTAGTTCCTTGTTAAAATGATGTGCATTTACACTGATACTCTTTTTTAATTCAGTTAGCATTTTTATTACCAGCTTTTTGAACTGAGTGTCTGATAGACTAATTATGTTCCATTATTTATTTCTTCAGGGTTTTTCTTTTGGTTTCAATTGGAAGTAGTTCCCCTGCCTTTCATTTCACTTCACTTGCTCTGTGTCTATGAGTTTAGATGAAACCGTTATCTATTCTGGTGGAAGTTTTTGAGCACCTGCATTGCTGCCAAAAGTTTGGGCTACATCTGTGGTGCTGCCTCTCAAAGTGTCGACCGTGGTGTCTGCTGCCTTCCACGGATCACTGCCCAGGCCTCCTGGTCATCCGCGTATGACCGTATCACACCCCTTTCTGGGACCAGGTGGCCCCAAATCCTGTGCCATGGCGTGGAATGCGTGGAGCTGGCGTGTCTGCCCAGCTTGGCTTGGGGACTAAGGCAAGGGGACAGCTGCTAGTGCAGAGCGCTGTCCGCCCTGCCTCCTGGCAGGTGAGCGCCCTGCGCTCATCGCAAGTGGAGTCTAGGCTTCTGCGTATCTTCCGTCTGTCCAGCTTTCTCCCTAGCAGCCGAGGGGCCTGGTCTCCTCTCCGTGGGGTCCCGGAACTGGGATGCCTAGCCTATAGCTCATTCCGCAGGGCAGGAGCGAGCCCGTGGGGTCTTCCCCCACTTCCTAGACCCCTCCTGGAGGTGCAGGCCCCAGTCTGACGCTTTTCCTGCTATCCTATCCCGTTATGTGGGATCTTTCCTATAGCGTTACCGTAGAGGAGTTCTGCTACTTTCCACTACTTTCCCATGAGAAATGTTTCACATGTAGATGCATCTTTGGTGTGTTTGTGTAGGAAGGTGAACTCCATATCCTTTTGCTCTCCTATCTTGATCCCTATCTCTGAAGCCATTATCTTAAAGAGATCTGTACTCCCACGTTCATGTAAGCATATTGACAATAGTCAAAATATGGACACCACCGTTGGTAGATAAACAGATGCAGACAATTGTATATATATGTATTTATATTGTATGTTTATTTACATTGTATATTTAATATAGTAAATATCTTTTATACACTTTTATATTATTTTTGCTCTTTAAAAAATATTTCTTTTTATTCATTTCTTTGATCGAGCCTTGTCTTAGTGGTGGTGTGCGGGATCTTTAGCTGTAGCTTGTGAACCTTTTATATCGTGGCATGTGGGTCTAGTTCCCCAAGGATCAAACCTGGGCCCCCTGCACTGAGAGCACAGAGTCTTGGGCACTGGACCACCAGGGAAGTGAGACAAACATCCTGATTGTGCCCTCTCATCATCTTCCCATATTGCAACAACCCAATTCCAGTAAAAAGGGAAGAGATACTAGATGTGGTGGTTGGTAAGCATGTCTTGCTAACAGATGTTAACTAGATCATTTCAAACTGTAGCTAAATATCAAATCATGTTGCATACCTGAAACGAATATAATGTTACTGTGTCAATCATACTTAAAAAAAAAAAAGGAAATCTCGCCTTTTGTGACAATGAGACTGGAGAGCATATGCTAAGTGAACTAAGCTATACAGAAAAACAAAATACTGTATGGTATCACTTATATGTGGAATCTAAAAAAAAAGTTAAACTGATAGAAACAAAGAGAAGAATGGTGGTTTGGGACTTGGCTGTGGGAAAAATAGGAAGGGGTTGGTAAAATATACAAACTTTTGGTTATAAATGGAATAAGGTGTGAGGACTGAAGCATCATATGGTGAGTATCATTGATAACACTGTATTGGATAACTGAAATTTGCAAAGAGAGAACTTTAGTGTTCTCATTTTTAAGAAAGGTGAAAAATTACTGCAGATATTCATTGAAAGAATATTCACTTCCATTTGGAGAAAGCTCATGAAGAAGGTGGCACAATGAGCTGAGTCCTGAAAAAGGATCTTGAGTAGATCATTTTAGTCAGAGTAAACAATGGAAGTGAGGCTACGGAGACAGAAAGAAAGGGCTGTGTACTGAAGCTGGCACTTAATATAGCCCAAGGTGGCTATAATAAAGGGTACCTAAAATGCCACGGAAATGGCAAAACCCACTGAAGGAAGCGTGCAGTGGGGACAGACAGGGAGGTGATACCAGTCGTACGAGACAGATTACAGAGGAGAACGCATTCAGGACACGAGAACATTATGTTTAGAGAGAACTCACCCAGTTCCACAAAGCAAGGGTTAGTCAACCGACTCACATGCCATGGAGAAATTAAAGAGACGGAACTGGGAGAAGGACATTTTTGGGCTTTTTTTAAATCTCTAAGAAGGAAGGAGTCACATTACATGGTTTATGAAGTAGAAATAAAAAGCTATTTTTGTGACATTTGTGATGAAAGAAAGGCGTGATGTAGGATGGTAATTTGAGGGGAAAGCTGAAAAAAGAAGGCTTCCATAATAACAGTAAAATCTCTCTGGTCACAATCAGCCAATTTCCCCTGTTCCACTGCTGGATGAGGTAGAATGGAAGTCTACATCACTTGCCCTAAAGATTTTAGAGAAGTTATGAACAGGCAAGTTACCCTGCAGTCCTTTCCCCAGTACTGTTATTTAGGTAGGAATGAATCTGACAGAGAGCTCCAGCTGAAAAAATGTCATTGTTCACGGAGGGTCTGGGCAGGTTTTTTAGTTTGAGAAAAAATGTTCCCTGTACAAAAGTGATTTAAAAGCCCTTTGGATTAAAATTTACAAAAAGCATTTATTCTATTGTGACTTGGGTTCAAGTCCTAAGAATAGATGATAATTGTGTTTCATTATCCTTTATTAGCATCAGTTATTTCTTCTTACCAGTTTGGTTGTGTGTAAGTACGACACAGTTAACAGGAGGATGCAGATAATCCATAACAGATGCTCCTCTTGCTACCAAGTTCTTGTACTGTTATTATTGAATATACTTATGTTAATAATGATTTACTAAATTCCTACTGTTTTCCAGGAACATTATATTATATCTAATTCTTAGAACTGGAAGGTAGATATTATCACTCACATTTATTTAGCTTTAAGGAAATTGAGGCTTAGAGAGTTAGCTTCAATGGCCCTAGCTCACTTTCTAGTGAGAGATCACAGTTTCCTGTTCTCATTGTCTATATTTACCATAATTTAAACCAAAAATTGGGGCCCATAATGTGAGAACAGGATGTAATAATATTTGAAACTGGGTTTCAATTTCATGAGATTTTCAACACCATGAAAAGTCTGTGATAGGTGTCTGGAACATATGTCTCTATTTCCTTAGAATTGCTGAGCATATCTTTTTCAGAAATCATAACTAATAAACAGTATTTATTTTCTTTTCTTTGATATTTAGAGAAACAGAAGAACCACAGATGATTCCAAAGCATGTTGTTAACAACAGTTCCCTTACTGACTGTGGTTTCTTCTCTGTTTATTTTTTCAGACATTCCAAGAAGTCCACTATTTATCTTCGATAGTAAATAGCTAAGAGAAAAATGAACTTATCTTCATCAAGTTCTTAAGTGCCACTGAATTATTGAGGAGTGTTGTGGTTCTATACGTAGAGGACAGTTGTATTTATATAATTTGTACAGTTATAGTTACATATAGATATGTAATTATCTGTCATAAACAACCAGAACTATTTTTTGTGTAGGGAAACTTTTATCCCTAAATAAAATATGAGCTTTGATGGTATTGAATTCATTTCAAATACTGTAACTGAAACTGCATGGTTAAGATGTAACTGAAGTTTCTGGTTTCCTTGTTGTAGTCCATTTTCCTATGACTTTTCCTAAACACCATTTGGATCTTTCTAGGTGGCTCAGTGGTAGGAGGTGCAGGTTCAATCCCTGGGTCAGGGAGAGCCCTTGAGGAAGAAATGGCAATCTTCTCCAGTGTTCTTGCTTGGAAAATCCCGTGAACAGAGGAGCCTGGTGGGATACAGTCCACGGGGCCCCAAAGTCAGATGCGACTGAGTGGCTGGGCACGCGTACCCTGAAGCGCCCCGTGAACAGGGCTACCATCTGGGGCATCTTTGGAAGAATTTGTGGTTCACAGTTCTTAACTGAAGAGTGTTTACTCTAATTTATCTCTTCTCAGGCACTTTTCCAAATAGGAAAAGGAGTATGTCAAGGCTGTATATTGTCACCCTGCTCATTTAACTTACATGCAGAGTACATCATGAGAAACGCTGGGCTGGAGGAAGCAAAAGCTGGAATCAAGATTGCCAGGAGAAATATCAATAATCTCACATATGCAGATGACTCCACCCTTATGACAGAAAGTGAAGAAGAACTAAAAAGCCTCTTGATGAAAGTGAAAGAGGAGAGTAAAAAAGTTGGCTTAATGCTTAACATTCAGAAAACTAAGATCATGGCATCCAGTCCCATCACTTCAGGGCAAATAGATGGGAAAACAGTGGAAACAGTGGCTGACTTTGTTTTTCTGGGCTCCAAAATCACTACAGATGGTGACTGCAGCCATGAAATTAAAAGACGCTTACTCCTTAGAAGGAAAGTTATGACCAACCTAGATAGCATATTAAAAAGCAGAGACATTACTTTGCCAACAAAGGTCTGTCTAGTCAAGGCTATGGTTTTTCCAGTGGTCATGTATGGATATGAGAGTTGGACTGTGAAGAAAGTTGAGTGCTGAAGAATTGATGCTTTTGAACTGTGGTGTTGCAGAACACTCTTGAGAGTCCTTTGGACTGCAAGGAGATCCAACCAGTTCATCCTAAAGGAAATCAGTCCTGAATATTCATTGCAAGGACTGATGTTGAAGCTGAAACTCCAATACTTTGGCCACCTGATACGAAGAGCTGACTCATTGGAAAAGACCCTGATGCTGGGAAAGATTGAAGGCAGGAGGAGAAGGGGACGACAGAGGATGAGATGGTTGGATGGCGTCACCGACTCAATGGACATGGGTTTGGGTGGACTCCGGGAGTTGGTTATGGACAGGGAGGCCTGGCATGCTGTAGTCCATGAGGTCGCAAAGAGTCAGACATGACTGAGTGACTGAACTGAACTGGGCACTAAAAAAATGTGTAAAGCTTTGTAATGTAAAGCTTATAAATTTAACCATTTCTAAGTTGACAGTTCTGTGACATGATGTATATTCACACTGTTGAGCAATCATCACCTCATCCATCTCCTGAACATTTTTATCTTCCCAGCTGAAACCCCATAACCATTAGCACTAACTTCCCACCCCCACGCTCACTGCATACCCTGGCAACCATCTGTCTACTTTGGGTCCCTATGAAGTTGCCTACGTAACTCATATAAGCATCATCACAATATTTGTCCTTTTGTGGCTGATTTATTTCACATAGCATGGTGTATTCAGGTTCATCCATGTAGTAGCATGTGTCAGAATTTTCTTCCTTTTTAAGAGTGAACAATATTTCGTTGCTTATATATACTGCATTTTGTTTATTCATTTACTTTGAACTCCTGTATTAATTCCACATTTTGGCTATTGTGAATGATGCTGCTATTGACATGGACGTACAAATATTAGCTCGGGTATCTGCTTTTAATTCTTTTAATTTAACTTTAATACCCACAAGTGGGATTTCTGGATCACAAGGCAATTCCATTTTTAATTTTTTGAGGACTCACCATACCATTTTCCACAGTAGCCACACCAGTTTGCATTCCCACCAGTAATGCACTAGGCTTTAAGTTTCTCCATATTTTTAACAATCCCTTTGACTTTGTTGTTGTTTTTTTTTTTTAATAAAAATTGTACTCGTGAGCATAAAAGGGTATTTTCTCTTGAAAGAGTACGTACTGAAGATTAATAGAAACAAATGCCAACAAACCAACAGTGTCTAACACTCTGATGGATATTTGTTGTGAAATCAGTTTGAAAATATGCCCTTAAGATCATGAAAATTAGATCAGCAGTGTTTTAGAGTTCTTGTTAAGTACAGAAAATGGGAAAAGAATAACTAAAAGAATAAGAATATGCACCATAAAAATCTCAAAGGGAAGAATGTGTATTAAACAGGAGTAATGTATCCAAGGAAGATGTGGAAATGTGGAAAAAAGCGAGGACTAGAGAAGTAGGAAATCAGTAATTTCCTAAATAAAACACTAAACCTCATTTATTTATCTACTATAAACAATGAAAGCAAATTCCTTTTGAGTACATGGTTATTGCTTCTTTAGTGAGTGCTTAAGAAGTTTAGAAAGCTTATGTGAGACTTTAATAATGGTTTTTAGTCTTGTCTCTATTCTTAAATTATGCCAAGAGAAGAAGTTGGATTGTAGTGATCTAGCTGTGCTAGGGACATGCTAACTAAACAAAAGTGGGATCAGTTTTTCTAGTAACAGAATTCGACAGCTTTGTATATGATTAATGATCACTTTTTAACTTTAAAGAAGCATAAGTGTACTGTGACTAGGTAATAATTTTAAGAAAATTAAAAAACTTTTGTTTGACTCTGGAGACACTATAAAGTGTACTGAATAACATGTGACCTGATTTAAAAAGCCTACTCTTGGGCCAATTTTGGGTGTAATTTAACTTTTAGAAGTTCAGAAGTACAGTCTAATTCTATTTCTAGATGTTTACTAATCAATAATCTTTACTGAGCAACTAGTGAGTTCTAGACACTTTTCTAGGCACTGGGGATTTATAAGTGAAAAAATTAGACTAAAATCTTTATTTTCATAGACCTTCATTTTAGCAAAGGGAGAGAGACTATAAATTGTAAATACAGCAAATAAATAATAATGTGGGTATTAGATGATGAATATTATAAGGTATTTTTATTAGGGTGTTAGATGGTAAGTGTTATTGAGAAGATGAGGCTAAGGAAAAGGACAAAGGGTTGCAATTTCAAACGGGGTGATCACAGAAGGCTTTGCTGGGATTTTCAAAAAAAGCTTCAAGAAGGTAAGGGGAAAGAGCATTCCCCTGCCTCAAGGAAACAGCCAGCGCGAAGTCCCTAAGGCAGGGATGTGTCTGACATGTTGAGAAGCAACTGGAAGGGAAGTGTGACTGGAACAAAGAGCACAGTGAGACGGCAGTGAGCAGAGCAACAATCAGAGGTGCCCGGAAATCTATGCACATCAACGTCTAGCGATGTGTACTATCGAATAAGCTCAGTTCAGTTCAGTCGCTCAGTCGTGTCCGACTCTCTGTGACCCCGTGGACCGCCGCACGCCAGGCCTCCCTGTTCATCACCAATTCCCAGAGTTTACTCAAACTCATGTCCACTGAATCGGTGATGCCATGCAACCATCTCATCCTCTGTCGTCCCCTTCTCCTCCTGCCCCCAATCCCTCCCAGCATCAGGGTCTTTTTCAATGAGTCAGTTCTTCGCATCAGGTGGCCAAAGTATTGGAGTTTCAGCTTCAGCATCAGTCCTTCCAATGAATATTCAGGACTGATTTCCTTTAGGACAGACTGGTTGGATCTCCTTGCAGTCTAAGGGACTCTCAAGAGTCTTCTCCAACACCACAGTTCAAAAGCATCAATTCTTCGGCAATCAGCTTTCTTTATAGTTCAACTCTCACATCCATACATGACTACAGCTTATGTTTAAAAAGAAAATTTAATGATGTGATACAATGATCACAACTTAATGGTAACTAAAACATGTGCTGTAAGATGTAATAAACCTAAGAACAAATGCTTGTTTTTACAAGTCATTGAATTTGATTTGGTTTGTTATGCATCATTACTGCAGCAATAACTGATATGTGGACAACATGCTTATCTTGGTCAGCATTGAAAAACCCACTCAAAGCTGTGAAATAAACAGAAGATTGAAATGATAGAAGGTCAGTATTCTTGTGGATTTTTATATCAGTCCCAGGTTCTGAACTCTGAGCTGTTTGTTCTCATATTACTCCATTGGAGAAACTGAATATTGATCTAATGCCTAAGTAAATTCTGGTAGCAAGAGTGAGATAGGTTAAGTTAGGATGAAATTGTGTAGCATCATTGCAGTTGCCGAGAGCAACCTGGGTACCAGCGCCCTTAGCATAGCAGTTCAGCACTTCCTCTAGTCTGCCACAGGGGTTATTCCTGAGATCACTCCCCTGTTAACCTTCTGCATGCAAATCTGCAGTTCAACCCTATTTCCCAGGAAACTGGCTTAAAGGCAGAGAACAATATTTGTAGTTTTACCTTATGTATATAAAAAATAATGACTCGATTTATGTTTTCTATGTATGTGTGCACATTTGTAGGTGCTTAGAAAAGGTCTGAAATGATGTAGTAAGTTGTGAATAAAGAACACATGGTGGATATATATATAGATATATATATAATATATGCATGCAATGGAATATTACTCAGCCATAAAAAACAGTGAAATATTGCCATTTGCAACAACATGGATGGACCTAGACATTACTATACTAAGTGAAGTAAGTCAGGCAGAAATATTATATGATATCACTTATCTGTGCAGTCCAAAAAATAATAGAAATCAACTTATTTCCAAAACAGAAACAGTCTCACCAACTTGGGAAATAAACTTATGGTTCCTAAAGGGAAAAGAGGAAGGGCAGGGATAAATTAAGAGTATGGGATTAAAAGATACACACCACTAGGTATAAAACAGATAAACAATAAAGACCTGCTGTAAGGCACAGGGAACATTATTCAGTGCTTTGTAGTAACCTATCATGGAAAACAATCTGAGCCGTACACCTGAAACTAACGCAATAGTGCAAATCAACTATTTAGTTAAATTTTTTTAAAAAAGGTGTTACAGTAGAAATGGGAAGAGGGGATTGTCAACGGCAGAATTTGCTTTTCACAATACATTTTTTGTTTGAAATGTTCCAGGGGTTTGTAGTACTTTTTACAATATAGAATGTTTAAAATTATTTTTAAAAGATAAAAACAAATGCAGTTAAAAGAAAAAACAAACCTCCTGCAGGCTCTATTAGGTAGTGAGCTGAACCAAAAGATTATGGACTATAACCAGCTAGTTTTGCAAGGAGCATGGTGTTTGATTGTACAAAATCCTTTGCTATTGCAGCAGTAAATATACCTAACTATGTAACACCTAAAGATACACAGTTCACAAGTGCAAGAAACAATTTTTCTTCTTCCCTTGTAATATTAATTTTATTTTAGTAGCAAAGGATCTATTATAAATACGTAATGTTAAAAAAGTTTTTTAAAGAAGTTAAAAAATCATTGCCAATCCCCTATTTAGAAATAACTTTACTCCAGATGTTTTTCTATACATATGCACAGATGGAAGCATAGGTATATAAATTGGTGAAAGCAATTTTTTAATGAGATCATATTCTAAATGAAAAATATTATATTTAAATTTATTCATGTTTAAGAGGAATAAAATTCCTCTCAATGGGCTATTATGTTCTAAAAGATTTATCTGAGCTTAAGAGATAATAAAGTGCATTCAGAAGTTGGAGTCATACTTAAAAATTACTTATTTCCACTTTAAATAGTATCCACTAAAGTCTCTGTTGTGGGAAATGAGGGCATTACTAACAAAAGCAAACAGTGATTGAGTGATCACAAAGGGCCAGGCGCTAGCTAAATACTCTAAGTGCATTAAATCGCAGAATGCTTAGAACAGTCCCACAAGGCAGAGGTATCGTCCTCATTATTTTACATGAAAAAACTAAGGTAAGGAAAATTTCACAATTACCCAGGGCTGCTAATTAAGAAATCAGTGAAGCTAGAATTCAAGCCAGGGCCTGAAGCCTTGGGTTCCTAATTCCCACTGACCCGCTTTGGTGCCTGCATCTCTATTGGTTAGTCTTTTTTTTTATTCTGTCAAACTGTATGTCACTTCTATTTTTTATGTTCCATTTGTTCTGTCTCATTTTGTTTTTGAGTTTAAGGTCAAATTGAATTTTTTCTCCTACCTCTCTTCATTTTTCTTTACCAGCTTTATTGACATGCATCATTGGATAAGTTTCAAGTGTACAACCTGGTGTTATTTGATTTACACGTGTTATGAAATCATCACCGCAAGAGGGTTTGGTCAACATTTGTCATCTTATACAGATATCATCAAAAGAGAAAAATTCCTCCTTGTGACGGGACCTCTTGGGATCTATTCTCTTAACTTTTCTGTTTACATATCATAGCAGTGTAAATATGTTATACATGTTAAAACTAATACTTATTTACCTTAAAACTGAAAGTTGATACCTTTTGAGCAACTTTCTCTAACTGCCCCTACCTCCAACCTCTTCCTCTGACAACTACAAATCTGATCTCTTTTCCTATGGGCTTGGTGTTCTTTTATTTCATTTTGTTTATTGGTATTAGATTTTACCTGTAAGTGAGATCGTATAATATTTATCTTCCTCTCTGACTTGGTTAGCATAGTGTCTTCAAGTTTCATCCGTGTTATCACAAATGGTAAGCTTTCCTTGTTTTTTTTTTTTTTAAATGGCTGAACAATATTCCATTGTATGTACACAGCTGACTCTTGAATAGCTTGGAGATAAGAGGTGCCGATCGCTTGGTGAAGCAAAAAAATCCATGTTAACTTTACAATTGGTCTTCCATATCCCTGGTTTTCCATCTGCAGATCCAACCACCTGCGAGTCGTGTAGTGCTGTAATATGTATTTACTGGAAAAATCCACAGATAGAAACATCCGTAGATAAGCAGACCTTCATAGTTCAAACCTGTGTTGTTCGAGGGTCAACTGTATACCACTGTTTTTTGAACATAATGGCTTAATGCTTATTTCACATTTAGGTGAATTTCATTCCATCCCCAGTCCTTTTACTTGCATTTTCCATTTCTGAGTTCAGTCATTTGGGATTTGGGGGGTTTTTTGCTTTGATATTTATCCTCCTAATAAGAACCCATGAGCCCTATGTTCTTGCAGTTTCTTTGAAATAATTTGGAAGGTCTGTTTGATATTCTCACATCTTGGATGAGTATGATTTCCTTGGGCCATTTGAGTGTTTTTTCTTTTCTCTTTTAGGAGTTTTCTGGGTGTGCCTCTACTATGTTTTGTTTTGCATTGTGCTGTGCCTCAATTCTTTCTCCTTTTCGGTAGAGTTTTCTCCTACCTGATGCCTGAAGATTTCTTCTTTTCCTAACTTTTCCTTTCCTGTCCTCCTCTTTCTCCTCTCTTTTTCTTTCTTCTGTTTGTTTTCTTTATTTTTAAAGTATCATGATTTTACCAAGTTATGGCTTGATGAGTGTTGATTATGTGTGTTCAGTCTGCTGGAATCATTATTTGAGGGTTATCAGTTGGCAGTAATTCTTTGGAGGCTTTTGTTCTTACATTTGTTTAGTTCTTTGGTTTCAGAATGTTCCTATTGAATTGTAGCTATCTGGGCCCCAATCTGAAATTGATCATTTCAATACGCACACCTTTGCCATATTTTTATTTGGTGATTGATTGTATTGGTGATTTTCTCAAATTTTTCATCTATTCAATAATTCAACTTTCATCTCTGTCCATTATGTTTTTAATTCATTTATCTTTAATGATGCTTTTTTGCCCCTCAATTGGATTCTTATAATCTCTCATTTCTTCTCCTTCTGTTCTTTTCTTATCATCTTTTTTTTAACTTTTTAAAAACTTTTTCATTAACATAGTAGGTTGTCTACCCATTTATTTTTGCCCCACTCTTGGTTAGTGTAGTTCAGAATTTATCTTGTACTAATATATTCAATTATTGGTTTTCTTTACACCATGCCTAGAGGAGTTGACTTTCTTTCGTGTGATACATTTTAGAGATGTTTTCAATAGCACAAAGCACCATAGCAGAAATGGATAACTCAGAAGAAATTATATCTAGTATTTGTAACAATACCTAGACTCTGCTCTCATATCTGAAGCTTTCTTAGCATTCTGTACAGGGGTTATCTATGAGGGTTAAACTATCTGTTGTAACAAGTGATTCTCAAACCTTGGAGATCTAGCACAATGAAAGCTTGTTTAGTTGACTTACTTTAGTCTTTTTCCAGTGAGATATTGAGGAGGAAGACCATAGCCATCCAGGGACTAAAAGCCTCCGTCTTGTGAGGTTGTCATCTCCAGCACGTGGCTCCCAGGGTCATCAATGGAAAGGACAGAAAAAACAAATAATCTCACATGGGTCTGACAGTATCACTTTTACTTTTGCCCTCATTCCATTGGCCGAAACTTAGTTTCATGGCCACATGTCCTTGAAAAGTAGCTTGGAGCTGCAGAGAAAATGTGTGCTCAGCAGAAACATTGGAGGGATTCAGTGAACACATAACAACGTTTCTGCTGCAGGTTCACACCCTGCTTTGGTGCTCAAAGAATATTTGTAAACAGTTAAGTACCATCAAGCCTCAGGCAAGTTCTCCAGTTCAGTGTGACTCACCGTGAATCAAACTCAAGGCTAGTTTCTGCCATGGAACCAGTTTTTCCCATCACTGATGTCTATGACAAAAATAAGATGACTCACTTAGTATTTACTTCAAAGGCTAAGTATCGGAGTGCTAGGATTCTGAGGAATTTGTTTACTCAACAGTAGAGAGGGGTAAGGACATTCAATTTCTAGTGCTGCCGTGACATCCGTCCACTCCCACTCTTGCTAGATATGCCTCCCACCCTAAAGGAGAGTCTCCTTGCCTGCCTAGTACCTCTGTCAGCTGGACCTGCAGTGCTTAGTCCTCAACCTACTGGGTTTTACCTCTGTGCTGGCCTGGAAATCATTCAGACAAGTGATCACGTCCTCCAGGGGTGATCCACTTATTCCTGCAAAGCCTGACTCCCACGGTCTCTGTTGGCTCCCTCTGCTCCTGAGCGCCATCCTTGCATGGCCCTGCACGGCGGGCCGTGTCCTCTGACCGCAGGGGTGAGTTCTGTGGCTGATAAACTGCTGTCACGCTCATCTGTCCAGGTTTGGGGGTCACGTGTTCATGTATCTAACTACTTAGGGCGAAGAATCCCTCCTTCACCAACAAGGTGAATTAGAAGTGGTTCAGAACAGGGGGGTTTGGAGGCTTATCACACTGAATCATCCAATTTTGCTTCAGCATCTTGTGGATTTTTTCTCTCTTGTTTTTCCTTTTGTTAAGAAAACAATGTTAGATGGCAGCTGTCTTCACTGTTTGGTTTAGTGGATTTTTGGCTTTTTAGTTTGATTGGTTTTTGTTTCAATTACTTAATGTGAATAGACAGCTTCAGAGTAGCTTTGTTTTGCTTCAGGTTCTTTATAAGCAAGGGTCTTGTAGAAAAGTGTGGAAGGTCAGTGTGTAGAAGTAAGGGTATTCAGGAGCAGCCATCATTAATATCATTATTGGACATGAACAGTAAATCTGATATAACTGTTCTTAGGAGGAAAATCTAAGTGACTTTTGGTATACTGGCATTAGAAAGAGAACAAAAATAATTCATAAGCTTTTAAAAAGTGAACTCAGTGAAGCTATTAAATTGTTGAACCATGTGATGTCATTGTAATTTCATCATGCTGCAATTTCATCATTCTTATTATTTTATGAGTGGACCATATGATGCCATCAAAGATGATCTGGAGCTACTGAAGTCCTTAGAACACCTTACAGAGTGGGTACACCCAGGGACACTCTGTATCCTAGGGCCTAGCTCTGCTTCTGAAGAGCAGTTCTGTAGCTGGTCATGCATACAAACCATTACTGGATCATTCATGAACTATTTTTGCTTAGTCACTAAGTCGTGTCCAACTCTTTGTGACCCCCACCTACTGTAGCCTACCAGGCTCCTCTATCCATGGGATTTTCCGGGCAAGAATACTGGAATGGGTTGCTATTTCCTCCTCCTGGGGACCTTCCCAACTCAGGGATCAAACCCATGTCTCCTGCATTGGTAGGCAATTTTTTTTTTTTTTACAACTGAGCTACCAGGGAAGCCATTTATGAATTAGCACTCTGCATTCTTCTTAATCATATGACAAGTAGAAGAGACAACTTCCTAAGTGGTGCTTTGAGAATTCCTAATCCAAAATGTCAACCCACCACCTTACAATTTCCATCTTAACCTTCTGGTTTTGTTTGAGTTTGAAAAATTACTTTGTCTTCAAGGCCTCAAAAGATAAGGAAGATTTTGATAGAAAGAAGGAGTAGGTAGCAATATTCTTATTATGAACAAAGTATATTCCATAGACAGAGGAGCCTGGCAGGCTACAGTCCATTGGATTCAGACATAACTGAATGGCTGAGCACACCGTGGTCAAAAATTCTTGACTTAAACCTGGAAAAGATAGGTAGGTTGTCTGCTCAGTCATGTTCAGCTCTTTGCAACCCCATGGACTAAAGCCTATCAGGCTCCTCTACCCATGGGAGTTAATCTATGCATAAATACAGGCTTGCATTAAGTATCTATAATAATAGTGACAGCTAACATGTATGAAGCAATGATAAGAATTAGGTTTTTTTTTGCTAAGAATATATGTATATCTATCTAATATATCAGCAAAAAGTGAGAAATCTTTATTGTTGAAACTGAGGCCTGGAGAAGCTTAGTAAAGAGCCACAGACAGACATCTAATGAGTTTGAAGCTGAGGATCTAATCTCAAAATTTCTGATTCTGCTGTCCGAGCTCTTGACCAATGCACTGAGAGTATTTTGGAAGGCAGAAAAGAATACCTGGAATGAAGGCTACTTCAGTTACCTTCTTTAAAAGGTTTCTCTTAAATTCTAACTTAATTGCTAATTCATTTATCCAGAAATTATTTATTGGCCACCAGCTGTGATCTTGGGATTGTGCTAGATATTGTGAATATAAAAATGAATGATTGTTCCTGCCTTCAAGCAGTTCACAGCCCAGTGGAAGACTTAGAAAATAGACAGAGAACTGTAAGTATAGCACAGTAAGAACCATGTAGGGACAAGCAGAGAGCTAGGCACCCTGCAGCCAATGCTGGGAACATCTTATGACTGGCCGTGGACACTACACCATGATTTACCCTTCTTCAGAAGGTCAATTCAGTTCAGTTCAGTTCAGTCACTCAGTCATGCCTGACTCGTTGCGATCCCACGGACTGCAGCACACCAAGCTTCCCCGTTCGTCACCAGTTCCCAGAGCTTACTCAAACTTGTGGCCATTGAGTCGGTGATGCCATCCAACCATCCCAGCCTCTGTCTTCCCCTTCTCCTCCTGTCCTCAAACTTTCCCAGCATCAGGGTCTTTTCCACTGAGTCAGTTCTTCACATCAGGTGGCCAAAGGATTGGAGTTTCAGCTTCAGCGTCAGTCCTTCCAATGAACACCCAGGACTGATCTCCTTTAGGATGGACTGGTTGGATCTCCTTGCAGTCCAAGGGACTCTCAAGGGTCTTCTCCAACACCACAGTTCAAAAGCATCAGTTCTAACCATCTTTCCCTGCTTTATTTTTTAATAGGCCATTTGACCTATTGACATTTTGTTTATCACTAATATGTACACTCTGTGAAAGC
Source organism: Odocoileus virginianus (assembly GCF_023699985.2). Taxonomy (NCBI): domain Eukaryota; kingdom Metazoa; phylum Chordata; class Mammalia; order Artiodactyla; family Cervidae; genus Odocoileus; species Odocoileus virginianus. The sequence goes on from NC_069688.1 coordinate 61,082,725, forward strand.
AGGAATATTATCTGATTTTTTTCATTGCTAAAACCCATGTATCAAAAATAGTGATACCCTTAATAATTGAAAAAATAAATAAATAATGACAACAAAGTACTTAGCACAGTGTCTGGCTCACAGTAAACATTCAGTAAGATGAGTTTTTATGATTGTGATTATACCCTGACATACACGTGCATCTTAAAAGTGGCAAAGTTAGCCTCAGGTGTGAGAGAGAATTGACTAACATTTGTCTCTGTGTCCTATTTAGTTATCTTCTGCTCATTCTTATTTCTCCATTAATCTCAGTTTTTGACTATCCTAAAAGGCATTAGGCAAATGGCTTATCCTAGTTTTTAAGAGAAAATCCTGAATGCATAATGACTCAATAGCAAAAAGATATATCCTTCATTATGTGGTTTGCGATTAATGGCCAAAATATTAGCTCTAGCAGTGGAGGGATTTGGGGTGAGGGGAAGGGATAAAGCTAAGAAAAGGCTGAGGGAATTGTTGGTCAACATACCAGTTCTGGGCTTCCCTGGTGGCTCAGTTGGTAAAGAATGTGCCTGCAATGCGGGAGACCTGGGTTCGATCCCTGGGTTGGGAAGATCCCCTAGAGGAGGGAAGGGTTACCCACTCCAGTATTCTGGCCTGGAGAATTCCATGGACTGTATAGTCCATGGGGTCACAAAGAGTGGGGCCCAACTGAGTGACTTTTGCTTTACTTGACTCCTGCATTCCGTCCTGCCTCTTAAATCACACCAAATAACCTACTACCCTCTACCAAAGCACAGCTGGAAGATGTTTTATGGATTTATAACATGAACTTTTTGTAGCTGCGGATTTGATTACTTGTGTTGCCCTAAAGAAAATCTCCATAAACCTATGCTGGCCAGGCAGCAAGTGATTGCGACCCTGACACACTCATGGGGTACGATCACCAAGGCGTGCTCCTACCATCGAAGCAAAATCCTGACAATGACGCCCTCCGAAATCATCTCCTTCCTTTCAGTTTTATTTTACACCTTCCAAGATAGCTCAGCTTGCTTCATATGTCCTTAACCTAGATTCTGTTTTATCATTAGAGAAATATGCAGATCCCACTTTATGGGTTTTTCATGTTAAACTGTTCTTCTATTTTGGTTCTGATCCCAATGATCACATCTCCATGTTATCTACCTATAATATTTTTTCTGTGGGATATGTTTTATTTGCTTTTAGTATTCTTTGTATTTCACTTTATTTTGATGAAGATCACTGATTTGTAGTTGCTATCAAAGGCTTCTTCATCTAATGCAGCTGACGAAGAACTGCCTGAGCAGGAAGCTATGAGAAACAGCTTTGTGAGGATGCTTCGAATTCCAAATAAAAATTAAATGTCTGATCAATCAAAAATAGTGAAAATACTATAACACATTTAATTCCAAAGTGAGATACTAGGTAAATATACCTAAATTCAAACCTAGTCTGTTGTAGGTTCACATTGTCTCATTAATACATAATTGTATCTCTTTGAAATTGATCTGCATGATTGCTTCATTAAATAAAAGAGTTGCTCATATTCTTTTTTCCTGTACTTTCTCTATGAAATTTGTAAGTTATGCTCAATTAAAGGAAATAATTGGAAAAAATAAAAGATTCTTTTCAGTTTTCTCTGAATATTTTCTCTGATAATAATTTGAAAGTGAGAGTAATGCCATTTGCCCAATCAATAGTTTCTTCCTAATGTTTTATTCCTGGGGTGGGATGGAGGAGACTGATATATTCGGATAGCTATCTCTTTTTTTTCCTGTGTGCATTCAAAGAAAGTCTCAAATACCTTAGAGAATATTATTGTGTGTATATTCAATTCAAAACAAGACTCACATCAATTTTTCTGCTCAAATACCACAGTTATATGTCAAAATCTGATTCTTGTGACATAAAGTTTGTTGCTGTTATTCTCGTTTTTGCAGGTTCAGTCTTACAGCTTCAAATTCACATTATCAACAGCTATTTAAATTACAAATGAGAATAATCATAGCACAGGATTGTCATCTCTTTAATTCTAGTATTAAATTTCTGTTAATTGCTTTGGAAGCCACATCGACCAATACAGTCATGTGAAACATTGCTTCATAAGTAGGACATGTTAGTCTTTTACATAAAATTGTTAAGCCTCACTTTCTCTACCTGGCACTTGATGACAACTATCCTTAGATGAACCTGGGGAGGACACTAATGGATCAAAGGTAAATAAAGTAGTAGAAAAATATTTTTTATTATTATAAATATTTTTTTCTTTAATGCTCTGTAAATTTTATAGATATTTAGTAATTAAATGTTTATTTTCAATCATGTGCTAAGGTTGCCTTGTATTGGTCCACAAGAGCTGACTGGGACGTCTCCTCAACTCCAAGTTTAGTGACATCAGGTTGTTGGCTTGAAATTAGCCACAGTGAGAGTATTTATGGAGAAGGCAATGGCAACCCACTCCAGTGCTCTTGCCTGGAGAATCTCATGGACGGAGGAGCCTGGTGGGCTGCAGTCCATAGGGTTGCTGAGAGTCGGACACGACTGAACGACTTCACTTTCACTTTTCACTTTCCTGCATTGGAGAAGGAAATGGCAACCCACTCCAGTGTTCTTGCCTGGAGAATCCCAGGGACGGGGGAGCCTGGTGGGCTGCCGAATATGGGGTCGCACAGAGTCAGACACGACTGAAGTGACTTAGCAGCAGCCCCAGAGGGTATTCATATGGTTCAGTTCAGTTCAGTTCAGTCGCTCAATTGTGTCCGACTCTTTGCTACCCCATGTGGGGAGTAGCAAATAAGACAAACCAGGGCCATTTTTTTAAAACCTGGAGAGCTTATTGTTAAATATTTACCAGCATTCCACCGCTAGTGTTGTTAGCTTTGTTAATTTCCTGATGTTGATAATTGTACTAAACTATGTAAAAGATTATCTTTGCTTTCAATAAACAAATCCTGAAATAATTAAGGGCAAAGAAGTTTTATGTCTGCAACTTACTCTCAGGAAATTTATATGGTTATATACACATAATCTCCACATATGATGCAGAAAGAGAATGGTAAAGCAAATATGGTAAAATATTAACATTTGCAGAATTCGGGTGATGGTTATAAGGAGTTCTTTGTGTTGTTTTTGTAACTTTTTTGTAAGTCTGAAATGATATAAAATAAAAAGTTAAAAGAAGTGTCCTTGAGGATGAGATAAGGTGCTACAAGAAAAGGAGAGTGTAAAAGAACAAGTGAATAGCAAGAGCACATTCTTGAAAGGTTATGCAAGGCAATGGACAGGAATGTAGACTCTGGTGTGGGGAAGGGGGTGGGTGGGAAGTGGGGGTGTAGAGGGTTGGGGCTGCCTTGGTTCAAAGGACAAAGATCAGCCCTGCTATTTCTTTTCTGTGAACTTGCCCTCTAACCCTCTATGTGCCTGTTTCTTCTGTAAAATGGGGTAATAATGTCTATGCCAAGCAGTTGTTGCAGTGATTGAATGAGTTAATATATGAAGCATCTCCATTAGGGCCTGGCCCTTGGTGAACAATTGCTATTGTTTTTGTTAGTTGCTTTGAGTTTTTAAAACAGGGCATCAAATCTTCCAAGACCAGGTGCTTAGGAGAGAAAAGTGCTCTATGAATTTCAAAATCTTGATAAATATTAAGAACCAAAGCTGCTTAAAGTAAAGAGTATACCACACCATTATGTAGTCTGAGACTGTAGGATACAGATAAAAGAGCAGTTTTTTTTTTCATTTATTTTTATTAGTTGGAGGCTAATTACTTTACAATATTGTAGTGGTTTTTGCCATACATTGACATGAATCAGCCATGGATTTACATGTGTTCCCCATCCTGATCCTCCCTCCCACCTCCCTCCCCATCCCATCCCTCTGGGTCTTCCCAGGGCACCAGCCCTGAGCACTTGTCTCATGCATCCAACCTGGGCTGGAAAAGAGCAGTTTTAAGTCACAGGGTAAGGAAATTAGAAAACAAGAACCAAAACAGAAGCTCAAAATCCAAAAATAAACCCTTGATATGAGAAAGCTATATGGGGAGGATTTAGAAAGAAGAGTCGGAGCGCTCAGATACAGTGTGGAGCTTTATTCCCTGCCTGCCCATTCTCCCCTTCCCTGGATGAAATCTTTGTGAATGTCAGTCTTGATGGTAATATTTATTGAACAATAACTATATGCCAGAGTGTTCTAAGTGCTTGACCTGGATTATCTTTTATAATTCCCTACACCTCACTTCCCTGGTGACTCAGTAAAGAATCTGCTTGCAATGCAAGAGACCTGGGTTCCATCCCTGGGTTGGGACGATCCCCTCAAGGAGGACATGGTAACCCACTCCAGTATTCTTGCTTGGAGAATCCCATGGACAGAGGAGCCTGGCAGGCCACAGTGCACGGGGTCACAAAGAGTCAGACACAGCTGGGAGAATAAGCACAGCACAGTATAGCACCTCACTGTAGGTGGCATCATTAGCTCTGTTTTATACATGAGGACTTGGATGCAGAAATCTTAATATTAAGTAAATTTCCCAGTTCACACACTTAAAAAGTGTTGAAACAGAATTAGAAGCCAGACAGTAAACTCCCGAGCCTGCACCGTCTCTGGTGAGTTTGGGGCTCAGAAAGCATGACTTGCGCCTTGCACCCCATGCAGAATTCTGGGAGAAGAGCAGCCTGACAGAATGTTCATGTAGAGTCAGCCTCCAGGATGTCCTGCCATGATCTCCTCCCCCGGGTGTTGCTTCTTGCGTAGAACTGCTCCACCATGTCATTGCGCCCTGTAGAATAGTATATGGTTTGCTAGGCCAGATCACGAAAGACAATGCAGCTTCTTTTTTGTTCTCTTTCCCAGACCATTGGCCCTGGGAAATACTAGCTGCCATGTCCTGGGGTGTCTTCAGAATCTCTCCCGAGATGCCCAGATGGTGAGGAACTTGGATCTCCTGCCAACAATAACAAGAGTGACTTTGGAAGCAGACCTCCTCCAGCCCCAGCCGAGCCTTCAGATAACTGCAGCCCTGCTGACGTTTTTACCGAACAAAGGCTTGTGTGCCCGATGCACAGTGAGGCCAGAAAAACTGAGACATTGGAGTCTGGAGCAGGGAAAGGTTTATTTGCAGCACCAAGCAAGGAAAACAGGCGGCTTGTGCTCAAAACCCCTGAAGTCCCTGATGGTTTGGCAGGGGGAAGTTTTTATAGGCAAAATTTGGACTGAGAGTTGCAGGGTATGCGACTTTCTTCTGATTGGCTGATGGTGGATGGATAGGGCCATACTCCTGGAGTCAATCTGAAGTTGCCATCCTCTGTCTGGGTAGGGGCCTTTGTTCTGCAGAAGATACTGTCACGTATATTCATCAAGGAGGAATCGGGATCCTGACCCAAGGCTGCCCCAAAGTTGAGGTATATAGTTGCTTTACAATGCTGTGTTAATTTCTGCTGGGCAGCAGAGTGATTCAGTTATACATACATATACAGTCTTTTTTTAAAATATTCTTTTCCATTATGGTTTATCATAGGACATTGAATATAGTTTTCTGTGCTATACAATAGGATCTTGTTTATCCAATCTATATATAAAACCTTACATCTTTTAACCCCAATCTCCTGCTCCATCCATCTCCTACCCCCATCCCCTTGGTAACCACCAATCTGTACCCTACATCCATGATTCTTTTTCTGTTTCATAGATAGGTTCATTTGTGTCACATTTTAAATTCCACACATCAGTGATATCATATGGTATTTATCTTTCTGACTTACTTCACTTAGTATGATAATCTCTAGGTTCATTCATACTGCTTCAAATGACAGCATCGAATTCTTCTTTATGGCTGAGTGGTATTCCACTGTATATATGTATCTCATCTTCTTTATCCATTCATCTGTCTATGGACATTTAGGTTGCTTCCATGTCCAAGGTTGCACTATTGTATCTTCACCTTATTTCTGTGTTCATTCCCTCCCATCCCTGATTAAAGGCTGAATCTGCTCTTTGGAACTCAGGGAAGGCCAAGGAGGTTGAATGAAGTCTGTTTCTTACAAACAAGAAATGAAGGACACAGAAGGGATTTGTACCTGGGAGACCCACAGGGTCCTGCTTGGTTTCAACATCTTGACTGCAGCTTCAGGAGAGATTCCAGGTAACAACCACCCACCACCTATAGGTTGCTCCTGACTTTCTGACCAACAGAAACTGAGATAATACATGTTTTTTGTTTTAAACCACTAAGTGTTGGGATAATATGCAGCAAAATGTGACTAATACAGTCTAGCACCAATAAATAAATAAATAAATAAATAAATAAAAGCCTCCAGAGAAATGGTGGTATGGCAGGTTTGTGCAAAGAGCGCATGAGATGACCTATGCTTCCCCAACAAATAGTTTTGGTTAAGAATTACGATCTGAGAGGGGAGCCCAGGACTCGGGTGACACAACCCTGTACTAGCGTCTGCAGAGTGGATCGCCCACGTCAGGGCAACCAGACTCCAGGTTCTGTCGGCTGAGGACACGTGTGAGAAGTGGTGGAGACTGAGACTGATAGCCGAGATCAAGTAGCTCAAGCTTCGCTCAGCGCTGTCTTGCCTGAGACAGGTCAGCACAGCCTTCCACTCCCACAAGCCCAGGATGACTCTCCCAGGAACGTATAGCACTTCAGGAACTTTGCTGCTGGGGACAGGGCATAAAGGTGACAAGAAAGATGGGACAGTCTTGAGGGGCTAAATTTTAAACTGAAAATGACTTAAGTTTTACCTTGAATGAATTTTCTACCACAGATACAAATTAGTGTTTGAGAATAAAATTAACTTCAACTACAGAGAAATAAATTATTTATAGGCTTTTGCACCATCAATATTTGTTGTTACAGATCTCCACAGCCACTGTTTCACCAATGGTAGGGATTCTTGATCCCAGAGTAAGATAAAAGAAACAGGTCATTAGTGTTACAGAAGGGCAGTGCCGATTTTCTTTCTTCAGAGATGTAACTGCATTATTTTTGATGATGAGTTCAGTTCAGTTGCTCAGTCGTGTCCAACTCTTTGCAACCCCATGGACTGCAGCACGCCAGGCCTCCCTGTCCATCACCAACTCCCGGAACTTACTCAAACTCATGTCCATTGAGTCGGTGATGCCATCCAACCATCTCATCCTCTGTCATTCCCTTCTCTTGCCTTCAATCTTTTTCCAGCATCAGGGTCTTTTCCAATGAATCAGTTCTTCTCATCAGGTGGCCAAAATATTGGAGTTTCAGCTTTAGCATCAGTCCTTCCATTGAATATTCAGGATTGATTTCCTTTAGGATGGACCGGTTGGATCCCCTTGCTTGGTGATGAGAAATAAGTGTTTATGGAGAATAGGATCTCGTGCTTTGCACTACTGTTGGCTAATACTCCTCATATACTCACAATGTTCCAGGGAGCTGTTCTCATCATTTTACAAATATTAAACTCATTCTGCTCTCACAGAAAATCTATGGGGTGCTTATTAATATCATCCCCATTTGAAAAATGGGGAAACTCAGGTACAGGAAGCTTAGCAAAGAATCAAAGGTCATACATAGCCAGTCTGGTTCTGGGGTGGATAATTTAAGCAGTCTTCTCATGCTCTTCAGAATGTATTTTATACTCCAAATACCTTATTTCTAGTTTTGTTGTTGTTGTTTGTCACTAAGTTGTGTCCAACTTTTTGCAATCCCAAGGACTGTAGCCCACCAGACTCCTCAGTCCATGGGATTTCCCAGGCAAGAAAACTGGAGTGGGTTATCATTTCCTTCTCCAGGGGAACTTCCTGACCCAGGGACCGAACCTGCATCTCCTCCATTGGCAGGGAGGTTCTTTACCTCTGAGCCACCTGGGAAGCCCTTATTTCTAGTACATCAGGTTTATCCTAAGAGCTGTAACTAAGCTGGAAAAGTGTATGATTTAGGTCCATTTTCCTAATTGTGGAATTTCCTGATGATGCTAGAAAGGGAGCTTATTGGCGGATTTCTAAAATGGGGCTAACTGTAGTCATCTGCATGCACAGGTGTTTGTGGAGATTATTCCGCTAGTATCTAGATTTCACTTTGAAGTGAATAACTTTAGGTGTCCTGGCTGTGGAGTGCAAGCTCTATGAATCTTTAAGGACTGGCTTGTAAACATGTAATCAGAGGATCTGGTGTTGCCTAAGAATCCAGAGCAGGTTTAAAATAGCTCACAGAGCACTAGCCTGGTCTCTCCAAGTCCAAGTTATCAAAAATAGTTTCCTAGTTTGTGCATTGACCTTTCCGGCTGCAGACGCTGAGCCATAAAGGTTATTATGCCTTTGCCTGTCACCAGAAGCAAAGCAAACTGCTGACGTTTTCAAATATGAATGACAGAGATCTAACTAATCTCAAATGTGGGGCTAGCACACAGCCCTGCGAGGCCCTTGGGTTTCCCTGAGTTCATTGGAACTACTCTTTCCATCAGATACCTCCAAGATAAAGAATGGGCCTCAGTGGTCACGTCCTGACTTCATCAGAAGTCAACCAGAATATTCAACCAGAAACAAGACAGACACAGACAGCCGAGGATTCTTCTATAGACACCTGCAGAGTCTCTGATGTTGTTGATTAACTTGTTTTACTTGACTTATCTAAAATTTGCTTCTCTAATACAGTCTGGTAGCTTGGCTCAGTTCATTAGACCTGGAAGATAGATAGGTTCCATCCAACATTTCCAAATCCATTTTATGAACTTTTCATTTGAGAGCCATTCTAACACCTATATGTGAAGTTAGCCAGGAACAAGAAAAATGATTTTTATGCTGAAATATTTTCTAGATGGTAGTCATGTGGAACTATTGTGAAACATGAAAAATTTTTTAAAAATCCTAGAAGATAAACATTTAAAGTACTCAGTGAGTGGAATTTTGGCATTATTCTACACTTTAAAAAAAATCTGCTACTTTGGTCCAGAAAAAAATAGAAGTTTCAGTGCTCTTTTCTGTAAAGAGCCTTCCAAAGCGCCATCAGGTAGAACTTATATTCATGTGAAATACTAGGTCATAATCTTTTAATATCCTTTTTTAAAAAATTTATTTTTGTTGAAGTAGAGTTGATTTACAAGGTTGTGTTAGCTTTAGGTGTGCAGCAAAGTGATTTGGATATTTTTCCCATATAGGTTGGTACAAAATGTTGAGTATAATTCTTTGTGTGATACAGTAAGTCACTGTCATTTGTCTCACATGCAGTAGTGTGTATATGTTACTTTCTAGTACGCTCCTTCCAGTTTTCCAATGAATATTTATTATCAGGTAAGCCATGACTCAGGATCCCGCGGTGGGATCACCACGTACCCAGGCGCCCCTTGCCGCCAGGGGAGAAGGGTCGGGGGCAGGGGAGGTGGCGGAGCCGGTCCGGGTCTTCCCAGGACGCAGTGTCTCAGGCTGAGTCAGGCTGTGGGGCAGGGGGCCTCACACACGCGGTGGCCTGCTCACCCCGCGTGTCACTCGGCTAGCTATCACCGCCTTCTCAGTGGTGCGGGCCAGGGCCCGCTGTTCACAGTTCCAGGTCTGGTTCTTGTCGGGTAAGGTGCCGTCCAGGCGTCAGTCTGGTAGTTCCTGATTTGGGTCTGGCTCTCTTCGGCCATGGTGCTGACTCCCAGAGACACCCCCGAAGCGGTGGGAAGCTGTGTCTGATACCGTTGTTAGTCACCTAAGGGCTGGACTTTGCTGGTGGTTCAGCGATCGAGAGTTTGCCAGCCGATCCAGGAGACACGAGTTCAATTGCCTGGTCTGGGAAGATTCCACCTGTGATGGGGTGCCTGAGCCCGCGGGCCACACACCTGAGCCCGTGTGCTGCCAGTCCTGGAGCCCGCCTGCCCTTGAGCCTGTGCGCCACGAGAAAAGCCCCCTCAGTGAGAAGCCCAGGTACTGCAACTGGACAGTAGCCCCCTGCTCTCTGCAACCAGAGAGAGCCTGTGCGCAGCAAAGAAGACCAAAAATATAATAAATAAAAAATTTTTTTAAAGGACTGGGTTCAATTTTCTGGGTGAGTTAGTTGAGATTTAACACTGTTTACTTTTCTGCTTCATGATTATAAGTCAACATTTATTCAGAGAATGGAATAAATAGCATTTTATTTTCCTTATTTATAAAATGAATATTTCTTGAAATGTGCATTCTCTTTTTAATGTGGGCAACTCATAGGGCTGCTGTGTTTTTTCACATTCAGGTGCTTTTATTTTTTATTTAAATCTGTTTATTTTTAATTAGAGGATATGAATTGCTTTAGAATACTGTGTTGGTTTCTGCCATATATCAACAAGCATCAGTCGTAGGTATACATTAGGCCTGCTGTTTTTTTTTTTAAATTGACTGATTCTTGAATCATGTAGAAAAAATATTTAAACTGCACATTCAGGGCACTCATCATGTACTTTAATAATCTTCTGTCAAACCTTTTCCTGTACCTGAATATTGCTTACCATGGGTCCATTTCAAGTTTATGGAACACTTGTACGTTCACAACCACCACTGCTTTACCTCTGTTTTTCAGTTTTCATCTCTTAAGTGAGGAATCATACTGGTCCAGCTCATCTTTCTGATCAGGTCTTAAGAGAGCAACACTGAAACCTGCGTGTCCGCATGCCTCTGGGCCAGCCACCTTCCCCGGCAGATACAGATGCTGGGGCAGAGTGAGTTCTCACAGAAAGAGGTGTGCAACATGGGGCGATACTGGCATTTTGGGGTATAATGCAAAGTAGGAAACGAAAGATTAACCTGGTTCCTAGAATATTCCGTTCTTTTGAAATAAATTCCTTGCAACTTATGGAGCACTTGAACTTCATACATAATCAGGATCTTAGTTCAAAGAAATAAAAACAGCGTTTGCAAACTACTGCTGACACTGTTGGCTGGCTGACCCAATTGTTCTTCCTGCCCCTTGAGCTGGAGAATTTCCCTGAATTTTCTTGATTTTCTGGTGAAGGAAACTTGTGAGGCAGCACTGTGAGTCTGTCTTCCTCTTGCCTTGGCTACTGGTGCTAAGCCTGAGTTCTAGCAGCCATCTAGTAACTATCAGGGACCTTGGAAGGGGTAAGTCACTGGACCAATTTCTACCTCAGCCTTCCTCTGAGGCAAGTAAAAAAGATGACTATATTTTTAAAAGCTACTTCAATTTCCTGTAACTTATTTGCATGCAGTCCTGATACAATAAAATATGATTACACCAAAGGTGGGCATGCCAAAACTTAGAGGACTGATGACGATACTGAAGTCAAACTGGACATTGTCCTATTGTTTTTCAATTCAATGAAAGATTTCAAGACCAATTTCAAAATTAAAAAGTGCATTTACTATTTTGGCATTTCTCCTTTAAATTTATCATTTTCTCTTCATAAGTCTAATTGTAAGTACCACCTCACATGAACTGAGCAAATTATATTGTCTTGTAAACAGTGGTTTTTATATATTGGCCATTCGTCTCAAAGCATTATCATAAATCAATATAAACACTTTTACTTTGGAAGAACTCCTGAGATTTGAATATACAATGTAATTAATAGCAGAGAATAAATTAGATCTCTCTTCTTTCTCTTTTCCTTCCTTCTTTCTCTATTTCCAATTATTTCCTTCCTCTTGCAATGTTTTTTCTCTGTTTAATCTTCCTTCTCTCCTTAAAAAAAATGTTTCCTATATTTCTCATAAAGAATACAGACATTTTTCTGAGCTTTCCTAGTAGTCTTTGTTGTTGTTGTTCTGTCAATTGTGTTCGACTTTTTGTGACCCCATGGACTACATCATGCTAGGCTTCCCTGTCCTTCACTGTCTCCTGGAGTTTGCTCAAACTCATGTCCATTGAATCAGTGACACAATCCAATCATTTCATCCTCTGTCACCCCCTTCTCCTCCTACCCTTTATCTTTTCCAGCATCAGGATCTTTTCCAATGATTTGGCTCTTCACATCAGGTGGCCAGAGTATTGGAGTTTCAGCTTCAACATCAGTCCTTCCAATGAATATTCAGGATTGATTTCCTTTTGGATTGAATGGTTTGATCTCCTTACAGTCCAAGAGACTCTCAAGAGTCTTCTCCAGCACCACAATTTGAAAGCATCAGTTCTTTGGCACTCAGTCTTCTTTATGGTCCAACACTCACATTGTAGATGACTACTGGAAAAACCATAACTTTGACTACACAGACCTTTGTCAGCAAAGTGAAGGTTCTGCTTTTTAATATGCTGTCTAGGTTTGTCATAGCTTTTCTTCCAAGGAGCAAGTGTCTTTTAATTGCACGGCTGCAGTCACCATCTCCAGTGATTTTGGAGCCCAAGAAAAGAAGGTGTGTCACTATTTCCGTTATTTCCCCATCTATTTGCCATAAAGTGATGGGACCAGATGCCATGATCTTCGTTTTTTGGATGTTGAGTTTTAAGGCAGCTTTTTCATTCTCCTCTTTCACCTTCATTGAGAATCTGCCTGCCAAAGCAGAGGACACAGGTTCCATCCCTGGTCCAAGAAAATCCCACATGCCACAGAGCAGCTAAGTTCCCATGCTACAACTGCTGAGCCTGCGCTCTAGAGCCGGAGAGCTGCAATTACTGAGCCCACGAGCTGCGACTCCTGAAGCCCGGGCTCCTAGAGCCCAAGCTCCACAAGAAAAGCCCCCACAATAAGACCGTGCTCGGCAGTGGAGAGTAGCCCCTGCTCACCGCAACTAGAGAACGCCTGCAGGCAGCAACAAAGACCCGGGACAGCCAAAAACAAGTACAAATAAATCTAAAAAAAAAAGAAAAGAATATAGCCTTTTCTCTAAGTATTTATGTACCTTTGTGGTAGACATCTTGTCTTCATGCATTTTGTGGGGAATTTGCCAGAATGTTAACATAGTATACAACATAATCAGCAATGGAAAAGTTTTTGAGATTTTCAGTTTCAAATAATTTCCCCCCATTTTTTTCCCTATAAAAATACAATCCTTGTTTGAAGTACATGCCATTTTGTCACAGTTGGAGATTTTTGACCCAAGCCAAAATGATCAAATGATTTTTGATCATTTTGAAATATGAGATCACAAATCCATAATCATATTTGATTATTTATCAATGTTTTTCTACTCACATGTATAAAAACACTGTGTTTTAATATTATACCTACTTGCAAAATATAACTCAGTCCGTGTCTGAGAAATAAGACAGGATTAAACAATATAATTTGGTATGTTGTAAGCGTTTTAAACTGAACAGGATAAAAATTAAAAACAGCCTAATGTTGAGTAAGACATATGGAAAGCAAGGTCAAGCCGTCTCCTTAGACAAGAAGGGCCACTTAGTATACAAACAAGAGAAACAAAACAGAACATCTTTTCCAGTTTTTACCAAATTCCAGAAAGGTAAAATAATGTATTGAAACACGATTTCTCTGTTCATATGAGTCTGAAAAAAAATCTGAACAGACAGTAATTTAACCAGAATCCAAAGTTCAGGAGCAAGACTGCGGAAAGCTCTCTCAGTTGAAAATCACTGTTTGTAGAAGTAAACCTTTGTTCCTGGTCTGTAAATTATTAAAACAAGTAAATAACGAGCTCCCGGGCGTCCTCGTTAGGCTTCCTCGCAGGCACTGATGCGCTCACCCGGCGGCTCACCCCGCGGCGGCTCCGGCCCTTGGCGTGTGCGGAGGCCTTGCCCAGGGCTGCGCGCGCATCCTCGCGCCAACTGCGGGTCAGCCCTTCCTGCCGCCTCCTCTAGAAGTCCAAATTTGGGCAGCTCAGTGGAGGGTAGCGTTCTTGCTCTAGAAGCTTGTCTAATGCCTGTTCCTTTCTCTTCTGTATAATTCACTTTGATTTTTGCCTCAAAGTTCTTATTTTGCCCGAGGCAGAAAACTTAGTCATGTCTAAGTAAAAATAAATTGTTATTTTCGGTCCTTTAGCTTTGAAGCTTGATTACATTCACCGTGTTTCCCCCTGTTCAGCCTTTTCCTTTCTCCTGGGTTGAAATTTTAAATTTTAAGCCCCTTTTAAATTTTTAGGAGCTTATGCAACTGCCTCTATGGGTAATTTGAGAGAAGGGGCCTGACCTCATGCAGGTCTTGATTTATTAAGTCCTACAGTGGATCCTTGCCTTCCATGTAATTTATCCTATTACACTCTTGGCAACGGCACAGTATGATGCTTTCTCAAATAGCAACCTGGACAGAATGTGGCCTTATCTTGGCATCTGCTCTGCTTCATACCACTGGTGGTCCCTGACCCCATTCTAGCGCTTTGTTTTAAGGATGGCCCACAAAGGGCCTGTTGGTTGTGTATCTCTTTATCCCAGTTGTAGGACCATCGGCAAAAGGAAAACATGCTTTCTCCCAGTTACTGTTCATGCCACAAATGAGACCCAAAGGACCGTGCAGACCCCTTCTGCCCTCCACAGGTGTCTCTGGAGGATGTGTGCACCTCTCGCCCCCTTAGTATGTCCCACTACCACCCCTACTTTCCCACAAAGTTGATGTTGAGACACTCAGTTTCCAGTGAGGGGAGGAACCATACTTCATACACGCAATTCTGGTGTCTGTGAATTCAGTTCAATTCTGACACTACATACCTGGAGATAGAATCAAATTTCAAGGTAAAGATTCAGCCCCAGGAGACTGCTCTCCATTTCAGATGCCAGTTGCAAACCCAAGTTTTACCTGTATTTGTGACTAACTGGCTGCAAACAAGAGGTTTATAAAACCCTGTCCTTTCTTGTTTGGTTGCTCAGCTGTGTCCAACTTTTTGCGACCCCAGGGACGGCAGCACGCCAGGCTTCCCTGTCCTTCACTATCTCCTGCAGTTTGCTCCAATTCATGTCCACAGCCCTCTCTTTGGGTTTGGTTAATTTGCTAGACAGCTCACAGAACTCACGAAAATCCATTTACTCATGAGATGACCAGTTTATTACATGAGTCAGCAACCTGGTGAAGAGATCCATAGGTGGGGTCCCAAACAAAGAAACTTCTGTCCTTTTAGAACTTGAGACACAGTGGTATGTGGAAGAATTCTGGCGTCTCCAGAATGTGGAAGCTCTTTTTCAAAATGCCTGCACTACCTTAACTGTCACTGACAACATCAGAGGGTTCTTATTTGTCCACATCCTTGCCACCACTTGCTAATGTCGGTCTGATTTATTAGAGCCATTCTGGTAGGTGTGAAATGACATTTCATTGTGATTTTAATTTGCATTTCCTTAATGGACCATGGAACAAGGGATCAGTTCAAAATTGGTAAAGGAGTACGTCAAGGCTGTATATTGTCATTGTCACCTTGCTTATTTAACTTGTATGCAGAGTACATCATGTGAAACACTGGGTTGGATGAAGCTCAAGCTGGAATCAAGATTGCCGGGAGAAATATCAATCACCTCAGATATGCAGATGACACCACTCTCATGGCAGAAAGCAAAGAGGAACTAAAGAGGCTCTTGATGAATGTGAAAGAAGAGAGCGAAAAAGCTGGCTTAAAACTCAACATTCAAAAAACTAAGATCCTGGCATCCAGTCCCATCTCTTCATGGCAAAGAGATGCGGAAACAGTGGAAACAGTGAGGCTTTATTTTTGGGGGCTCCAAAATCACTGCAGATGGTGATTGCAGCCATGCAATTAAAAGACGCTTGCTCCTTGGAAGAAAAGCTAAGACAAATCTAGACAGCATATTTAAAAGCAGAGACATCACTTTGCTGACAGATGTCCATACAGTCAAAGCTATGGTTTTTCCAGTGGTCATGTACAGATGTGATTGTTGAACCATGAAGAAGGCTGAATGCTGAAGAATTGATGCTTTTGAACTGTGGTGTTGGAGAAGACTCTTGAGATTCCCTTGGACTGCACGGAGATCCAACCAGTCCATCCTAAAGAAGATCAGTCCTGGGTGTTCACTGGAAGGACTGATGCTGAAGCTGAAACTCTAATGCTTTGGCTGCCTGATGCGAAGAGCTGACTCACGGGAAAAGACCCTGATGCTGGAAAAGATTGAGGGTAGGAGGAGAAGGGGATGACAGAGGATGAGATGGTTGGATCACATCCATGGATCAGTGGATATGAGTATCGATTCAGTTCAATGGATATGAGTTTGAATAAACTCCAGGAGATAGTGAAGGACAAGAAAGCCTCGAGTGCTGCAGTCCATGGGGTCGCAAAGAGTCAGGTACGACTGAGCGACTAAACAACAACAACAGTGGATGATATTTTTGAACATCTTTCCGTGTAATGTTTTACATCAGCCATTCAAGTATCTTCTTTCATAAATGTATGTTAACATGTTTAAACATTTTTGATGGATCATCTTCTTATTGAGTTGTCAGCATTCTTCAGGGTTATAAGTCCTTTATTGGGCATGTGTTTTGAAAATGTTTGCTTCTTGTCTTTTGCTTATCTTTTCATTTTCGTAATGGTGCCTTTTGAAGTCCAAAAGTTTTAAATTTCGATGAGGTCCAATTTAACAATTTTTTTAAAATTTTATGGGTTATGCTTTTGGTCTTTCCCTAACACGAGGTCTTGGAGCTTTTCTTTTACATATTCTTCTAAAAGTTTTATTGTTTTAACTCATACATTCAAGTATATAATCCATTTTGAGTTAATTTTGTATATGTTCTAAGATGAGGTTCAAAATTGATATTTTTTGTGTGTACATCTAATGAATCTAGTCCCAGTTCCGTTTGTTGAACAGGTTATCCTTTCCTCCTAATGAATTGCTTTGGCATTTTGTAAAACAAATCAGTTGACTGAAATATAAGGCTTTATTCCTGGACTCTCAATTCTGTTTCATAATCTACATACAATTGACCTTACACAACTTAGAGATTAGGGGCACTGTCTCTCCTCACATTTAAAAATCCACATAAATTTAGTCTGCCCTCCATAGCTGAGGTTCCATCATAACTGCATCTGTGGGTTCAACCAACTGCAGATCATGTAGTGCTGTATTATAGTATTTACTGTTTTTTTTTTTTTTTTTTTAAAAACAAACTGCCTACCTGTGGACCCTCACAGTTCAAATCTGTGTTGTTCAAGGTCAATTATATTTGCATGTCTATATGCCAATACCAGGCTTCTCTATTGGCTCAGATGGTGAAGAATCTGCCCACAACACAGGAGACTCTGGTTCAAGCCCTAGATTGGGAAGATCCCCTGGAGAAGAGAATGGCTACCCACTCCAGTATTCTTGCCTGGAGAATTCCATGGACAGAGGAGCCTGGCAGGCTACAGTCCATGGGGTCGAAAAGTCAGACATGACTAAGAGACTAACGTGCTCACACATATGCCGACCAAATTGCCTGATTATTTTAGCTTTTATAGTTAGTTTTGAAATTAGAAAATAAGAATTCTTTAACTTTTTGTTCTTTTCAGAATTATTTTGGCTGTCAGGTGTTTTGCATTTTCATATAAATTTTAGAATTTGTCAGTTTCTGTAAGAAGTTTTTTGATAGGAATGTGTTGAATCTATTTGGGAGAGAATTGTCATCTTAACAATATTGAGTTTTCTAATCCATAATCACAGAATGCCTATTTATTTAGGTCTGGGGCTTCCCTGGTAACTCAAACAGTGAAGAATCTGCCTGCAATGCAGGAGACCAGGGTTCCATTCCTGGGTCAGGAAGATCCCCTGGAGAAGGGAATGACTATCCACTCCAGTATTCTTGACTCTTGGACAGAGGAGCCTGGCAAGCTACAGTCTATGGGGTCGCAAAGAGCTGGACATGACTGAGTGACTAACACTCTTTTAAATTTACCTCAGCAAAGTTTTATGATTTTCAGTGTATGCTTTGCACTTTTCTTGCTAAATATATTCCTAAGTATTTCATTCATTTTGGTGCTATTGTGAGTGAAAATTTATTCTTAATTTTGCTCGTGTATCAAAAACAAATGATTTTTGCAAATTGACATTATATCCACCAAACCTGCTGTACCTTTTGAAAAAAATTAATGGACTTAATTTTTTTAGAGCAGTTTGAGGTTTACAGAAAAATTTAGTACAGGAATTTCCCACATACCCCTCCTCCCAGCACTCTTCTCTACCCCTTCTACACAGTTCACCCTATTATTAACATGTTAAATAATACTAAAAATTGGCTTACCATGTGATCCAGCAATTGCTGGATCTAGTGCTAGAGATACACGTGATGAGCCAATATTGCATTAAGGTTCACTCTCTGTTGTATATCCTATGAGTTTTCACAAATGTATCCACAATTACGGTGCCACACAACTTGCTTCACTGCCCCCCAGTTAACCTCTGCAACGCCTGTTCATCCATCCTTCCCTCCTTCTGGAATCCTTGGAAGCCACTTATCTTTTTACTGTCTCAGTAATTTTTGCCTTTTCCAGATGCCAACTGTTGTGCCTTTGTTCAGCTAGCTTTTGTTGAGTCTCGTGATGACAGAGGGTGAGCCCCGGTTCAACAAGAGGCCGCGAGGGAATTGAAATAGAGAAGTTTATTGCTCGTAGATCATGGAGGAAGTACACCGCATACGCTGGGGGAGCACATGTGCAGGTCAAGGCAGGGTGTAGGCAGAGAGAGGGGCAGGCTTTGGGGCATGGGCTTTTTTTAAGGTCCACGGGTGGAGTGCTTCAGGGTTTCCAGCTAAGCCAGATTGGTCAGTTCAAACCTAGAAGAATGGGGCTTTGATAAGCTCTGAACCTGTCTTATCTAAGGAGCACGCAAGGGGAAGGCCTTGGGCGGAGGGCTGAAAGTTTATCACAAGGGCTTTTGGGGAAGTCATATTAGGAACTTAGATTTTCTTATACCTCTGCAGGCTGTTATCTGGGCAATGTTCTTGTATGTGGAGCTGATGTCAGTTTAAGGCCCCTGCAAGTTTCTTGACCCCCAAAATGGAGGTCAAAGCAGCGCTACCATGGAGTAGCTTAGCTAAATTTTCAACAGTTGGAATCAAGTAGCCTGTAGTGTCTTTGAATTGATTTCTTTCACTTTGCAATATGCATTTAAGATGTCTCCATGTTTTATCATTTATTTTAACTGCTGAGTGGTATTCCATTGTGTACAACATAGTAATATTCCATTAATATTATCACAGATGTTTATTCTTTCACCCTTGAAACATCATGGCTGCTTCCAAGTTTTAGTTAAGTTGTGAATAGAATTTTGTGTGCATGTCATTAATTTCAACTCACTTGGATAAATACCAAGGTGTGCAATTGCTGGATCATATGGTAAACCAATGTTCAGTGTTTTAAAAACTGCCCAATTGTCTTCAACGTTGCTATACCACTTTTGCATTCCCACTAGCAATAAACAGTGTTCTTACTGCCCACATCCTTACTAACATTTGGTATTATTAGTGCTGTTGTCAGTAATTTCAGCTACTTAAAAAGGTGTGTAGTTTTACTTTAATTAGCAATCCTCTCATGACGTATGATGTGGAACATCTCTTAACATGCTTATTTGCTATCTGTACATCTTATTTAATAAAGTATCTTATCAGATCTTTTGATCACTTTTTGGTTGGGTTTTTTGTTTTTTTATTGCTAAGTTTTAAGAGTTCTTTCTGTATTTTGGATACATGTACCTTATCAGATACGCATTTTGCAAATACTTTCTTTCAGTCTGCAGTTAGTCTTTCCATTGTCTTAACAGTGTCTTTGCAGAGCCCAAGTTTTTAAATTAGGAAAAGTCCAATTTATCACATTTTCCCCCTCAAATTGTGCTTTTGTTGTTGTGCCTAAGAAGTCATCACTAAGCCCAAGGTCACCTAAAGTTTCTCTTATGTTGTCCTTAAGAGCTTTGTAGTTTTGTGTTTTATGTCTAGGTTTATGAACTGTTTTGAGTTAATTTTTATGAAAAATGTCTACTCTGTGTCTGGATTTATTTTTCTTCTTCTGCATTTGATGTTTAGTAATTTCAGTTCCATGTGTTGAAAAGATTCTGTTTTCTCCATTGAATTGCCTTTGCTCCTTTGTCAAAGGTCAGTTGACTACATTTGCGTGGGTCTATTTCTGGGATCTCTCTTCTGTTCCTTTGATCTATTTGTCTCTTCTTTTGCCAGTACCACACAGTCTTGATTGCTGTAGCTTCCTTCTGTTTTTAATTTCTAACTTAGCTGCATTTGTATGACTTAAGTCCATTTAAATTTATTAATGCTTATTTCATTACTTAACATGTTATCTATCTTGTAAAATGTTCCATATGTGGTTGAAAATAATTTATGAATATTGCTGATGATGGGTGTTAGATTAAGTGGGTTGATGATATTTTTTAAGTTATACATATTCTTGTGGATTTTTGTTCCAGTTTTTCTATCAATTTTTTGAGAGCAGCTATTTACTTTTTTAATTATTATTATTATTTTTTTTGGCCACACGATGTAGTCTGTGGGATCTTAGTTCCCTCGGCAGTGATCATACCCCAGCCCTTAGCAGTGACAGCAAGGATTCCTAACCACTGGACCCCCAGGGAATTCTCAAGAGCAACTATCATTGAATTTTCTGTTCCTACCTCTAATTCTATCGATTTTAGTTTCATATATTTGGGACTCAGTTGTTAGGTTTTTGTAATTATTATTTGTTCTTGTAACTCAACTCTCTTATTATAAAATGTTTCTCCAGTCCAGTAGCAATTTTTTCTTAAAACGTTGTCTTTTATTAGTGTAATCTCTCCAGCTCTTTTTTGCATACTATTTGTATTATATATCTTTTTCTATCTTTTAACTTATTTGTGTCTTTGAATTTTACTATCTTCTATATACCATATTTAATTGGATCATTAAAAAATTCCATCCTACCTGTCTCTACATTTTGGATCATAGCATTTAATTACATTTATTGTAAATCCTGCTAAGGTAGGAGTTATGTTTGAAATTTTGCTATTTGTTTTCTATGTGTCTTTTTTATTCATCTGTTCCTCCCTTACTTCCTTCTCTTGTGTGAAATAGATATTTTCTAGTGTACCATGTAAATTCTCTTTTCTGCTTATTCTTTTTAAAAATTTGTTTTCATAGTGTTTACCCTGAGGATTACAACTGGCACCTTAACTTAAATCAGTCTGATTTAGATTAATATTAATATTAACTTACTTTTAGTAGCATATAGAGATTTTGCTCTAATGGAGAAACTTGGCTTCATCCCTTCTTTTTTCTGTGTGATATTATTGTTTTACAAATTATACCTTCAAATGTTATAAGACCATCAACAAAAATTTATATTAATTGCAGTATGTAGTTGTCTTCTAAATCAGATAGGAGAAGAAAAAAATTACAAAAATTGTGTTTTATTGTGTTTTATATTTATCTGTGTAGTTACCCTTAGTAATAATCTATTTCTCCATGTTGATTTGAGTTTACCCCCTAGTGTCTTTTCGTTTTAGACTGAAAGATTCTCATAGAACTGGTAATTGTGAATTCCCTCAGCATTCATTTGTCTTGTGGTATCTTGATTTCTCTCACAATTTTGAAGAATAGTTTTCCTGAATATAGAATTCTTGACTGACGGTCTCCCCTCCCATTCCCAACATTTTGTATTGTTCCACTGCCTCTGGCCTCCATAGTTTCTAATGAGAAGTTAGTGTTAACTTTACTGAGAATTTCATATAGATGATGAGTATTTTTCTTTTGATGGTTTCAAGAATCTTTTGTTTATGTCTAAATCTGAATACAGTGTGCTAGGGTATAAGCTTAGTTAAGTTTATTCTATTTGGGACTCATCTGTTTTTCATCAGTTTGAAAGTTTATTAGTCATATTGGATTAGGGCCCACCCTAATGACTTCATTTTAAATTAATTACCTCTGTAAAGACTCTATTTCCAAATATTGTCACATTCTAAGGTACCAGGTATTAGGACTTAAACATGTCTTCTGGAGTTACATAATTCAACCCATAATATGAATTTTATAGAATTAGACTAGGAAAGTGATTAAGCAATCATACACATGCACACCCCAGAAGCAATAACAATAACAACAAACTTTGGGGAGGAGGGATCTAATTTTCATAGTTGTGACATTCATTTTATCTAAAATGTCCAGTTTTAACAAAAATGTATGTGACTTATGAAGGAATAAGAAAGACACAGAGGGAAAAGAAGACACGGGGAGAAAAGAGCATGGAACCGTTATCTTGAATCTACAAACCAGGATATGCTATAGATTGCTAGAAATCACCTGGAGCTGGATGAGATGAGGGAGGATTCTCACCTAGAGTGGTCAGAGATTATGTGGCCCTCCTGAAATCTTGATTTTGAACTTCTAGCCTCCAGAACAATGAGACAATAAATTTCTGTTGTTTTAAGACATCTCAGTTTTGGTACTTTATTGTGGCAACCCTGAGAAGCAAATAAAAATTTGTATTCCCCGGTGTGCAGCCACTGAATTCTTTACTAGGTGTGCTTAGTAGTCAGCTAATGACTCATCTCACATGCTAGCAAAGTAATGCTCAAGATTCTCCAAGCCAGGCTTCAACAGTACGTGAACCGTGAACTTCCAGATGTTCAAGCTGGATTTAGAAAAGGCAGAGGAACCAGAGATCAAGTTACCAACATCTGCTGGATCATCGAAAAAGCAAGAGAGTTCCAGAAAAACATCTACTTCTGCTTTATGGACTACGCCAAAGCCTTTGACTGTGTGGATCACAATTAACTGCGGAAAATTCTGAAAGAGATGGGAATACCAGACCACTTGACCTGCCTCCTGAGAAATCTGTATGCAGATCAAGAAAAAACAGTTAGAACTAGACATGGAACAACAGACTGGTTCCAAATCGGGAAAGGAGTACATCAAGGCTGTATATTGTCACCCTGCTTATTTAACTTATATGCAGAGTACATCATGAGAAACGTTGGGCTGGATGAAACACAAGCTGGAATCAAGATTGCCAGGAGAAATATCAATAATCTCAGATACACAGATGACACCACCATTATGGCAGAAAGTGAGGAGGAACTAAAGAGCCTCTTGATGAAAGTGAAAGAGGAGAGCAAAACAGTTGGCTTAAAACTCAACATTCAAAAAGCTAAGATCACGGCATCCAGTCCATCACTTCATGGCAAATAGATGGGGAAATAATGGAAACAGTGGCAGACTTTATTTTGGGGGGCTCCAAAATCACTGCAGATGGTGACTGAAGCCATGAAATTAAAAGATGCTTGCTCCTTGGAAGAAAAGTTATGACCAAATTAGACAGCTTATTAAAAAGCAGAGACATTACTTTGCCAACAAAGGTCCGTCTGGTCAAGGCTATGGTTTTTCCAGTGGTCATGTATGAATGTGAGAGTTGGACTATAAAGAAAGCTGAGCACAGAAGAATCGATGCTTTTGAACTGTGGTGTTGGAGAAGACTCTTGAGAATCCAGTCCCTTGGACTGCAAGGAGATCCAACCAGTCCATCCTAAAGGAGATCAGTCCTGGGCGTTCATTGGAAGGACTGATGCTGAAGCTGAAACTCCAATACTTTGGCCACCTGATGAGAAGAGCTGACTCATTTGAAAAGACCCTGATGCTGGGAGGGATTTGGGGCAGGGGGAGAAGGGGACGACAGAGGATGAGATGGTTGGATGGCATCACTGACTCAATGGACATGAGTTTGAGTAAACTCCAGGAGTTAGTGATGGACAGGGAGGCCTGGTGTGCTGCGGTTCATGGGGTCGCAAAGAGTCGGACACGACTGAGTGACTGAACCGAACTGAATGACTGATCAGAGATTCCCATAAATGACTGGGACCAGTAAGTTTTCTAGTCTTTGCTAAGGAGCCCTCTGTGTAGGTTAAGGCATTCCTTCTATGCTCAGGCAAATTATTACTCTAACTTAGGCTTCATTTCTAGTTTTCACAGGGCTTCAGTGTCAGACAAAAGTGAGAGCTTGGGGCCCTGAAAGGCCTTCTCTGGGCATTTGTACATCCCTGGATGTGCACGTGGCCTTCGAGATATTTACGAATACATTGGCACTTTTCAAAGGCCCTTCTGGACGTCTTTTCTCCCGGATCTTCCTTTTAAATTTTAGGCTGGGATTTCCCCTGTCCCCCTTGCTGCCTAAACTGGCATTGCTGCCTTAGGCTATTTCTGTGTTAAACAAAATTGCAGTTGATTGTTTTTGTTAGATATCCTGCTGAGAGTGCTTTTTCCAAGACCTGCATATGGAGTATTTTCAAGGAGCCAAGAGATAGGTCCAATGAGGAGAACGCTCTGGAGATGGTGCTCTTTGAGGTGCTCCTGGTCTACCACGTTACAGTGGCTGCAACACCGCTTATTTTTATGGTGGCAAGATTTCAGAGCTGTTGGTTTTCAAGGTTGGCTTGGAGCTAGGGAAGGAGGATGGGAATAGGCCAAATTTAAAACCCACAAACTCAACTGTATTAATTAAACCTCAGAAGTTTTTCTTAAATAAATTCCCCCTAGATTGTGACCATTTTTGACTTAGATTCTGAAGTACAGAAAAAGTTGATTTTAGCAAAATTTTCAGTATCTTGTTGCTTTTATGGAAGAATAGACATATAGGATCTTCAATCTGATAATGTGACTACCATACTTATATTGAAATCAGGGGTGAAACAGGGAAGCCTGGCGTGCTGCAGTCCATGGGGTCACAAAGAGTTGGCCATGACTGAGCAACTGAACTGACTGATACATAAAAAGGAAAAATCTAGTGCTATCTGCAGAGATGTGGGTGGTCCTAGAGATTGTCATATAGAGTGAAGTACGTCAGAAAGAGAAAAATAAATGTCATATAACATCATCTGTATGTGAAATCTAGAACAATGGTTCAAATGAATGTATTTGCAAAGCGGAAATAGAGCCACAGACGTAGAGGACAAACTTTGGTCACCAAGGGGGAGGAGGAGTAGGGTGAATTGGGAGACTGGGGTTGACATGTATGTACTACCATGTCTAAGACAGCCCACTAATGAGGACATACTGAACAGCACAGTGATCTGTGGTGACCTAAATGGGAAGGAAATCTGAAAATGAGTATATATGTATCCATGTAACTGATTCTCTTTTGTGTACATCAGAAACTAATACAACATTGTAAAGCAAATACATTTCAATCAGTTCAGTCACTCAGTCATGTCCGACTCTTTGCCAACCCAGGAATCGCAGCACTCCAGGCCTCCCTGTCCATCACCTAACTCCCAGAGTTTACTCAAACTCATGTCCATTGAGTCAGTGATGCCATCCAACCATCTCATCCTCTGTCATCCCCTACTCCTCCTGCCCCCAATCCCTCCCAGCATCAGGGTCTTTTCAGATGAGTCAGCTCTTCGCAGCAGGTGGCCAAAGTACTGGAGTTTCAGCTTCAGCATCAGTCCTTCCAATGAACACCCAGGACCGATCTCCTTTAGGATGGACTGGTTGGATCTCCTTGCAGTCCAAGGGACTGTCAAGAGCCTTCTCCAACACCACAGTTCAAAAGCATCAATTCTTCTGTGTTCAGCTTTTTTAATAGTCTAACTCTCACATCCATACATGACCACTGGAAAAACCATAACCTTGACTAGATGGACCGTTGTTGGCAAAGTAATGTCTCTGCTTTTTAATATGCTATCTAGGTTGGTCTAACTTGGTCTTTCAATTTCATGGCTACAATCACCATCATACACTTCAATAAAAATTAATTTAAAAATTAATAAATCAGGAATTTATTTCTACAAACAGTAAATTTATTCTACAAATAATTCTACAAACAGTAGAATTTAGGTATTAAGAACATAAATTTTGGAGTAACACAGAGTCATATGAATTTCACAAGTCCCTTCCCTTCTATGAGCCTCTTTTTTTGCATATCTGTACAATTGAGCTAATGATACACATTTAACAAGACTGACACCATTAGATCTGTCATCATGACAGATCTTCTCTTAGATTGCAATTAAAGAAAAAGAAGAATAAACAGGAAAAGCACTGTAAACCTTTCAGGATGGCATCTCACTATACAATTTAGTCTTTCAAAATGTCTCTTCTTTGCTTCCCTCTCCTCTGATTCTCTGCTTTTTGCAACTCCCATTGCTTTTTCTTGAGTCACGTGTTGAAAAGGCATGGTCATGGAAGTTTCTCATTTCGATTTCCCAAGTTTTTGTCCAAGGGCTGAGCTCACCTGCATGCTGTGGGGAAGGTGATTCTCAGGGCACCGGAGGAGCTGTGCCAGTGACCCTGATATTGGTTCACTTACCTGTTAATGGAGTAGCCCCACCTGGAATCTTCAAGAATACACACCATGGAGTAGGGATCCCGTTTCAAAGGGAGCTTCCCCTGTATCTGGAGACTCTCTGATAGTCCTGAGAATGCCAGGAATGGGGGTTGGTGCCCCAGCCCTAGTCTCTTGTTTTACACTCTTATGTTTCAGTGTCACAGACAGTTGTTGCTGTTTAGTTGTGACTTCATGTCTGACTCTCTTGCAACCCCATGGACTACAGCCCACCAGGCTCCTCTGTCCATGAGATTTCCCAGGTAAGAATACTGGAGTAGATTGCCATTTCCTTCTCCAGGGGATCTTCTTGACCCAAGGATTTAACCCGAGTCTCCTGCATTGGCAAGCAGATTCTTTACCACTGAGTGACTGACATTCTTGAATACTACTGAACTCAAGGGATACATGAAATGGCATATCCTTTTTCTCCTTGTATCAGTAAGAGCAATAGAACCTCTAGGAAACCGTATCTATATCTACATCTATTTCATCTATGTATAGATCTGTCAATAGCTCTTTATCTGTGTCAGTATCTGAATCTCTGTTTCTATTTCTAGCTATGATGGCATGGGGAGGGAGGTGGGAGGAGGGATCGGGATGGGGAACACATGTAAATCCATGGCTGATTCATGTCAATGTATGGCAAAAACCACTACAATATTGTAAAGTAACTAGCCTCCAACTAATAAAAATAAATGAAAAAAAAAAAAAAGAAAAGAAAATGAAAAGGCTTTGCTTGTTAAAGAGATTTGACTTTATTTAGTTGTGGGAGCTGATTATGTCGTCTCTAGTAAGATTGATTATGTCGTCTCTAGTCCTCAAGTCTGCAGCTGAAAGTGGAAGTTCAGGTCGTCCAGAAGGGTAGTGGATGTAAACGTGGAGGAGAGTAAGAACAAGCTGGAGCTCACAAGGATAAGCTGAAATCTGTCAGTTTTATTACCACTTACCTAGACAGCCTGAGTATCTCATCGAAGCTGCAGCCCTTCCCGGTGGAAGGAAGCATGCACCAGACCCAGAAGTTGGAACGGCCGAAGGAGGACTTTGGTGAAGGTGGGAGAGTTACAAGTTTCCTTACCGCCTCATGCTGACAAGATAAGCCAGCAGATATACAACTGTTACAGCAAAGGAGTGGGCCATCGTCTATAACACAATGTATACTGTAAAAGAAAAATTGCTTAGCATGCTGGTTACAAATGGCAAGGCAGATTTTATTTGAGCTACTGCAGTAGGGGAAAGAGACTTCAGTCTAGAACTGAACTCGACTCCAAACACAGCAAAGGCATGTGGGGATTTATATCCCACGCACAGTGAGGGGGTCAGTGAATGGAGAAAAACTAAGAGGAACTTGATTAGATAGCAGCAGTGTGGGTATTCTTGCTAAACTGTGCTCAGCAAATCAAAGGATGAGGGCTCAAAGGAGTCTCGTTTAAGTTTGGTCAAGGAGGGCTTCCTTGTCAGTGTGAAACATCAAAATGATTGCTGCTTCACTTCTGTTTTCTAAATCTTACTCAAGAATATTCCTTATGGGGTCTTCCTGGACGGTCCAGTGGCTAAGACTTCACACTCCCAGTGCAGGGGTCCCTGAGCTTGATCCCCGGTCAGGGAATTAGATCCCACGTGTTGTGTCCGAAGAGTTCAAATGCCACAACTAAGACCCAGCACAGTCAACTAAACAAACAAGCTAAAATTAGGGGGAAAAAAAGAATTCTTCCTTATGGTTCATTTTAACTTAGAAATTTGGGAAATGTAGTTCAGCATAGTCAAATGTGTAGTTAACACATTGCAAACCTACCACACTGTTATTTGTGGAGGTGCGGGGGTCATGCTTCTTTTTCTAGTCTTATTTTCCTGCTGTGAAATCCAGGACACAGGGAGTGGGCTCACTCACTGTCTCTCCTGAAAGCAGGTAGGAGACTGAGTGGCAGGATGTTGGCTAACTCTGCCCTGTGCTTCTGCTCTGTTTTTGCCTTTTTCTCCCCCAAACATTGTATTTTACCCTCATTTAAAATATCTTCTTGAGATAAGAACATAACATGGGATTTATCCTTTTAAATCTTCAGTGTGCGTTATTGTTGACTATTGTTATAATGTTGTCCATCTCTAGAGCTTATTCATATTACTTAGCTAAAACTTTATGACTTCTGATTAATAATTACCCACTCCCCCCCTGGTCTCAGCCCCTGGTAACCACCATCCCACTCTTTGACTTTATGGATTTGACTATTTTAGATACCTCATTTAAGTACAATCATGCAATACTTATCTCTCTGTGTGTGGTTATTTCACATACTGTAATTCAATTTTTTTTTTAATTTTTGTAATTCTATTTTAAGATGAACATTCTGGTCTCCTTCCCTCACTTCTAGGTCCTTCTCTCCAGGACAGAAGGGGAGCCATACTTTCATCTGGGTTGTGAACCTGCTCATGTTTATTGAGATCTATATAGCATTGTTACTGGGCTTTCTGGTGAATCAGATGCAGTCTGCCAGAAAATAGCCATTTACTGGCAACCAAAGCAAAAACATAAACAATTTTATGTTCATTTACTCTTAAAGGACAACATGGAAATAATTTACATCTAAGGCAGGGAGTGTCCTCCAAGCTTAAGAGACTTTAGAGGTGCTCAGGACAACATTTTGCATTGTGGAGTCAACATATTTAAGAGCTATTAAAGCTCAGGCCTTGCTCAGATGTTCAAGACCTTTGTTCCTTCTGTCCAGGGTGGCCTCCTCCTGTCTTTCCTGACCTCATCTTTCTGCACGTGACCCAGGCCACCAGAATGGTGGCTGGTTAGGGGACAGACTTATGTTGCAGGGTCTTTCACTCCCTCACGTTGTTAATTTGTTTCTTTTTTTTTTTTTTTTTTTTTTTTATTAGTTGGAGGCTAATTACTTCACAATATTGTAGTGGTTTTTGTCATACATTGACATGAATCAGCCATGGAGTTACATGTATTCCCCATCCCGATCCCCCCTCCCACCTCCCTCTCCACCCGATCCCTCTGGGTCTTCCCAGGGCACCAGCCCCGAGCACTTGTCTCATGCATCCAGCCTGGAATTTGTTTCTTAAAATGAATGAAAGGTAGATCCTTGGTCGCTTGAAAGCGTGATGGAAAAAGTGGGAGGGAGAGGGAGTAGCGTAAGTGAGAGGATTTTTGTAAGTGAGCCAACTCCTCAGTGTTCATGTGCAGAAGTCAACAGACACTGTCTTAAGTTGAGATATTTATGAATAAACGTTTCCATATTGTTTAGAGTTGTGGAAGGAAAGTATTATTCACTCAGTCATGTCCAACTCTTTGTGACCCCATGGACTGTAGCCCACCAGGTTCCTCTGTCCATGGGATTCTCCAGGCAAGAATACTGGAGTGGGTAGCCATTCCCTTCTCCAGGGGATCTTGCCGACCCAGGGATCAAACCTGGGTCTCCTGCGTTTCAGGCAGATTCTTTACCATCTGAACCACCAGGGAAGACTTGTGGAAGCAACCACCAAGAAGAACCAGAACCATAAACACTCTTAAATGGTTGTTTCCAGAGGAAAAAAAACTGGGAATATGTTTGGGAAGGAGTGAAGTAGAGTAGAAAACCCTTGCTTTTGCTGTAATACCTGTCTCAATGACATTTTTCTTCCATCTGATCATATTATTTTGATGATAATTTTTTAAAAAGTCAAACTAAAACCCTTTCAAGTAATCTTACACTATTTTACCTGGATGCATCACATGCATTTTGTTAGTGATTGAACACAGGCTCTATTTAACAAAGGTGGAAAAAAAAGGGCAGCACTCTTTTGTTTCAGAGAACCCATGAACATCATTTCTACCAATATAGGCAGGAAAAGTCATCAGCTGTCATTTATGCAGAATTTTAAAATTCTGTTACAATGGATAAAGAGAGGAAGATACAGCTCAAGAGAGTATTTGGATGTTGCTGGGCACGAGGTTTCTACTTGCTGACGTTTCTGACTGGAGCACACGTTTTTGTGGCCCTCGAAGGGATATTGAAGTCCTCGTGCATGAATCCGGGGCTCTCCCTGAGCACCTAGGTTGACTGGGTGGGCCCTGTGGTCCTTTATGACCCCTCTCTGCTCAGCAGAGGTAGGCGTGACCTTCCCATGCAGTGGAGCTCACTACTGTTTTCTCAAGAGGTGTTTTGGCAATGTGATTCTTTCCTGAATTTCTGGACCACCTTTCTGGGCCCAGGGCTCGCTGCCAGGCAGGCTCCGCTCCTTGCTGAGTACAGCATCCAGCCTTTTTATCCCAGCTGCTCTGCTCCAAAGCTGCTGAAGAAATGTCTGGCGCTGGGAGTTCTGAGTTCTCGTGGTGTGAGAGAGGTGACTCGGCTTCAGATAGGCAGCATGATGCTGAAAATGGCCATGCACGACCTTCTTTCCCGAAGTGCAATAGTGTTGCTGGTGAAAGGGAGAAGGGAGAAGCTAGAATTATTTCAGAACTCTTTCAATGCTGAGTTTCCAGAAGCCTCCCAGTTGACAGAAGCCATCTTCCAAGGATATTTTGCATATTCAGATGGGAGATGCTTTATGTATCCAGCAGGTAACCCACAATACCTTGGGAAAAACAAATCTCGAGCCATGACCTGTTGTATGCAATGTGAAGTGCACATCTTTTATTATACTTTGTGTCTTATTTAAATTAAATAATTTTTTCTTCTTTATTATTTTCCAAATCAGATCAGAATATGCCAGCTCTGCAATTATCATCAACTCTTAATTTTTTCCAGTTATTCCAAAGTACTTATTTTCTTGAATAACTTCTCTTTTTCAGCTTTCTTTTCTGGGACAGCAGATAGGGGACTTATGTGCCAATCTAGTTTTTATTCTATTAATGGATGAATTCTCAGAGTGTGGAAAATAGTCTTTGTTCATGAAACTGTGAATCTAAGAATAATCCAATGCCAGACTAGGCTTGTGTTATTGGTGAGTGTGACATATTCAGGCTTTTAAATGTTTTTAAAAAGAATAGAATCCTGGATTTCCTTGATTGCTCTAAGGTCAGATTCAGTACTCTTCCCTTCACTGTCAGGATACAAGTTCTGTCTCCATTTTCAAAGTCAGCCTCTCCCCTTGACCTCCACCTGTACGCTTTCCCTCTCACGTCCTCGGGAAACTTTCACACTTATTACATCATGTTTCTCAGCTTCAACCTTTTTATCGCTGTTTTTCTTGGACATTTAAACATTAAGCAGACTCTCTACTACTGAAAAAAATATTTCCTTAATCTTAGGACCCCCTGTAGTCACTGATGTGTCCATCATCTATTAACTGTCTTGTCAGCAGGTATTTTTTGAAACACGGATGATTTTTAAAGCCCTGTATTAGTGCTGTAAGATCAGTAAGATGTATTCTTTCTACCAAAGAGGTTTGCAGCAGTAGAAGAGGCTCTCCCTAGATTTGTGGCCTGACTTCTGCCACTTCCTAGCTGTGCTAAGTGTCTTTATCTCTCTGCACTTCACCCTCCTTCGTCTGAAAAATAGGCAGTATTGCTTAAAGTCACCATAATTCTGTGACTTATGAATAAGTAATGATATGATAGTATGTCGTAAGTGGCTGTAAGGGAACAATACAATTACAATGGAAATTCAGTGGAAGATAAAACCACCTTCTGCTGTTTCATCTAGTGGAAAAGATAACAGTTTTAATGGGACCCTCCAAAAAATTCCAGCAGTAGAAAAATCTGAGTGAAGCTGTGGAGACCAGAAGTGTGCAGATGTGTGTAAGTCATGGCACACAATCTTAGGTAACTGCCAGATTGTTTCCGCCTCACCAGCTTGATAATCAATCCAGTTGTTAGGTCGAGCACCTAGAATGAGGAAGAGCAAGATGACATAGGATTGGAGACAGATGACGGAGAATGTCAGCTTTTAGGAGGCAGATGGAGAAAGAGGATTTGATAAAGAAGCCAGAGGAAGTCTAGAGAATTATGAAAGAAAATCACCAAGTTTCCAAAGGAGAGAGTGTAATCCACATCGTGAAATGCTTCAGAAGCTGAAGAGTGTGAGAAATGATCAAAAACAATTTTATTAACCAAGAGGTCGTTGGTGGATTTTGAGCATGAGAGGAAAGGCACTCAGCATTGAATTTGAAACTGAGATATTGAGAAAAGAAAACTATGAGAGATCAGTGTTTTATAATTAAATGGGCCACTGCCATTTGAGAGGGTAATGAGCAAAACTTTCTTTTCCTCTCTCTCTCTCACACACATTGTCCTTTTCTCTTTTAAAAACAGGAATCTTTGGCTTCTGTTTGTGCCAATTTCATCTTGTTTCTTTGCCAACGGTGTTTCATTGCTAGACGACTCTGCTGTAAACAAATTAACAAAATTTGCTAACCTATCAACTATTACAGAACTCTTCAAAACCCGCGAGCAGTAAACAAAAGCTGGAGGAACTGGGGCATATGCTGGGATTGTTAATTTACTTAATAACTTTTAAGCATAACTAAATTCTAAGTAACACTTTTACCAGTAAAATGGTAATTTGTAGGCAGCTGCCTTTGCCTACTGCGGGAACATTCATCTTTTAAGTTCAAAACCAAGGATATTCACCACTTATATAGCTATTATATTATATATTTTATTGTATTATATTCCTTATCTCTGATGTAGCAATCTAATACATAATGAGAAATAGCAAAAGGCCCAAAGGAAAGAACAGGTAATCCTAAAAGTTGCCCTTTAGCTTGCTCAAAAGTTTTAACTAATAACGTAGTCATTAATAACTTATTAAGTGCTAGGGATTTGATTGGAATTTTATTGTTTCTATATTTTCCAATTACCCCCAATATACAGGTAAGGAAATTGAAAGCTTGACAGTCAGTAAATCATCCAGAAGCCCATAGGAATAAGTGGGTGAGGCAGCACCTCAATGAGAGCTTTTTAAGTCTTTACTCTTCAGCTCTCAATCAGCCCATATCGGTGTGTGCCAGGGACAGTGCATTCAACCCCTGGGTGGATGTAGATGGAAGCCGTTTGATATCTGTCAAAGGACAAACATGTATTAGTCAGAGGTATTTGGCTTTAAGTAACAGAAACTCACACACATTAGCTTAAACAAGAAGAAGGAAACGGGCTAGAAGAACAATGCTGTATTTCAAGGAAGACCTGAGCAACCAGTCTTCAGGAACAACAGAAATCAAGGAAGCTCTAGGACTTAAAAATTAAAGTTATCAGTTGCCTATTCTGCAAACACTGAGTGCTTTTTTCCTGGTTCTCTCAGCTTTGTTGACATATGGTTCAAATCTTTGCAAGAAATCTTGTGTACTGGCAATGATAGGCTTCTAGGGAATCAGAGGTCTGTGCGTGGTGCTGTTACCTATTACCAGGGCCCAGGGTCACATTGTATACACATAGCTATAGTGTTCAATTCTTTATGTCAGGGAGAGTTCTCAGAAAATGGTAAGACTGGGGAAAATGGTGTCATAAATGGGACAATATTTAGAATAAGACTATCCTGGAAAATCATTATATATATAAATGCTAAATCATGATCTCTTCTGCACTGAATATTGGTGTAAAGGAAAGCTTAGGAGTCTACAGGGGAAAGAGTATTTCTGACTGACTCTTTTACTCTTTCCACAGATGCTATGAGAATGTAAATAGGACAATTTTGTTGGCCTAGGAGAGTTTTGATAGACAGAGTGCCTGACGAACTATGGACAGAGGTTCATGACATTATACAGGAGGCTGTGACCAAGACCATCCCCAAGAAGAAGAAATGCAAGAAGACAAAATGGTTGTCTGAGGAGGCCTTACAAATAGCTGAGAAAAGAAGAGAAGCAAGAGGAAAAAGAGAAAAGGAAAGATATATCCGTCTGAATGCAGAGTTCCAAAGAATAGCAAGGAGAGATAAGAAAGCCTTCCTCAGTGATC